>NC_135306.1:211084748-211384748 GCF_048772815.1 Callospermophilus lateralis
TCACCCACATCAGGAGGAGAGGGACCTCACTGTCACCTTCACCTAGAGAGCAGCAGGAGGAGAGGTGGACCCTCACCCACATCAGGAGGAGAGGGACCTCACTGTCACCTTCACCTAGAGAGCAGCAGGAGGAGAGGTGGACCCATGGTTCACCCACATCAGGAGGAGAGGGACCTCACTGTCACCTTCACCTAGAGAGCAGCAAGAGGAGAGGTGGACCCTCACCCACATCAGGAGGAGAGGGACCTCACTGTCACCTTCACCTAGAGAGCAGCAGGAGGAGAGGTGGACCCTCACCCACATCAGGAGGAGAGGGACCTCACTGTCACCTTCACCTAGAGAGCAGCAGGAGGAGAGGTGGACCCTCACCCACATCAGGAGGAGAGGGACCTCACTGTCACCTTCACCTAGAGAGCAGCAGGAGGAGAGGTGGACCCTCACCCACATCAGGAGGAGAGGGACCTCACTGTCACCTTCACCTAGAGAGCAGCAGGAGGAGAGGTGGACCCTCACCCACATCAGGAGGAGAGGGACCTCACTGTCCCTTCACCTAGAGAGCAGCAGGAGGAGAGGTGGACCCTCACCCACATCAGGAGGAGAGGGACCTCACTGTCACCTTCACCTAGAGAGCAGCAGGAGGAGAGGTGGACCCTCACCCACATCAGGAGGAGAGGGACCTCACTGTCACCTTCACCTAGAGAGCAGCAGGAGGAGAGGTGGACCCTCACCCACATCAGGAGGAGAGGGACCTCACTGTCACCTTCACCTAGAGAGCAGCAGGAGGAGAGGTGGACCCTCACCCACATCAGGAGGAGAGGGGACCTCACTGTCACCTTCACCTAGAGAGCAGCAGGAGGAGAGGTGGACCCTCACCCACATCAGGAGGAGAGGGACCTCACTGTCACCTTCACCTAGAGAGCAGCAGGAGGAGAGGTGGACCTGCACCCACATCAGGAGGAGAGGGACCTCACTGTCACCTTCAGCTAGAGAGCAGCAAGAGGAGAGGTGGACCTGCACCCACATCAGGAGGAGAGGGGACCTCACTGTCACCTTCACCTAGAGAGCAGCAGGAGGAGAGGTGGACACTCACCCACATCAGGAGGAGAGGGGACCTCACTGTCACCTTCACCTAGAGAGCAGCAGGAAGAGAGGTGGACCCTCACCCACATCAGGAGAGGGACCTCACTGTCACCTTCACCTAGAGAGCAGCAGGAGGAGAGGTGGACCTACACCCACATCAGGAGGAGAGGGGACCTCACTGTCACCTTCACCTAGAGAGCAGCAGGAGGAGAGGTGGACCTGCACCCACATCAGGAGGAGAGGGGACCTCACTGTCACCTTCACCTAGAGAGCAGCAAAAGGAGAGGTGGACCCTCACCCACATCAGGAGGAGAGGGACCTCACTGTCACCTTCACCTAGAGAGCAGCAGGAAGAGAGGTGGACCTGCACCCACATCAGGAGGAGAGGGACCTCACTGTCACCTTCAGCTAGAGAGCAGCAAGAGGAGAGGTGGACCTGCACCCACATCAGGAGGAGAGGGGACCTCACTGTCACCTTCACCTAGAGAGCAGCAGGAGGAGAGGTGGACACTCACCCACATCAGGAGGAGAGGGGACCTCACTGTCACCTTCACCTAGAGAGCAGCAGGAAGAGAGGTGGACCCTCACCCACATCAGGAAGAGAGGGGACCTCACTGTCACCTTCACCTAGAGAGCAGCAGGAAGAGAGGTGGACCCTCACCCACATCAGGAGTAGAGGGACCTCACTGTCACCTTCACCTAGAGAGCAGCAGGAAGAGAGGTGGACCTGCACCCACATCAGGAGGAGAGTGGGACCTCACTGTCTCCTTCACCTAGAGAGCAACAGGAGCAGAGGTGGACCCTCACCCACATCAGGAGAAGAGGAGACCTCACTGTCACCTTCACCTAGAGAGCAGCAGGAGGAGAGGTGGACCCTCACCCACATCAGGAGGAGAAGGGACCTCACTGTCACCTTCACCTAGAGAGCAGCAGGAAGAGAGGTGGACCCTCACCCACATCAGGAGGAGAGGGACCTCACTGTCACCTTCACCTAGAGATCAGCAGGAGGAGAGGTGGACCTTCACCCACATCAGGAGGAGAGGGGACCTCACTGTCACCTTCACCTAGAGAGCAGCAGGAAGAGAGGTGGACCCTCACCCACATCAGGAGGAGAGGGGACCTCACTGTCACCTTCACCTAGAGATCAGCAGGAAGAGAGGTGGACCTTCACCCACATCAGGAGAGGAGGGACCTCACTGTCACCTTCACCTAGAGAGCACCAGGAAGAGAGGTGGACCCTCACCCACATCAGGAGGAGAGGGAACTCACTGTCAAGTTCACCTAGAGAGCAGCAGGAGGAGAGGTGGACCCTCACCCACATCAGGAGGAGAGGGAACTCACTGTCACCTTCACCTAGAGAGCAGCAGGAGGAGAGGTGGACCCTCACCCACATCAGGAGGAGAGGGACCTCACTGTCACCTTCACCTAGAGAGCAGCAGGAGGAGAGGTGGACCCTCACCCACATCAGGAGAGGAGGGACCTCACTGTCACCTTCACCTAGAGAGCAGCAGGAAGAGAGGTGGACCTTCACCCACATCAGGAGAGGAGGGACCTCACTGTCACCTTCACCTAGAGAGCACCAGGAAGAGAGGTGGACCCTCACCCACATCAGGAGGAGAGGGATCTCACTGTCAAGTTCACCTAGAGAGCAGCAGGAGGAGAGGTGGACCCTCACCCACATCAGGAGGACAGGGAACTCACTGTCACCTTCACCTAGAGAGCAGCAGGAGGAGAGGTGGACCCTCACCCACATCAGGAGGAGAGGGACCTCACTGTCACCTTCACCTAGAGAGCAGCAGGAGGAGAGGTGGACCCTCACCCACATCAGGAGAGGAGGGACCTCACTGTCACCTTCACCTAGAGAGCAGCAGGAAGAGAGTTGGACCCTCACCCACATCAGGAGAGGAGGGACCTCACTGTCACCTTCACCTAGAGAGCAGCAGGAAGAGAGGTGGACCTGCACCCACATCAGGAGGAGAGGGGACCTCACTGTCACCTTCACCTAGAGAACAGCAGGAAGAGAGGTGGACCCTCACCCACATCAGGAGGAGAGGAGACCTCACTGTCACCTTCACCTAGAGAGCAGCAGGAGGAGAGGTGGACCCTCACCCACATCAGGAGGAGAGGGACCTCACTGTCACCTTCACCTAGAGAGCAGCAGGAGGAGAGGTGGACACTCACCCACATCAGGAGGAGAGGGACCTCACTGTCACCTTCACCTAGAGAGCAGCAGGAGCAGAGGTGGACCCTCACCCACATCAGGAGGAGAGGGACCTCACTGTCACCTTCACCTAGAGAGCAGCAGGAGGAGAGGTGGTCCCGCACCCACATCAGGAGGAGAGGGGACCTCACTGTCACCTTCACCTAGAGAGCAGCAGGAGCAGAGGTGGACCCTCACCCACATCAGGAGGAGAGGGACCTCACTGTCACCTTCACCTAGAGAGCAGCAGGAGGAGAGGTGGTCCCGCACCCACATCAGGAGGAGAGGGGACCTCACTGTCACCTTCACCTAGAGAGCAGCAGGAGGAGAGGTGGACCCTCACCCACATCAGGAGGAGAGGGAACTCACTGTCACCTTCACCTAGAGAGCAGCAGGAAGAGAGGTGGACCCTCACCCACATCAGGAGGAGAGGGACCTCACTGTCACCTTCACCTAGAGAGCAGCAGGAGGAGAGGTGGACCCTCACCCACATCAGGAGGAGAGGGACCTCACTGTCACCTTCACCTAGAGAGCAGCAGGAGGAGAGGTGGACCCTCACCCACATCAGGAGGAGAGGGACCTCACTGTCACCTTCACCTAGAGAGCAGCAGGAAGAGAGGTGGACCCTCACCCACATCAGGAGGAGAGGGACCTCACTGTCATCTTCACCTAGAGAGCACCAGGAGGAGAGGTGGACCCTCACCCACATCAGGAGGAGAGGGGACCTCACTGTCACCTTCACCTAGAGAGCAGCAGGAGGAGATGTGGACCTGCACCCACATCAGGAGGAGAGGGGACCTCACTGTCACCTTCACCTAGAGAGCAGCAGGAGGAGAGGTGGACCCTCACCCACATCAGGAGGAGAGGGGACCTCACTGTCACCTTCACCTAGAGAACAGCAGGAAGAGAGGTGGACCCTCACCCACATCAGGAGGAGAGGGGACCTCACTGTCACCTTCACCTAGAGAGCAGCAGGAGGAGAGGTGGACCCTCACCCACATCAGGAGGAGAGGGACCTCACTGTCACCTTCACCTAGAGAGCAGCAGGAGGAGAGGTGGACCCTCACCCACATCAGGAGGAGAGGGACCTCACTGTCACCTTCACCTAGAGAGCAGCAGGAAGAGAGGTGGACCTGCACCCACATCAGGAGGAGAGGGACCTCACTGTCACCTTCACCTAGAGAGCAGCAGGAGGAGAGGTGGACCCTCACCCACATCAGGAGGAGAGGGACCTCACTGTCACCTTCACCTAGAGAGCAGCAGGAGGAGAGGTGGACCCTCACCCACATCAGGAGGAGAGGGACCTCACTGTCACCTTCACCTAGAGAGCAGCAGGAGGAGAGGTGGACCCTCACCCACATCAGGAGGAGAGGGACCTCACTGTCACCTTCACCTAGAGAGCAGCAGGAGGAGAGGTGGACCCTCACCCACATCAGGAGGAGAGGGGACCTCACTGTCACCTTCACCTAGAGAGCAGCAGGAAGAGAGGTGGACCCTCACCCACATCAGGAGGAGAGGGACCTCACTGTCACCTTCACCTAGAGAGCAGCAGGAGGAGAGGTGGACCCTCACCCACATCAGGAGGAGAGGGGACCTCACTGTCACCTTCACCTAGAGAGCAGCAGGAGGAGAGGTGGACCCTCACCCACATCAGGAGGAGAGGGGACCTCACTGTCACCTTCACCTAGAGAGCAGCAGGAGGAGAGGTGGACCCTCACCCACATCAGGAGAAGAGGGACCTTACTGTCACCTTCACCTAGAGAGCAGCAGGAGGAGAGGTGGACCCTCACCCACATCAGGAGGAGAGGGACATCACTGTCACCTTCACCTAGAGAGCAGCAGGAGGAGAGGTGGACCCTCACCCACATCAGGAGGAGAGGGGACCTCACTGTCACCTTCACCTAGAGAGCAGCAGGAGGAGAGGTGGACCCTCACCCACATCAGGAGGAGAGGGGACCTCACTGTCACCTTCACCTAGAGAGCAGCAGGAGGAGAGGTGGACCCTCACCCACATCAGGAGAAGAGGGACCTTACTGTCACCTTCACCTAGAGAGCAGCAGGAGGAGAGGTGGACCCTCACCCACATCAGGAGGAGAGGGGACCTCACTGTCACCTTCACCTAGAGAGCAGCAGGAGGAGAGGTGGACCCTCACCCACATCAGGAGGAGAGGGGACCTCACTGTCACCTTCACCTAGAGAGCAGCAGGAGGAGAGGTGGACCCTCACCCACATCAGGAGGAGAGGGACCTCACTGTCACCTTCACCTAGAGAGCAGCAGGAGGAGACGTGAACCCTCACCCACATCAGGAGGAGAGGGACCTCACTGTCACCTTCACCTAGAGAGCAGCAGGAGGAGAGGTGGACCCTCACCCACATCAGGAGGAGAGGGACCTCACTGTCACCTTCACCTAGAGAGCAGCAGGAGGAGAGGTGGACCCTCACCCACATCAGGAGGAGAGGGGACCTCACTGTCACCTTCACCTAGAGATCAGCAGGAAGAGAGGTGGACCTGCACCCACATCAGGAGGAGAGGGACCTCACTGTCACCTTCACCTAGGGAGCAGCAGGAAGAGAGGTGGACCCTCACCCACATCAGGAGAAGAGGGACCTTACTGTCACCTTCACCTAGAGAGCAGCAGGAGGAGAGGTGGACCCTCACCCACATCAGGAGGAGAGGGAACTCACTGTCACCTTCACCTAGAGAGCAGCAGGAAGAGAGGTGGACCCTCACCCACATCAGGAGGAGAGGGACCTCACTGTCACCTTCACCTAGAGAGCAGCAGGAAGAGAGGTGGACCTGCACCCACATCAGGAGGAGAGGGACCTCACTGTCACCTTCACCTAGGGAGCAGCAGGAAGAGAGGTGGACCCTCACCCACATCAGGAGGAGAGGGACCTCACTGTCACCTTCACCTAGAGATCAGCAGGAAGAGAGGTGGACCTGCACCCACATCAGGAGGAGAGGGACCTCACTGTCACCTTCACCTAGGGAGCAGCAGGAAGAGAGGTGGACCCTCACCCACATCAGGAGAAGAGGGACCTTACTGTCACCTTCACCTAGAGAGCAGCAGGAGGAGAGGTGGACCCTCACCCACATCAGGAGGAGAGGGAACTCACTGTCACCTTCACCTAGAGAGCAGCAGGAAGAGAGGTGGACCCTCACCCACATCAGGAGGAGAGGGACCTCACTGTCACCTTCACCTAGAGAGCAGCAGGAGGAGAGTTGGACCCTCACCCACATCAGGAGGAGAGGGACCTCACTGTCACCTTCACCTAGAGAGCAGCAGGAGGAGAGGTGGACCCTCACCCACATCAGGAGGAGAGGGGACCTCACTGTCACCTTCACCTAGAGAGCAGCAGGAGGAGAGGTGGACCCTCACCCACATCAGGAGGAGAGGGACCTCACTGTCACCTTAACCTAGAGAGCAGCAGGAGGAGAGGTGGACCCTCACCCACATCAGGAGAGGAGGGACCTCACTGTCACCTTCACCTAGAGAGCAGCAGGAAGAGAGGTGGACCCTCACCCACATCAGCAGGAGAGGGGACCTCACTGTCACCTTCACCTAGAGAGCAGCAGGAGGAGAGGTGGACCATCACCCACATCAGGAGGAGAGGGGACCTCACTGTCACCTTCACCTAGAGAGCAGCAGGAGGAGAGGTGGACCCTCACCCACATCAGGAGGAGACGGGACCTCACTGTCACCTTCACCTAGAGAGCAGCAGGAGGAGAGGTGGACCCTCACCCACATCAGGAGGAGAGGGACCTCACTGTCACCTTCACCTAGAGAGCAGCAGGAGGAGAGGTGGACCCTCACCCACATCAGGAGGAGAGGGACCTCACTGTCACCTTCACCTAGAGAGCAGCAGGAGGAGAGGTGGACCTGCACCCACATCAGGAGGAGATCCAGAGCCCATAATTCTGTCCCATCATGTACATGCTACCCTGGGCCCTAGTGGACTGGCCCCCTTCCTCCTACTGCTGCTCAGAGGTAATGGATGGATCAGTTGAAACACCTCCCCCACCAGAGCACACCCCAAAGATACAGGTTCCAGAATCGTTCTGCAGTTTTTAATAATGTGATTTTTTAGCTTAAAACTTTCCAAAGCTGACACTGGTGTCCCCCGTGTGTTCACTGAGGCCCTGCACCAAGCACTCTGGAAGGAAAGACCCAGAACCCTGGAGAGGTGCTGCCTGCCCCTCTGTCTGCACAGAGACGCGAGGTGGTCGTGGGGCGGAGGGAAACTCCAATGCCTCTGGGCTGGTCAGTAACCACTGCCACAGGATCCCCAGTGATGCTGACACTCGGGGCCACACTTCAAAGGAAAAGAGGACATTGGGTAGACTGGAATTATGTACCCAGTAAAATGC
Source organism: Callospermophilus lateralis (assembly GCF_048772815.1). Taxonomy (NCBI): domain Eukaryota; kingdom Metazoa; phylum Chordata; class Mammalia; order Rodentia; family Sciuridae; genus Callospermophilus; species Callospermophilus lateralis. Next base: position 211,092,398 of record NC_135306.1, read on the forward strand.
CTAATTTCCAGGACAGCTTCACACCCCACCATTATGTTATATTACCTGCTCCTGAAGGCCAATGTTCACCCCTTTTCCCTGAGTGTGGGCTGGTCTCAGGGACTCTCCCCAGGACTGTGTGGAGGGGCAGCAGGAACTTCACAGCAGGTATCCAGAGGTGCCACCGAACCGGACAGATCCAGGCCAAGGTCTGCAGGGAGGTCAGGCCGAAAGACACCTCCCTTGGCCCTCTGCTGCCCCCAATCCATACCTGCAGCCTAACCAGGAAAACACCAGGCAAAACCACAGGAGCAAGCGCTGCCCACCCCTGACCAGAACCTGAAAGAGTCCCGAGGGCAGGAGAGCCTGGAGCTGTGGCTGGGAGAGGAGCAGGGTGGGCAGGGTGCCGCAGCCTCGCCTGGCCGAGGCGGTGGTGGAAAAGTGGAGTCGCACAGCAGGGGACGCAGGTGCTGCGCTGGCTTCTCGCTGTGAACCTGGGGACAGTTGGCCCACTGGGGAAAGGGTTAAGCCGGAGGGACGCTCTCCTGCCCACACTGTCCTTGAGGCTCTCTGCACCTATGCCTGGTGCCTGCGGCCCTGGCTGCATCCTCAGCCCTGACAAAATAAAAACAATTTCAGAAGAAAATGCTTTTTAAAACTTTTTAAATATATTTCCAACTTCCTGACTCCACATGAATTGGCCAGATAGATGGTTCCCCTCTCATAAAAGTATCTTAGTTTTGATTGGCAGGTGCGGACTGCTCACTTTAATGGGCTTCGGTCTGTCTGCACCCTCCCACGTGCACGCGGGGTGAACAACCAGTTGGCACTGACTCTGGCCTCCCTTTCCCGGCCCCGCCCCTGCCCCTGTCCCAGGCCCTGGCAATTCCACACGCACCCTGGTCCCCCTGTGCCTGGCTCATTTCACATGCCCACAGCCTCCCGTTGCAGATGGCAGGGCCTGGCCCTTCTGTAGGGCTGGCTGGCACACCTGTGCCCCTGGGCCTCGTGTCCTTCACTCTGTCCACTCATGCCTGGGCTGGTCCCACGTGATTCCATGACCCCAGCAGATACCAGCCGCCCTCCGCAGCCACAGGAGTCCACTCCTCAGGGGAACCGCCTTGCATCTGTGTCCCTGGAGACCCACTGATGATCCAGAGGTAGCAGAGACAGCCCAGAAGTCAGGAAAGAGGCCATCATGTCCCCACACAGTGCCCTGGGCCACCAAAAGGAGGACCCCTCACAAAGTGCTCCTTCAGAAGGAGCACCCTGGGCCACAGGAAGGAGAAGGAAGCACAAGTTCACACAGGAAGAGAGAACCCAGGTGACGGTGGCGATGCTGCCACCCGCAGAGCTACCCAGAGAAGGAAATTGCTAATTCTACCAGAAGGAATCACAGCATCATTTGGGGACAACAGAGCCAGGGAGGTGTCAATTCTTACCCATGGACAACTGCTGGAGCTGGGTACAGGGGAGGACCTGGACTAGGTACCAGAAATGGGGGAGGGGGGCACAGTCCTCTCCCGGCCCCTCCTCAGCCTTCCATCGAAACACGCACTACCTCCCAGGACCTTCACGGTGTGCAGGTTACACCCAGTGAGATTCAGTGAGATTCATGCACGACCTGCAGAAAGCCAGATCAATAACCGAATGTTAAGTTTGGGGAAACAATTCAAACTCCAGCTAGCCGCACCCGGTCACGCTGCCCAGGGCCAGTGGTATTAATTAGATGAGGTGAGAGAAGGAGGGAGCGGGCCCTGGCCACGCCTCGGTGCCTGACTCCTGGGCAGAGCTGGGGAGGACAGATTCCTGCTGCTGTAGGCTACAGGTCTGTGGCATCTGTCTCTGCTGCCCCAGGACGCTCCCATGCAGGGGCAGACCATGCCTGGCCACACCTCTGCTGCAGAGAGCAAGAGAGAGCTGACCCTCCACAGGATGCTCCTCCTCGAAAGGGCACAGAGCAGTGGGCCGAGCAGGGACTGTGCTCAGGAGCACCACCTGGGGATCTCCAGTCCCCTGTGTGGGAGAGAAACCTCTGCACAGAGCAAAAGGGCAACAGCACACACATCAGCAGGGAGTGCAGAGCCAGCAGGTCCTGCAGGGACTGCCCTCGCACGAGGGCACAGAGACACAGTCCCCAGCTTCTACGAGGATCCACAAGTTGCTTCTGCACCCAGTGCTTTCCCCGGGTTCCTTGGGAGACTAGGGGCACCTACAGCATGACCCAACCTTGTCTCCCCTCATGCTCAGAACACAACCCTGGCAACCTACTACAGAATAGTAAAGAAAGTAAAGAAGACCTTAGAGAATGGAAAGATCTCCCATGTTCTTGGATAGGCAAAACGCCACACTGCCAAAAGTGCTATACAGATTTAATGCCATTCCCATTAAAATTTCAATCATGTCTTCATAGAAATAGAAAAAGCGGTCATGAAATTTATTTAGAAACATAAGAGGCTCAGAAGAGCCAAGGCAATCCTTAGCTAGAAAAGTGAAGCAGGAGGCGTCCCAATACCAGGTGTTAAATTACACTACTGAGCTGCAGTGACAGAAATGACACGCATTGGCACCAAAACAGAACTGAAGACCCATGGAGCAGAGCAGAGGCACAGACACAAAGCCACGTTTACAGTTATCTCACACTAGTCAAAGGTGCCAGAAACCTACATTGGAGAAAAGACAGCCCCGTCAACAAGTGGTGCTGGGAAAACTGGAGAGCCAGATGTAGTCGATGGAAATTGAAGCCCTGTATCTCACCCTGCGCGAAACCCAACTCTAAGTGGATCAGGGACTTTGGCATTAGACCCAGACCTTGAGCCCACTAGAAGAAAAAGCAGGCTGGTTCTCCGTCATATCGGCTCAGCACCAGACTTTCTCAATAAGCCTCCTAAGGCACAAGAAGTAAAACCAAGAGTCAATAAATGGGATGGCATCAAACTAAAAAGCTTCTTCACAGCAGAGGAAACAATCCAGCACGTCACAGAAGAAGAAGCACAAGTGGTCAAAATGTACATGGAAAAAATGTTCAAAATATCTAGCAATTTGGGAAATGCCAATTAAAATTGCACTGAGATTTCATCTCACTCCCGTCAGAATGGCAATTATCAAGAATACAAGCAATAATAAATGTCAGTGAGGATGTAGGGGAAAGGTACACTCACACATTGCTGGTGGGACTGAAAATGGGTGCAACCACTCTGGAAAACAGTGTGGAGATTCCTCAGAAAACTTGGAATGGAACCACCATTTGACCCGGCTATCCCACTCCTCAGTTTATACCCAAAGGTCTTAAAATCAGCACACCACAGGGACTCAGCCAATCAATGTTTATAGCAGCTCAACCCACAATAGCTAAGCCACTGAACCAACCTAGGTGCCCCTCAATAGAGGAATGGATGAAGAAATTGTGGTACACAGACACAATGAAATACTACTCTGCCATAAAGAAGACTGAAGTTTTGGCATTTTCCAGTCACAGACACAACTGGAGACTATGATGCTAAGTGAATAAGCCAATCCCCCCCCAAAACCAAAGGTGGAATGATTTCTCTAATATGCAGAAGCCAATCCAAAATGGGGGTGGGGGGACTTAAAACAGGGTAGAAGAAAGATCAGTGGAGTGGAATGGAAAGGAGAAAGAAGGAAAGGGGGATGGGACAGGAAAGCAGTAGAAGGAATCTGACTGAGTCTTCTGGGTACATAGAGCACACCACAGGAAATGTCACCATCACGTGCATACACAGGACACTAAAAAAAACAAACCTGTAATTAAACAGGATAAAAATTAGGAGAGTAGAGGGAAGGGGTGGGGGAGGGAGGAAGGGAATGGGAGCACTGGGGACTAAATCAGAACAAACTGCATTCCATGCTTTTATAAGAATGTCAAAATGAATCCTGTTGTCAAGTAAGGGAACCCTGCATTGGAATGGACCCCCTGAGCAGATGTGCATCCCAGCCCCTCACCAGGCTCCCCAAGGCCCTCCCTGAGGCATCCCCCACAGCGCCACCACCCCTTGGCTTGCAGACCTGTCATCCAAGCCCTGCTGGTCCTGAGGGTGAGGTCAAAGGCGCCTGTCCTGGAGGGGCTTGCGTGTGGATGTGTAAGGGATGTCGTGGGACCTGGGTGACTGACGTGGACCTCAGAGCAGACTCTGGGCAGCATGCTGAGGGAGCAGAGGGCCCAGGAGTGGTGAGGTTTGTGGCTAAAGCGTGGAGCCAGCACCTTCACTAAAGGAGGGAAGGCCAGAACCGCCTGGTGCGCTGCAGGAGACCACGGGAGGCTGGGACCTGAGCCTGGACTTGCTGCAGAGGCTGCTCACCACTGGGGCCCAGGCACACCCCTCCGGCCGGGCCTGTGAGGCGGATCACCTGCTCTCGGGCCCACGCTGCTCTGCCGTTGGACTGCCTGGGGACTGCGGCTATGACCCTGGGACTCCCAGACACAGTCGGAGGGACTGCAGAGGCCCAGTAGAGGCACCCCGTCACCAAAGCCATGGTGGGTGTGGCCCCTCGGAACGGGTCCTCAGGGAGGGAAAGCGCAGTCCGGGCCCAGGTGGGAGGGCGCAGTCCGCACGGAGGCCCAGCGTGGGGGGCGCCATCTGCGCAGAGACCCAGCACGTGGCCGCTCCACCCAGGGGAGGGCGGCTGCCCAGAGCTCTCACCTGGCTGAACCAACTCAAGACTCCAGGTGTGGCAAACACAACTCTGACTTCAGTTCCCCCAAAAGAGCCCAGAGCCTCGACCCATTTCCAGGCAGAAGCCCAAGTCCTGACCCAGGGAAGAACCAGGCCCTGGGGCACAGCACACCACGGTACACACAGGGCTCGCTGGCCACTCCCCCAGGAGCCCACGCTCAAGGGCCAGAAGGTCGCAGCACAGAGGCAACAAAGCCACCCAGTGTGGGTGGGACGCGTCAGGGATTGCAGAGGAGACCTGCCTGCACCTTCAGGAAAAGCTCAGTGAAAACTGTCATTAGAAAACACAGGGCCAGGAGGTTCTCTGGACCACTGCACAAACAGGAACCAGGAAGTGACCACATGTTCAGCCCCACCTGATCCTGCCCAAGTACTTAAAGCCTTGGCTCAGGAGGCCCCACACCTCACTCCTCCCTCTCCACCTGCTCCTCTCACCTCCTCCACCCTCCACCTCCAGAACCATGACCTGCTGTGGCTGCTCAGGGGGCTGTGGCTCCAGCTGTGGGGGCTGTGGCTCCAGCTGTGGCTCTTGCTGCAAGCCCGTGTGCTGCTGCAAGCCCGTGTGTTGCTGTGTGCCAGCCTGTTCCTGCTCCAGCTGTGGCTCCTGTGGGGGCTGCAAGGGGGGCTGTGGCTCCTGTGGGGGCTGCAAGTCCAGCTGCTGTCAATCCACCTGCTGCAAGCCCTGCTGCTGCAAGTCCAGCTGCTGCAAGCCCTGCTGCTGCCAGGACTCCTGCTGCAAGTCCAGCTGCTGCAAGCCCTGCTGCTGCCAGTCCAGCTGCTGCAAACCCTGCTGCTGCCAGGATAGCTGCTGCAAGCCCTGCTGCTGCCAGTCCAGCTGCTGCAAGCCCTGCTGCTGCCAGTCCAGCTGCTGCAAGCCCTGCTGCTGCCAGGACTCCTGCTGCAAGTCCAGCTGCTGCAAGCCCTGCTGCTGCAAGTCCAGCTGCTGCAAACCCTGCTGCTGCCAGGATAGCTGCTGCAAGCCCTGCTGCTGCCAGTCCAGCTGCTGCAAGCCCTGCTGCTGCCAGGACAGCTGCTGCCAGTCCAGCTGCTGCAAGCCCTGCTGCTGTGCCCCTATTTGCTGTCAGTGCAAGATCTGAGGTTCTGGCTGCAGGTGGCAAGGGGCTTGAATGTGACTAGCACCTCACACCAAAGCCATTCCTCACCATTCTGAACCCCTCCTTTCAGAAGATGCAGTTCCAGTGATGTGGTTTCCAGATTCTGTAGGAGCAGGAGCCCTTTGTGCTGGCTCCTGCTACCCTGGAATCTCCAAGCTCACTCACTTCAGGTGCAAATCATGTCCCTCCAGTGCTCCCTCAGCCAACACAGTCCCAGAGAGGAGAACTTGGCTGGGCCAAGTTTCTGAGTCAACCTGGGTCACTTTCTGAGTCCACTGCCTGTGCACATCCCAAGATCTGCACATTACCAGCCCTCACACACTGGCCCTGCTACCAGCCCTGGAACCTGCCTGCACAGCAGCCACCTGCCAAGGGGTGGACTGCAGCTGCTAACCACTCTAAGGAAACTTACTGCTAAAGAATTCATAAATCAATACAGGGGCTGGGATGGTGGCTCAGCAGTAGAGCGCTCGCCCAGCACGGGCCGGACCCGGGTGCCATCCTCAGCACCACATAAAAATAAAGGCATTGTGTTGTGTCCATCTTCACCTAGAAAATAAATGTTAAATCAATCAATCAATAAACAAACAAACACACACACACACACCCTACTGGACTCCTGACTCCACAGTGCTTTAACACCAGTCCATTGGGGGAGCAAAACCATCTGGGCCTGCGCAGAGGGAGCCTCCTTGGATGGGGGTGGGTCTGGGGCACTTACTGCAACCTCAGCAGGCCGTGGCCACCTGCCTTGCCGCCGTGGTCCAGTGCAGTCATGAAAGAGGATGGAACAACTGGTAATGGTTAGAAGGAGAGAGCCATCTCCTGTGAACCAGGTGGCATGGGGGAGGGCAGCCCAACACAGTAGGAGCACGTGCAGGGAGAGGGTCTGACCACCAGCAGGCGCCACCCCTGAGCAGCAACTGTGCAGCAAGCACTTCACAGCTCTAAGGGCAGGGACTGCCCTCGGAGTAAGAGCACTTGCCTGGCATGTTCCTAGCCTGGGCTCCTCCCCAGCACAGCAAACCTTCTTGAAGACTGGGGAAATACAGGCTTTTGGGTTGAACCTATGATAAAACTATTTTTTTTCTTAAACACAAATTGAGGCCAGGGACATTAATTATGAAGCCATATCCCCCGTCCCCACCCCATCACATCACCCCCCCCCACTAAAACCGTAGTTTTGTTTGTTTGTTTCATTTTTATTTTGAGGTAGCTGCTACCTAACTGCTGGGAGCCATTAGCCAAGTAGGTATGACAATTTCCTTGCCAGCATACCCCCATGTTTCTTAGTGTAAGGACTCCTGGAAGGTGACCTTGCTCAAGGACCAGGGCGGATCCGTGTTTAGGGTGTTCCCGGTTTAGGATAATCCGAGTTTAGGGTGTTCCCGGTTTAGAATAGGGCGTATCCTGCTGCCTGAGTTCCCCTTGAGTTCTCACGGGATTCAGAGTATATTTGGGAGACAGAAGCCCAGGAGGTGTGGATTTGGGCAGAGAACGTGGATTTCCCCAGAGCGTGTTTGTAGAGGGCCAGTGTGAGTTCGGGAATAAAGAATTGCTGTTTGAATCTACAAGCTGTGTGGTGGCTCGTGATTTGTGCCCAGCCAGACTGCGCCATTTGGTGGCTCGTACTTGGAACGCCTGAAATTTGGAGGTAAGTGAAATTACTCGACCCTGAAGGAGAGCGAGAGAATGGGTGGCCATTTCAAAAAACAATGTGTTCTTGTTCTGATTTATTTTGTTTTTATTTCAAGTTGCCTGTTCCTAGAACTTTCTCAGGCAAACTGGGGAAAATGGTTGACTCAAGGTTTAAAGTTGTTTACCTCCAAGGAAGAGAAATTGTTAGAGGAAGGAGAAACCCCAGTAAGACCAAGAACAGTTAGGATATATGTTGATACAATACAAAAATGTAGCCCATGGCTTTTTAAAGACAAGTTATTAAGTATATCAATGGGACCATCATGGTATCCTGTAGAAGGATTTTTCTTCAACAAGAAAGAGATGGCTAATTCTGTTTACTACGCTTGTCTAAGATCTTGGTTTTTACAGATATCTGATTAATCTACAAAGTTAAAGTGTTAAAATATCAACCACTAAATATAAAATCAAGTACTCTTTACTTATTAAGTTCCATAAGGTAATATATTTAAACATTATGTGTGTTTTCATAAATTGGTGAATGAAAAAAAGGTTTAATATTGCTTTGGTCTGTGTCTTTGCTGAAACAAGGTTACTAAGTGTTAAGATTCTATCAGGTGTAATTTATATACAAAGAGTATAAGAAGTTTCAGTTGGGTTTCAATTATAGTATTATAGTACCATAAAAAAACATGAAAGTATTTCATCCTATTAGAGTAATTTGTCTAAATCAGAAATTTTATAAGGGTTATAAATGTGAATTTATAAAAAGGGTTAACAGCTAGAAAAGAGATATTAAAAGATTGAAGATGTGAAAATATATTTTAATATGGAAGGTTGAAAGAAAAAGAAATGTTTCTAGATGAGATAATCTCTGTGTGGTAAAGTAAAAAGTTGTAAAATGCCATTTAAAAAGATTTTGAGGAAACTAGACTTACTTTAAAAGTTTGAGAAAGGAAGAAAGAAAGAAAAAAAGGTATTTGTACAAGGCAGATTGAGACAAAGCTTCTTAATGGAGTAAAAAAGGCCTTTGGTTGAAGGGCAGCCATGTAAACTAACATTAAGTGATTTAAACAGAATCTAAGCCTCGTTTAAAAAGTGAAGCTGTAGGTGGTGAAAAAGTACAGTATAGATGATAATTAAAAGGCTTTAAAAGGTTAAATTGAAGGTGGTTAAGATGCCTTAAGATGCCTAGTTAACCTAGTTAACCTTCATGAAACTGGGAAGATAATAGGATAAAATATATTTAGACAATAATAGGATAAAAGATATTTAGACAAAAAAGATTAAAAATTTAAAGTGAAAAACCTTAAAGACAGAAGTATAGAAAGTTAAAAAGAAAAAAAGATAAAGAGGAGGTAAAAAGATAGAAAAGATGTAGAAAGATAAAAAAGATGTAAGAAGACAAGAATTTGAAACCCACAAAATAGGAAACAAAAGAAAACTACGAGAAAAAAAAAAGCAACTAAGGGTAAATGTACAAACCTTAAAAAAAAAAAAAAAGAAAACTAGAAGATAGAAATAAGATAAAAAATGGTTGAAAATATCAAATAAAGGTATTTTAGACAAAAAATACAAAAAGCTAAGACAACTATTAGATACAGACATTCAAAATAGAAAAAGGTAGAAGAGAGAAATTTAAAGCCAAATATTGGATAAAACAGAAGATTAAAATGTACTTATTAAAGCAAAAAGGGGGAATTGGAAAGGGGTATATATACCCCAAAGATAAACTTAAAATAACCCTTTTTACTCTAAACTTTTTAAATTTGGATTCATCAGGACTTAGTGCTGCAGAAAGACATATGTATCCAAAAAATGTACATAAGCCTAAAGTACTTTGGAAAGATATTCTAACAGGACAATGGAAAGGTCCTGACCCAGTGATTGTCTGGAGTCGGGGTTCTGTGTTTTTCCACAGGGAGAACAGCAACCGATTTGGATTCCAGAGAGACTAACTAAAGCAATTTCTACAGATCAAAAAGAAGATGATTTGACTCAAATCCATAACAGCTGATATCCAGAGCTCCAGCTTGGCTATTCTTACATCTGCGACAGTGATTAACCAGGGTGCTTTTTTCAATATCTATTTTATTATTGCATTTTTTCTACATCATAAAGTTCTATTTTATTTTTTGAGCTCATACACACCTAGGTTAATGTTTTTCTGATCAGTTTTATTTTTTGACTGTGGAATTTTTAAACATTGCAATGGAGATTTCACCTAGGTAAAGCTACAAGGCCTTTATTATTGTCTTATGTGTTGTACTCTTGTGTTTTATGTTGTATGTCTGTGTGTGCGTATGTCCATATTTCTTATATGAGGAGCGCTCATGAAAATATGGATCCGAATTATTTTTTTTTCTATTCATGTGATTTAAATGGCTTAATTTAAATTAGGTAAACAGCTGTTAAGGGTTGCTTTTAAAGGAAGTTAACAGATCTGTTTGTTTACTTTCACCTTTCCTTTTCATTATATTTAATAATTCTTTTCAGGATAAGGTCTCTTTAGCATCATTGCCAGAATTCCTATCTTCATCCCAGTGCCAGTGAAGACAAAGATAAAACCAAACTACAGCTTCTATGATAGCTATCACAGTAAACTGTATAAACTGATGCATCAATGAATATAACTCAACAAGTAATGCTCAATCAAGGAGTCAACTTACTTTGGGAGGAAACGGACTTTGGGAGGAGACAGACATATTGACAGATTCCTCCACTTTGAACTGCTGCAGAACTTGCCTGGACTATGTATCACCTGTATGCATTGTGAACTATCGTTTGGTGCAGCGAATTGTGGTAGTGCTGGCATATCTTTGCTGATGGTGTCACCAGTGATGCAATTTTTCCAAGGGAGCTGTCAATTGGCTTGGTGTCGTGGCATTTCTGTATCCTCCTCCCTTCTGCTAGTGATGGTCTAAAATTTGGGGGCCAATGGCTGTATGCTGGACCGGTAGTCAGTGACAGGTATGATCCAATTGCAGTGGTATCAACCTAAGACAGGAGGCTGACGCCTGAAGGTCAGTTTTCCGATGACAGGTAAGAACCATATGTTGAATTGGACAACCTACCAGGCACGGTCCTTAAGCCACATTACTTGTTGTTTAATTAATCAGAAGGGGGGAGATGCTGGGAGCCATTAGCCAAGTAGGTATGAAAATTTCCTTGCCAGCGTACCCCCATGTTTCTTAGTGGAAGGACTCCTGGAAGTGACCTTGCTCAAGGACCAGGGCGGATCCGTGTTTAGGGTGTTCCCGGTTTAGGATAATTCGAGTTTAGGGTGTTCCCGGTTTAGAATAGGGCGTATCCTGCTGCCTGAGTTCCCCTTGGGTTCTCACGGGATTCAGAGTATATTTGGGAGACAGAAGCCCAGTGGGTGTGGATTTGGGCAGAGAACGTGGATTTCCCCAGAACGTGTTTGTAGAGGGCCGGTGTGAGTTCGGGAATAAAGAATTGCTGTTTGAATCTACAAGCTGTGTGGTGGCTCGTGATTTGTGCCCAGCCAGACTGCGGCACCTAACTTGCCCAGGTTGGTCTTGAACTTGTGATCCTCATGCCTCAGCCTCCTGAGTCACTGGGATCACAGGCTTGCGCCATGGCACTCAGCTCTTCTTCTATCTCTTATAGTTAGGATCAAAAAAAGTCAGATTCACGACAGCTCAAGTGGGATGTTGGGTACCAGAAGTGGGTGGGGGGAGTTTACGGAGATATCAGTCAAAAAATACAAGATTTCCATGAGGAGGAAACTGGCTAAGTGGTCTATTTACCATTCAGAGTGAAGATGATTGGTACAATGTATCCTATGCTTGAAAATTACTGAGTCACTTCCCAGGGTTCTCACCAGGGAACTCAAAGTGAATAACCCATCCATTCAATGGCTCAAGTCCTAGGGACCTACTCAGAAGCAGGTACACCAAGCACCCAGCACATCAAGTCCTGGTCCATCCCCAGCTACACTCACACACACACACACACACACACACACACACACACACTTACCTAAGGAGCTCAACTTGGCCACTCCACAGTGCATACATCTATCAGAACATCATGTTATCCATCACAAATGTGTCATTGTCATATGTCAATACAAGGGACTGAAGCATGAATCAAAGAATTAAAAGGCACATCTCACAAGAAGAATACAGGAGGACTGAGCAGGATGAAATGAGAGGAAATTCCAGGCAATCATTCTGACATGGCACCTGCGGCATCAGTTGGGATTGTACCAGTAGTAAAACTCCTAAGGAGGGAGAAACCTGAAACAGAGCACCAAGCAGCTGAGCTGTGCGCTAATCCCGTCCATGTGTAATGGCGACTCCTCGACGCCATGGGGATGTGTAAGTGGGCATCGGTGAGCTGAGGTCAAACACCACACAGCCAGAGGCGTGTCCCACAGAGTCTGCCTGGACAGGAGACTCACAGGTGGCCAGCACAGGGCACGTGAGGAAAAACGCTGGACAGAAAGAAGCGGGTGTCTCAGCCTTTAAATGAACACTGGAAAGGTTCCCAGATCTGACCCAAAAGCCTAAAATTTGGGGTGGCCATACCTGAGCTAAAAGAAACTTTCAGAACCGCCCCCGCCGGGAGGGGGGGCACGTGAAGCAGCCCCAGTAGAGCGAGAACTTATAAAATTGTCATCCCATCAAGAAGGAATCCAAGAGTCTGTGTCCACAGTCCAGCAGGAAACCCCATGAGGGCCCAGGGTTCAGGCCAATGAATAAAGTCATGTTATTTTCTAGGTGAGAGCCTGCTGATGTCATTAGGCCACCTCTTCCAGTTTCGAATTTGTTGTGAGGTCTGTTATCCTAAGGACCAACTGCAGTAGATACACCCCTCTCTTGAGATTGAAGGTCATCTTGAAGTCAGAGGGGTCAGCAGGGGCTGTGGAGAAGCAGAGTCTGGTTACACAGAGCTCAGCTCAGAGCCACCTCCGCACAGCGCCCCCCCCCCCCACCTGCTGCCCTCCTGATAAACCCACACGGAGCAGCACCTGGGCCTTGGGAAGGTCTGCAGGGAAGGGTGCGGGGATGGCCTGCCACCTAGGGCGCTGGAAACAGACCCTGGCCCCCTGCGGGATAAACCACACTCTCAGATGTCCTCCAAGTGCAGGGTCACAGCAGTTTCCTTCCTGTGAAAACAGCCTGGATCTGGGTGAGTGTAGAAAGGCAGCCTGGAGCATCCAGCAGGGGAGCCCTGGGCAGGAGGCAGAGCAGCAGCCTGCAGTGGGGAGGGGGAAGGCCCGGCTCAGGAGCATGCCTGCACCCTGTGCGCACAACCTCCTGAACTACCACAAGGGCCAAGGAACCCACCTTGACAGAGGCCACCAGCAGAGCCACCTAGAGGGCTCACAGTGGCCCCAGCAAACTTCCAGAAGCCCAGGTGACCGGCCGCCTGCTGTGGGGGTTCCACATCCTGCCCAGGGGGGGGCTCCACAGGTACAGACACCTGTGCAGATCCCCAAACCCTGCACTTCCCACAGGGAGTCAGTCTCCTGTATGCCCATCATACCTCAGAGCTGATGAACGGAAGACAGTAGGGAGGGCGATGATGAGAGATAATGCATAAAAGATAGATTAATAGATGACAGTGATTGATAGATAGGGAGGCAGGGAGGGAGGGAGGGAGGGAGGCAGACAGGCTTAGGAATGTAGCTCAGACTGTAGGCCCTAGGCTCCATTCCCAGCACAGCAAAACAGATACGTACATCCCTAAGGAGACAGTGAGAAGATCCAAATCACAAAAATAAATAGAAAGTCAATGCAGTGACCAATTGGGTAAATTTAAATGAGTATTGGCTAAATCACAAAATAATGTCTTGTAGGTTTTAATGATAATACAGATGACTAAAAACCTTAAAATACAACTTTGAAATCCTGTTTGATGAAGGGTAAACAGACATCAAGTTCCGTGCTCCCTGAACTGCACATTTCTCTGGCAGAAAGATGTGCTTTACTAGAAGGTCCCATGTACTGGTTTTGGCCCTGGGGGCCTAACATCTGTGGGTGCCATTAATCCTCCCACTATAGACCATCTGGTGGCCCCCAAATACCCACACATTTGTCCCACAAGCAGAATACACTCACTCCACCAAAGTTCCCCTGAGGTCTTCCCCCACTACAGCGTTAACACAAGTCCTCCAACTCACAGAAACAGAATTCATTAGAAAGACCCAATTTCATCTAAATAAGGTGTGGTGGGTCTCAGGACATGACCCCTCACAAAAGTCCTCTGCACATTGGGCTTGGGGAACTACCACGCAAATCACAAATCACAGGCGAGTCAGGCATGAGACAAGGCTCACAGAAACCGCTCTTCCAGCAGGGAACAGAAGGGCTTTCCCAGACTAAGAAACCACGGAACCCAGGAGAGCTCCCTCTGGGATTGAGCTGCAGGTGCCCCTGTGGCCTGCATCCCAGGCGCTGCCTCCACAGCCTGCCGCACTCTGGACCTGCCTCTCTGCCTACTCAGCCCCTCTCTTTTCTTGATGGTGCCAACTGCTGCCCCCAGATCACTTGGTCACCCTATCCACTGTAGAATTTTGGATGTCCAACAGCGTTTCTTCATTCTGGCTGTCTCCATCCCTTTTGTCCCAAGTTGGCAGAGATTTTGCTGATAGAACTCTCAAAAGCCACGTGGGTCTTCCATGGTATGGAGGGACCTCACCCCAGACAAGAACCCCCGGATTGCTCCTGGGCCCTACCATGCCCCTCCTGCTTCTGGGACGTGGTTGTGTGGGTTCAGGAGACGCTGGACTAATCTCCTCAGCAACATGGTTGGCCAGACACACAGGTCTGGCCAGAGCTTTCCCAGCTATTAAAATCCCCATCCAAGTCTCTGCAGTCTAGACGGACTGAGACTCTCCCAGATTATCAGGTGCTGGCTCCTGGACTGGGCAGTTCTTTCCCGTAGCATCCCGCTGCTCTCACACCACAAGGACCAAGAAAACACCAGGGTGTGCCCTCGGTTAGAGGTCTCCTCGGTCAGGTGTCCAACCCATCACAGTTCTGCCTCCTGCACACCCTGCAACCTGACTGACTAAGCTGAGTGTCCTGCAAGCAGGTGACCAGGACAGCCTTGCCTGTCATCTCCAGTAGCTGCTCCCCGTTTCCTGCTGAGTCCTCCCCTACAGCACCTCGAACTCCATATGTCTGCCCAAAGCTTGTTCCATACAACCCAGGCTTTCTCTAGCTTGCACCTCAAAATCCCTGCAGCCCCTACCCAGCACCCAATCTCCAAACCACGCCCACATTTCTAGATCCTCCTCACAGCCAAGCTCCAAATACCAAAGCCAGCACCATCTCCTGTGGCTGCAGCTTCCCATCACAGAAACCACACCTGCCACTCTGTGCCACAAGTCCCACCTGGGTCTCAGAAGCAGAATGAGCTCAGCCCGCTCCCCCTGCAGGCCCCGGGGAGGACCACTTGTGCGTGTGCGGCTGCTGGAGGGGATGGGGAATCAGCAACCCCTTGGTGAGGGATCAAGTCTCTCTGATCTTGGCATCTCCCATTCATCTCTCTCTTCTCTTTGCAGCAAATCTCCCTCTGTCTCCCCAAAAGGACACATTGAGTGTCCATCTGTACTATACGAGATAAGGTCCCCAATCATATCTGCAGGGATTCTCCCAATAAGAGCATTCCCAGGTCACATGGACTAGGGCATCTTATCCTTGGTAAGGACAGGATCATCCTAATGTAGCACGTGAACCCCAAATAGAAAAGAGTGGAAGTCCAAACAGATGTGCGGGAGACTGGGCATGCTGCCACCACCCACGGGCTTCAGCAGGCAGCACAGGAGTCAGGTGGCCAGCACCCAGGAAGCCCAGTCAGTCAGCCTGAAATGGCATGGACAAGGAAAAGGTCAAATTTAGAAACCTACGGACATGGCTAGTACATGCTGTCAATGGGAAAGCAGGAAAAGAATACAGCAGGAGAGAACGTGACCTGAGGAAACACCCTGCACACAGGAGGAAGTGACCAGGTGCCTGACTCCCAGCAGGTACATAAAGCCCTGGCTCAGGAGACACCACACCTCACTCCTCCCTCTCCACCTGCTGCTCTCACCTCCTCCACCCTCCACCTCCAGAACCATGACCTGCTGTGGCTGCTCAGGGGGCTGTGGCTCCAGCTGTGGGGGCTGTGGCTCCAGCTGCTGCAAGCCTGTGTGCTGCTGCAAGCCCGTGTGCTGCTGTGTGCCAGCCTGTTCCTGCTCCAGCTGTGGCTCCTGTGGGGGCTGCAAGGGGGGCTGTGGCTCCTGTGGGGGCTGCAAGTCCAGCTGCTGCCAGTCCAGCTGCTGCAAGCCCTGCTGCTGCCAGGAGAGTTGCTGCAAGTCCAGCTGCTGCAAGCCCTGCTGCTGCCAGGACAGCTGCTGCAAGCCCTGCTGCTGCAAGCCCTGCTGCTGCCAGTCCAGCTGCTGCAAGTCCAGCTGCTGCCAGGACAGCTGCTGCAAGTCCAGCTGCTGCAAGTCCTGCTGCTGCCAGGACAGTTGCTGCAAGTCCAGCTGCTGCAAGCCCTGCTGCTGCAAGTCCAGCTGCTGCCAGGACAGCTGCTGCAAGTCCAGCTGCTGCAAGCCCTGCTGCTGCCAATCCAGCTGCTGCAAGTCCAGCTGCTGCCAGGACAGCTGCTGCAAGTCCAGCTGCTGCGAGCCCTGCTGCTGCCAGGATTCCTGTTGCAAGTCCAGCTGCTGCAAGCCCTGCTGCTGCCAGTCCAGCTGCTGCAAGCCGTGCTGCTGCCAGTCCAGCTGCTGCAAGCCCTGCTGCTGTGCCCCTATTTGCTGTCAGTGCAAGATCTGAGGTTCTGGCTGCAGGTGGCAAGGGGCTTGAATGTGACTAGCACCTCACACCAAAGCCATTCCTCACCATTCTGAACCCCTCCTTTCAGAAGATGCGGTTCCAGTGATGTGGTTTCCAGATTCTGTAGGAGCAGGAGCCCTTTGTGCTGGCTCCTGCTACCCTGGAATCTCCAAGCTCCCTCACTTCAGGTGCAAATCATGTCCCTCCAGTGCTCCCTCAGCCAACACAGTCCCAGAGAGGAGAACTTGGCTGGGCCAAGTTTCTGAGTCAACCTGGGTCACTTTCTGAGTCCACTGCCTGTGCACATCCCAGGATCTGCACATTACCAGCCCTCATACACTGGCCCTGCTACCAGCCCTGGAACCTGCCTGCACAGCAGCCACCTGCCAAGGGGTGGACTGCAGCTGCTAACCACTCTAAGGAAACTTACTGCTAAAGAATTCATAAATCAATACAGGGGCTGGGATGGTGGCTCAGCGGTAGAGCGCTCGCCCAGCACGGGCCGGACCCGGGTGCCATCCTCAGCACCACATAAAAATAAAGGCATTGTGTTGTGTCCATCTTCACCTAGAAAATAAATGTAAAATCAATCAATCAATAAACAAACAAACACACACACACACCCTACTGGACTCCTGACTCCACAGTGCTTTAACACCAGTCCACTGGGGGAGCAAAACCATCTGGGCCTGCGCAGAGGGAGCCTCCTCGGATGGGGGTGGGTCTGGGGCACCTACTGCAACCTCAGCAGGGCCGTGGCCACCTGCCTTGCCGCCGTGGTCCAGTGCAGTCATGAAAGAGGATGGAACAACTGGTAATGGTTAGAAGGAGAGAGCCATCTCCTGTGAACCAGGTGGCATGGGGGAGGGCAGCCCAACACAGTAGGAGCACGTGCAGGGAGAGGGTCTGACCACCAGCAGGCGCCACCCCTGAGCAGCAACTGTGCAGAAAGCACTTCACAGATCTAAGGGCAGGGACTGCCCTCGGAGTAAGAGCACTTGCCTGGCATGTTCCTAGCCTGGGCTCCTCCCCAGCACAGCAAACCTTCTTGAAGACGGGAAATACAGGCTTTTGGGTTGAACCTATGATAAAACTATTTTGTTTTTTAACCAAGGATTGAGCCCAGGGACACTTAATTATGCTGCCACATCCCCAGCCCACCCCCCACCAACTTTTTTTTTTTTTTTTCATTTTTATTTTGAGGTAGGAGCTACCTAACTTGCCCAGGCTGGTCTTGCAAGACTCATTAGGAGACCCCCTGCATGGGTCCTGGATGGACTTCTGCACACTGACTGTGGGGTAACATCAGCACTAGTTAGTGTTTGCTGCTTGTGTTAAAGCGGTTTTAGGGCTGGGGCTGGGGCTCAGCGGTAGAGCACTTGCCTAGTATGTGTGAGGCACTAGGTTTGATTCTCAGCACCACATACAAATATATGAATAAGTAAAATCCCATCACAGAAAGGGTAGCTCCCTTTTTTGAGCTAGTGCAGTGTCCACAGGTCTCCACTTCCTTCCTGGGCCCTGACTGCCAGGTGCAGGTGTTCACAGCTTCAGTCTGAACCACGCCCTGGACGTGCCCAGGCACTGGAAAAGGCATTCATGTTGTTCCCCAAATGCTGGAGGGAAAGGGACCCAGCCCTGAGAAATGCCTGATACCCCGTAGGAGCTCCAAACCTGACCCCTCGCTGGGGACACCTGGGCAGAATGCCCCTTTTCTGGCCATCACCTCTAAGATGCAGACTGTGTGTGAGCTCTGCTGCAAACACCTGGCCGCCCCTTCTCAGGAGGACTTGGACCCCAGGAGTATGCCCTGGGCAGATTTGGAGGGTACTCCATCCACAGTCAGCTGGACAGGTCAAGGAAAGTCCAGGCCTGGGGGCCCCACAGGACTGAATCTCGGGGGGCCTCAGAGCATATTAATTGTCAAGGAAGGAATACGCCCTCAGGGGAGGGGCTGGCACTACAGCCACTGGGGAAGCCAGCCCCCAGAACACCTGCAGCCATTTCCTGCAGGGAAAAGGGGGACCCGTAGGAATCCTGGGATTCCAAGGGTGGTTGGACACCGGCTTTAAACAGGTGCCGATCCCTGGGCCATACTCTGCACTTCGCCACCCAGAATCAGGGCCTGTACAAGTCAGAACCCTAATGGAGCCTTAGCTGTGGTATCCCTCAGCTCATGGGCCAGTCCGCATCCCCAAAAGAAAGCCCCAGAAACACCCTCTATCTATCCATCCATCTATCCATCTGTCTGTCTGTCTATCACACATCTTATATACACTGAGGTGCCACAAGAAGTGAGTCACCTGCTCAGAGGTGGGTGGGCAAGGCACAATTCTCCTGCAGGAGGGGGAGACCCAACACACACCTGGGGGAGGGCAGTCTGCCAATCTTTACCTCTACCAAGTGCTACTCCTCGCTCCTGATAGGAAGAGGTCTGGGGTATAATCTATGGGACTAGCTGATTTTAAAGGAGAAAAGGGCACTGGAAAAGGCTACTGTTGTGACTGGATACCTGTTAGGGAATTTACAAATGGCCCCATTCTGACCACACTGTTCCCTAACTTAAGATGGCTCCAAGCTGACCTCATGGTTCTCAAAGTTAAGTTGGCTCCATCCTGAACACATGGCACTTGAGTTACAGTAAACGTGCTTGTGTTGCATGACAGGTTAAACTTTGATAGAAAGGAAAACATGTCTTCCAATTTCCCCCTTTTTATGATCCATATAAATTCTTTTCTTCAATTTTAGATAACATCTTTTGACCTTCATGTTCTTCTGTATCTACTACAGGTGGGTTATTTATTCATTTGTTTTTGGTACCAGGGATTGAACCCATGGGTTCTTAACCACTATCCCACATCCCCAGCCCTTTTTTATTTTTTATTTAGAGACAGGGTCTTCCTAATTTGCTTAGAGCCTTGCTAAGTTGCTGAGGCTGGCTTTGATCTTGTGATCCTCCTGCCTCAGCCTCCCAAGCCACTAGGATAGCAGGACAGTGCCACCTGGCCCAGCCAAGAGGATTGTTTTGATTTGAGACTGGGTTTTTTTGGTGAGAGCTGTCTCTGATATATCAGTCATTTAATAAAACCTCCCATACATGGGATGGTACAACTGACTAATTGTAGTCACTGCTCCCAATGCAACAATTAGAAGAAGAAGAATAGATGGGATTAGTTCTTTCTGTGTAATACCAGGAGCATCTAATTTTTCCACAATGCCCTTGAGAGTATCTCTGGTATATTTAATGATCCTTTGTTGATTATATAAATGTGGTTAATCCAGGTACATTTTTATTTATCATAGACACTAAGAGAATTGACTAAAAATCTGCTGCTACCTGATTCCTGGCTTTGAACCCATTAAGTATCCCTCGAGGAATTCCAATGGAATCTCTATAAATACAGCGTTCAGATGACCCTGGGGAAGAGAGACCACTCTCCTTCCTGGGGAACTGAGATTGATTTGGTCTGAGAAAGACCAGGGAGAAAGGGCTAGCCAATTTAACCAAAGGACAGGTTCCACTATAATTGGTGGGTCAGGTCTCAAGTACAGGACCTGCACAATACCACCAGACACCTGCCCGAGCTATAGCAAGTGTTGTTTGATTAGACATCTAAAAAGACCAGCTTTCATTGCATCCCGATATATTTCCCAAGAAGGTCAATGGCACCCTAGAGAGACATGAGGTGTAACTGGCTCCAAGTGAAGGAGGTCAAATGGTTTTGGGGGCTTTTGCCTTGGGCCCTTAAATACCAGAAACAACAACGATAGGATCTTGCAAGACTCAATTCCCCAAGCTGTCTTCCTGAAAGAGGGATCTCATAGAGCTCATGCCCATGGGTTTGAGGTCCAGCCAGGGGGCCATCGGCCCTCCCAAGCCTCCAGTCGCCCCGTTGAGCAGCACAGTTGCCTTTATTTCATGCATTAAAAGAACACTTAACCCCTTCCCTCCAGGCTTTTGTCTCACTATGTCCAATTTCTGCTTTAAGAGTTCCTGGTAAAACATCTACCTTCCTCACAGTACCGCTGGTAACACCATTGGTAGATTCCAGGAGGTTCTTCTGAGTATGAAACCACATTCAACCTTCCCCCACCATCACCTCATCCCCCATCACCTTTTCTTTGTTTCTCATTTTTTATTTTGAGGTAGCAGCTACCTAACTTGCCCAGGCTGGTCTTGAACTTGTGATCCTCATACCTCAGCCACCTGAGTCACTGGGATCACAGGCTTGCACCAGGGCACTCAGCTCTTCTTTTATCTCGTATAGTTAGGACCAAAAAAAGTCAAATTCACAACAGCTCAAGTGGGATGTTGGGTACCAGGGGTGGGGTGGGGGGAGTTTAAGGAGATATCAGTCCAAAGATACAAGATTTCCATGAGGAGGAAACTGGCTAAGTGGTCTATTTACCATTCAGAGTGAAGTGTTATGCTCAAATTCGGGACCCCCAAAAGACCACTGGAGACCCAAGATCGATGTAAACAGCAAAGAGGTGTTTATTGTGAGCTAGCTCCGTCCTCCGCCCACACACACAGCAACTGGTGACGCTGAGAGGCCCCGAGCCCAGGGTTTGCAGCAGTTTTATACACTCTTTGGAGAGGACAGGGACTTCACATACATCATAGCAAATCATCACACACTGTGGGAAAATCAAATAACAACTCTAAAACATGATTAGCACATTCACTGGTGGGAACAAGTTGGGTAGGGGTGATTGGTTACCACAAGAGGGGCATTTATTTGAACTGATTGGTTTAAGCCAAGAGGGATGTATATGCTGAACTACATGGTTTCCCAACATGTTACCAACCACCATAAACTACTGGGGGTCATCTGGCATCCCAGGTATTTTCCCTGTCTCATGCTGATTGGTGGCTGCTAGGGGGCTGCTATGGATCCCCACCTAGCCTGAGTCAGGGACGCCTGGCGCAGCAGATCTCTCCTGTTATTTGTAGATAAACCACTTAGCAGGGTGGGAATGTGCCTAGGAGTGCTCTGTGGGTCTTTCCAAGGACAAAGGTGATGTCCCTTCCTTGGGCTGGCTTTGCTCTGAGGTAGAGGCTGGTTTTTCATTCCCCCCACCCTTGTCTGGAAACTTGGGAACCAATCATGGTTCCCTCAGTTGGGGGCCTATTTGGGCAGGCTCTACATCTTGGTAAACAGTAATCCTCAGGGGACAGTCTTCAACTTCCCAGACTCACTCAGAATTGGCCTCCTAGATCCAACCTGACTCGATTTACCTATCTACACTGCCTATCCATTTCTGGCTTTGTTCCCCCCTAATTTTAAGAACTCTTTATTGCTGTAAGGAGAAGGGGCCATGGCTGGTTCTGGCTGCTTCAGAGCTGAAAAGGGGTGTCAAACATGAGGGGGCTCGAAGACATGGGGGGCGACATGGGGGACGTGAGTTCCCTTTTAGAAGTCAGTTCCATTTGAGGTCTGGTTGGGGAAAAACAGGTTGTCATCTGGGGATGGGTGCTTCTATGAGAGAAACAAAAACCATGAGTACTGAATAAATGTTGCAGCAGCTGGAACATGTCACTGTACAGAAGTTCCCTCTCCAGGCTTTAACATCCCCAGTTATTAGAACTGTAAACATGACATTTAACTTTTAGGGTTACAGATGTCCTTCCCCTTAAGATACAGTTTAATAATTTAATGTCATCTGATCTTGTAAAATCCTTTTACTAGTATGACCTCTGTGTCTAATAGAGAAACCTTTAATTCTGTTACTTAGGGCTGGATAATCATACTAGTAAACACCACGCCTACCTGTGTAGGTTAGGAATATCTGTAGGCCTTAAACTAAAAACTACTCTGGCAGTTCCTTTTGATAGTTATCAGGCATTCCTGCCTAAGAATCTCTTTTGCAGCCTAGAGTTTACTTATTCTTGGAAGTTACATTTAACTGTTATTATTATTTAAAATGCCCAGGAATAGCGGTGTTTTGGTTTTAACTGTCTTTGCTAAGTGTTTAAGATGAAGCAGTCAAACTGACTTTTGTTTCTATCTATTGTTAACAGTCAGCCGAGTTTCTATGGGAATCCTGGGGGAACTTACAGCAGCTTCTCAGTTCTGCTAGTGCCATTTGCACTAGGATGGGTCAAGGTCTTGCTTGACCATGTGGCTTCCCGCGGAAGCATCAGGGATGTCTCCCTTCTCTGATGACCTTCCTCTTCACAGCAAATGCACTGATTGGCTTTCTGTTCTCCAGTGGTCTCATTAACCTCCCTGATCGGGAGGTTATGTGGCCCAGAGTTGCAAAGCTCTTTAGAGATGTCCCCTGTTCCCTGGATTCAGACTGACTCAGAGGGCAAGAGCCAAATATTGGTTTTCTTGGCCCTTTTCATTTAACTTTAATTTTAAAACTTAATCTTAAACATCCAGCAAATAAATTTCAACAGCCTTATATTAAGAGTACTGGGCTTTAATGTCTATCTCTCTATCCTGTAGGTGATAACTCCTTATCTTAAATTAACCCAGGTTAGGTGTTCTTAAAGCAGTACCTCTGCAAAACATTAACAGGCAATCTTTAGACCATTTATAAGAAAACTACAAAATAAAATTAACAAGAGTAAAAACATATTTAGTTCATGCAATAGCTACCTTGAATTTTGGCAGAGTTATACATTTTAATCCCCTGTTTGAGATCCTAGTAATCTTGACAAAAACCAACTTTTAGACACAAACTTAAATGTACTGAAATCTGGCCTACTTTTTTTCATAGTTGTGAGATGGGACACAGAGCCTTATCTCAGAGTTCTTCATAAATCTTAAGTACTGTAGTTCTGAAGCTGATATTTGCTTTTTAGACATCATTTTACAAAGCCTACATAAATTGTTGCTCAAGTTCACATGAATATTAGCTAACACAATATAATATCACATCTAAAACATGAATTAAAGAAAGGCTTAAAGCTTTTAACCTTTTGTAGCAAAGTACTTTTGTGTTTTGCAATAAAACCTTTACACAGATTAGGCTCTGATTAACTTAAAAATACATTTAAATTGTATCTCAGTGTAAAAAGTAACATAGAACTTTACATATCTTATTGATAACAAGTCCAGTTATAGAACTCAAATGATATAAATAAATCTCCAACATGTTTTTCTTTTAAGCCTAAAATTACCATACAACTTTAGAACACAACTTGATATAATGCTCTTTTGAAGCTTCTACCTTACAGACTTGTATACCTGGAAGATATGAACACATTAATAGCACCACAATTACATTGATGATTTTACATTAACCAAGTTTAGCTTTTAAAGAAATAACATATTACAATATTGAAAAATAACAGTTGTTGTTTAACCATAGTTGTATAATTTTTAATTTTCTTTAAGATTACTTGCTCAAAAAAAAACTTACATATATAACCAATTTACACAGACTTTCTTTATCACTTACTTAAACCCTCTTATTAACTTAATCACATAGACTCTCTTATCCAGAAACACATTTTTCCTCTATTAAATCCATACCTAGAACCTTCTAGTTTCTCTTTTTCATCTGTTAACCTCCTTTTCTGTTCACATTTTGAAACCATACTTGTAAATTTCTGAATTTAGGCAGATTATTTCATAGACATCAACATTTTATTAGTTTTATTTTTGAACACCTAGAAAAACTTATAAGCTTAATTTTAAAGACATTTTTACTTTTATCTGTTTACCCAATTTAAATTGAACCATTTAAATCACGTGAATCAAAGATATTTGGATCCATTTTTTTAATTTTTCATGAGCGCTCCTCATATATCTGCCAATTGTCATATAATTGCATGATATATGGACATACACACATACAGACATACAACATATAACACAAGTGTGCACACATACATAATAGTAAAGGCCTTGTAGCATTTCTCAGGTGAAATCTCCATTGCAATGTTTAAAAACTCCACAGTTGATCAAAAATAGAACTGATCAGAAAACATTAACCTAAGTCTGTAGGATCAAAATCATGAGCTCAAAAAAAAAAATACAGAATTAAGAAAAAGCAAAAGTTCTAGAAAGAAATGGCTGGCCAGTTATTAGTAAATACCACACAATTTACTTTTTGGTTTAATCTAGTTTGAGTTCAGGTAAAAGACACCTTTACTTTTTTTTCCTCAGTCTCCTACTGAGCTCCAGGCTTCTTCTATTTGCATTTCAACTTAAATCCTGCCTGAGGTCTGGAAGGAGCAAGAAAAACTGGAATTCTGAGGAGAAGCCTCAGGCCTGAGGCATTTTAACCATAAGTCACAATTTTCAGGTTTAGATGTTGAAAATTACGATACAAGTTTAAGATACAATTCACAAAATTTCATACCTTTACATCTTTCTACACTAGAAAAACTTGCTCACACAAAACTGAAAATAGGATCTTGCTTGATAATATAAAAGCTACCATCAGAAGAAATCCCTTCAGGATTATTAAGCCACTTCCTTTGTTCTGAAGTTCCTAAAGTAGTATTAAGTTACATTAAATCACCTGAAAAAAAAATTCCAAAAGGGAACCACACACTACCATGTATATCCAAAATTAAGCTTTGAAAATTCCCAAGACTGTTGCTATTCAATGTCATTTCAATAAGCCAGACCAACGTCCCAATCCAACACTTTCCTTTCCTAAATCCTACACTCTGAGGGGAACAGATACCATATCATAATTTACTATCCTTGCCCAAGTCAATGCACTGGTACACCTAGTGAAATCTTCCCAGGCTACCCAGTTCAGAAATTGATGAAAAAATAAAACTAAATGATTAGGAGTTACTTGCCAACTTGGAAGTGGAGTTCTTTAATTTTCTATCCTAAGTATTTAAGTTCTCTGGCATGAATTATCTGAAATCATAAACTGAACAATTACCTAAACCCAACTTTTAACTGCAAGTTTGTGCAGTGCTTCAAAAACCCATTCAGATACCAGATTGTTACAATAAAAAAAAATCATCTTTTAGATACACATTCAGCCAAGATCATCCCCAAGAAACAATCTATAATAACTTTTAAAACAGACAGACCAGATAAGAGAAAAGTCTCCCCAGGTTTCTAACTCCCATTTAATCATGACTCCTACATCAGTGGCACCATAGATTTCCCCACGTGTGGACCAGATGTTCTCACACGGGGCAACCAGAAGTGTGAAATCAAGGGTCTCCGTGTGGCGACTTTTCTGCATTCAGCGTCCCCTTCTTTTTAAGTAAACAGAGATGGAGCAATCCTTACAGTGCAGGGAAGAAATGAGGAAGGTTCGCTGGAGCACAAGAGGCTTCGGCAGCTGCTGGGAGTCCCTCAGTCCCTCCTTTTACTTACAGGATTAGCTCCTTTGGTTAGGTCCAATCCCAGGCACTCTCCATATCTCCTAACTTTCCAGCAGTCAGCTCTCAAAAAGTTCATCCTCTGCTTGTGGTTGTTTCCCGTGCTAGGCTTCCCCAAGAAGGCAGAGCAGGGCTCCTCTAGAGTCCCATCTGGGTGCCAAAATTTGTGCCTGAAAGTTTGGTTCCTGTCCTCAAAGCCAATTAATGCCAATTTAATAATGAGGACAGGGTTTTGAGAAAAAGAAAAAGGGAGATATCAAAGTTCTTAGACCCCAGCAGGCACTTCCCTCTGCAGTGGGTGCACTGAAGCCAACTGCAGGAAGAAAAGGAAACACTGCTTCCCTAATCTCGCTTAACAAAGGGGAGTAAAGTTTATCAAAGTTCTTTAAAACACAGCTAAAAGGGGTGTAAAAGGTGAGAACAGAAAACCTGGTGGTTCTATTGACTTTTGGTCCCTTACAGGAGAAGCATACTAGGGACAATTTAGGCTAAAATTTAGCTAAAGTAACCTCCACACATCTAAGGCAGATTGGAACTTGGGACTCTGCATCTGTCCAAAGTGAAACAATGCCATCACACTTAACAGAGACACGGACAAAGACACACAGAGACAGAGATTCCCTCTTCAGATTGTCAAAAAAACAAAAGTGGGTGCTGGCCCCAAGCCAACTGGGGCCTTCCCTTCAGACAAACTGATTGGGGGAGCATCCCCCTCAGATTGGGTCAGACGACCCCAGACTGGGAGATTAGTTCTCTTGCCAGGGTGTTGGGGTGGAGACGGACAGGACAATAGAAACAAACACACATAACACATAATTCTCAGCGCGGCCACAGAATTTGCAGCGCGTTGTGGATTACTACCCAGAAACTAAAGGCTCAGGCAGACTGCAGATCCGTCAGCTACAAAATACTTTACCAAATACTTCACAAAATACTTTACTACAGGCAATCCACTCAGAACTCAGAAAGGGGCTGGGGATGTCTCCCACAAACCCTGTTAGCTGCCCTTCGGTGCGTCCACCTGGACCTTTTGCCAAACACACAACACAGAACCAGAACCTGAATGCAACCAAAGTACAGAATCTTACAGATCAGCAATGCCTTTACTTACCAGGGGGTTTTTATCACCTCTCGATCAGGGTGTCTGGATAGGCTTATTAAGGGGATCCCGGATGAGCCCCCATATGTTATGCTCAAATTCAGGACACCAAAAGACCACTAGAGACCCAAAATCGATGTAAACAGCAAAGAGGTTTTTATTGCGAGCTAGCTCCGTCCTCCGCCCACACACACAGCAACTGGTGACGCTGAGAGCCCCGAGCCCAGGGTTTGCAGCAGTTTTATACATTCTTTGGAGAGGACAGGGACTTCACATACATCATAGCAAACCATCACACGCTGCGGGAAAATCAAATAACAACTCTAAAACATGATTAGCACATTCACTGGCGGGAACAAGTTGGGTAGGGGTGATTGGTCAGTACAAAAGGGGTATTCATTTGAACTGATTGGTTTAAGCCAAGAGGGAGGTACATGCTGAACTACATGGTTTCCCAACATGTTATCAACCACCATAAACTACTGGGGGTCATCTGTCATCCCAGGTATTTCCCTGTCTCATGCTGATTGGTGGCTGCTAGGGGGCTGCTATGGGTCCCCACCTAGCCTGAGTCAGGGACGCCTGGCGCAGCAGGTCTCTCCTGTTATTTGTAGATAAACCACTTAGCAGGGTGGGAATGTGCCTAGGAGTGCTCTGTGGGTCTTTCCCAGGACAAAGGTGATGTCCCTTCCTTGGGCAGGCTTTGCTCTGAGGTAGAGGCTGGTTTTTTAGAAGATGATTGGTACAATGTATCCTATGCTTGAAAATTACTGAGTCACTTCCCAGGGTTCTCACCAGGGAACTCAAAGTGAATAACCCATCCATTCAATGGCTCAAGTCCTAGGGACCTACTCAGAAGCAGGTACACCAAGCACCCTGCACACCAAGTCCTGGTCCATCCCCAGCTACACTCACACACACACACACACACACACACACACACACACTCTTACCTAAGGAGCTCAACTTGGCCACTCCACAGTGCATACATCTATCAGAACATCATGTTATCCATCACAAATGTGTCATTGTCATATGTCAATACAAGGGACTGAAGCATGAATCAAAGAATTAAAAGGCACATCTCACAAGAAGAATACAGGAGGACTGAGCAGGATGAAATGAGAGGAAATTCCAGGCAATCATTCTGACATGGCACCTGCGGCATCAGTTGGGATTGTACCAGTAGTAAAACTCCTAAGGAGGGAGAAACCTGAAACAGAGCACCAAGCAGCTGAGCTGTGCGCTAATCCCGTCCATGTGTAATGGCGACTCCTCGACACCATGGGGATGTGTAAGTGGGCATCGGTGAGCTGAGGTCAAACACCACACAGCCAGAGGCATGTCCCACAGGGTCTGCCTGGACAGGAGACTCACAGGTGGCCAGCACAGGGCACGTGAGGAGAAACGCTGGACAGAAAGAAGCGGGTGTCTCAGCCTTTAAATGAACACTGGAAAGGTTCCCAGATCTGACCCAAAAGCCTAAAATTTGGGGTGGCCATACCTGAGCTAAAAGAAACTTTCAGAACCGCCCCTGCCAGGAGGGGGGGCACGTGAAGCAGCCCCAGTAGAGCGAGAACTTATAAAATTGTCATCCCATCAAGAAGGAATCCAAGAGTCTGTGTCCACAGTCCAGCAGGAAACCCCATGAGGGCCCAGGGTTCAGGCCAATGAATAAAGTCATGTTATTTTCTAGGTGAGAGCCTGCTGATGTCATTAGGCCACCTCTTCCAGTTTCGAATTTGTTGTGAGGTCTGTTATCCTAAGGACCAACTGCAGTAGATACACCCCTCTCTTGAGATTGAAGGTCATCTTGAAGTCAGAGGGGTCAGCAGGGGCTGTGGAGAAGCAGAGTCTGGTTACACAGAGCTCAGCTCAGAGCCACCTCCGCACAGCGCCCCCCCCCCACCTGCTGCCCTCCTGATAAACCCACACGGAGCAGCACCTGGGCCTTGGGAAGGTCTGCAGGGAAGGGTGCGGGGATGGCCTGCCACCTAGGGCGCTGGAAACAGACCCTGGCCCCCTGCGGGATAAACCACACTCTCAGATGTCCTCCAAGTGCAGGTTCACAGCGGTTTCCTTCCTGTGAAAACAGCCTGGATCTGGGTGAGTGTAGAAAGGCAGCCTGGAGCATCCAGCAGGGGAGCCCTGGGCAGGAGGCAGAGCAGCAGCCTGCAGTGGGGAGGGGGAAGGCCCGGCTCAGGAGCATGCCTGCACCCTGTGCGCACAAACACCTGAACTACCACAAGGGCCAAGGAACCCACCTTGACAGAGGCCACCAGCAGAGCCACCTAGAGGGCTCACAGTGGCCCCAGCAAACTTCCAGAAGCCCAGGTGACCGGCCGCCTGCTGTGGGGGGTCCACATCCTGCCCAGGAGGGGGCTCCACAGGTACAGACACCTGTGCAGATCCCCAAACCCTGCACTTCCCACAGGGAGTCAGTCTCCTGTATGCCCATCATACCTCAGAGCTGATGAAGGGAAGACAGTAGGGAGGGCGATGATGAGAGATAATGCATAAAAGATAGATTAATAGATGACAGTGATTGATAGGGAGGGAGGGAGGGAGGGAGGGAGGGAGGGAGGCAGGCTTAGGAATGTAGCCCACATTGTAGGCCCTAGGCTCCATTCCCAGCACAGCAAAACAAATACGTGCATCCCTAAGGAGACAGTGAGAAGATCCAAATCACAAAAATAAATAGAAAGTCAATGCAGTGACCAATTGGGTAAATTTAAATGAGTATTGGTTAAATCGCAAAATAATGTCTTGTAGGTTTTAATGATAATACAGATGACTAAAAACCTTAAAACACAACTTTGAAATCCTGTTGGACGAAGGGTAAACAGACATCAAGTTCCGTGCTCCCTGAACTGCACATTTCTCTGGCAGAAAGATGTGCTTTACTAGAAGGTCCCATGTACTGGTTTTGGCCCTGGGGGCCTAACATCTGTGGGAGCCATTAATCCTCCCACTATAGACCATCTGGTGGCCCCCAAATACCCACACATTTGTCCCACAAGCAGAATACACTCACTCCACCAAAGTTCCCCTGAGGTCTTCCCCCACTACAGCGTTAACACAAGTCCTCCAACTCCCAGAAACAGAATCCATTAGAAAGACCCAATTTCATCTAAATAAGGTGTGGTGGGTCTCAGGACATGACCCCTCACAAAAGTCCTCTGCATGTTGGGCTTGGGGAACTACCACACAAATCACAAATCACAGGCGAGTCAGGCATGAGACAAGGCTCACAGAAACCGCTCTTCCAGCAGGGAACAGAAGGGCTTTCCCAGACTAAGAAACCACGGAACCCAGCAGAGCTCCCTCTGGGATTGAGCTGCAGGTGCCCCTGTGGCCTGCATCCCAGGCGCTGTCTTCACTACCTGCCGCACTCTGGACCTGCCTCTCTGCCCACTAAGCCCCTCTCTTTTCTTGATGGTGCCAACTGCTGCCCCCAGATCACTTGGTCACCCTGTCCACTGTAGAATTTTGGATGTCCAACAGCGTTTCTTCATTCTGGCTGTCTCCATCCCTTTTGTCCCAACTTGGCAGAGATTTTGCTGATAGAACTCTCAAAAGCCACGTGGGTCTTCCATGGTATGGAGGGACCTCACCCCAGACAAGAACCCCCAGATTGCTCCTGGGCCATACCATGCCCCTCCTGCTTCTGGGACATGGTTGTGTGGGTTCAGGAGACGCTGGACTAATCTCCTCAGCAACATGGTTGGCCAGACACACAGGTCTGGCCAGAGCTTTCCCAGCTATTAAAATCCCCATCCAAGTCTCTGCAGTCTAGACGGACTGAGACTCTCCAAGATAATCAGGTGCTGGCTCCTGGACTGGGCAGTTCTTTCCCGTAGCATCCCGCTGCTCTCACATCACAAGGACCAAGAAAACACCAGGGTGTGCCCTCGGTTAGAGGTCTCCTCGGTCAGTTGTCCAACCCATCACAGTTCTGCCTCCTGCACACCCTGCAACCTGACTGACTAAGCTGAGTGTCCTGCAAGCAGGTGACCAGGACAGCCTTGCCTGTCGTCTCCAGTAGCTGCTCCCCGTTTCCTGCTGAGTCCTCCCCTACGGCACCTCGAACCTCCATATGTCTGCCCAAAGCTTGTTCCATACAACCCAGGCTTTCTCTAGCTTGCACCTCAAAATCCCTGCAGCCCCTACCCAGCACCCAATCTCCAAACCACGCCCACATTTCTAGATCCTCCTCACAGCCAAGCTCCAAATACCAAAGCCAGCACCATCTCCTGTGGCTGCAGCTTCCCATCACAGAAACCACACATGCCACTCTGTGCCACAAGTCCCACCTGGGTCTCAGAAGCAGAATGAGCTCAGCCCGCTCCCCCTGCAGGCCCCGGGGAGGACCACTTGTGCGTGTGCGGCTGCTGGAGGGGATGGGGAATCAGCAACCCCTTGGTGAGGGATCAAGTCTCTCTGATCTTGGCATCTCCCATTCATCTCTCTCTTCTCTTTGCAGCAAATCTCCCTCTGTCTCCCCAAAAGGACACATTGAGTGTCCATCTGTACTATACGAGATAAGGTCCCCAATCATATCTGCAGGGATTCTCCCAATAAGAGCATTCCCAGGTCACATGGACTAGGACATCTTATCCTTGGTAAGGACAGGATCATCCTAATGTAGCACGTGAACCCCAAATAGAAAAGAGTGGAAGTCCAAACAGATGTGCGGGAGACTGGGCATGCTGCCACCACCCACGGGCTTCAGCAGGCAGCACAGGAGTCAGGTGGCCAGCACCCAGGAAGCCCAGTCAGTCAGCCTGAAATGGCATGGACAAGGAAAAGGCCAAATTTAGAAACCTACGGACATGGCTAGTACATGCTGTCAATGGGAAAGCAGGAAAAGAATACAGCAGGAGAGAACGTGACCTGAGGAAACACCCTGCACACAGGAGGAAGTGACCAGGTGCCTGACTCCCAGCAGGTACATAAAGCCCTGGCTCAGGAGACACCACACCTCACTCCTCCCTCTCCACCTGCTGCTCTCACCTCCTCCACCCTCCACCTCCAGAACCATGACCTGCTGTGGCTGCTCAGGAGGCTGTGGCTCCAGCTGTGGGGGCTGTGGCTCCAGCTGCTGCAAGCCCATGTGCTGCTGCAAGCCCGTGTGCTGCTGTGTGCCAGCCTGTTCCTGCTCCAGCTGTGGCTCCTGTGGGGGCTGCAAGGGGGGCTGTGGCTCCTGTGGGGGCTGCAAGTCCAGCTGCTGTCAGTCCAGCTGCTGCAAACCCTGCTGCTGCCAAGATAGCTGCTGCAAGAGCAGCTGCTGCAAGCCCTGCTGCTGCAAGCCCTGCTGCTGCCAGTCCAGCTGCTGCAAGCCCTGCTGCTGCCAGTCCAGCTGCTGCAAGCCCTGCTGCTGCAAGCCCTGCTGCTGCCAGTCCAGCTGCTGCAAGTCCAGCTGCTGCCAGGACAGTTGCTGCAAGTCCAGCTGCTGCAAGCCCTGCTGCTGCAAGTCCAGCTGCTGCCAGGACAGCTGCTGCCAGCCCTGCTGCTGCAAGCCCTGCTGCTGCCAGTCCAGCTGCTGCCAGGACAGTTGCTGCAAGCCCTGCTGCTGCAAGTCCAGCTGCTGCCAGTCCAGCTGCTGCAAGTCCAGCTGCTGCGAGCCCTGCTGCTGCCAGGATTCCTGTTGCAAGTCCAGCTGCTGCAAGCCCTGCTGCTGCCAGTCCAGCTGCTGCAAGCCGTGCTGCTGCCAGTCCAGCTGCTGCAAGCCCTGCTGCTGTGCCCCTATTTGCTGTCAGTGCAAGATCTGAGGTTCTGGCTGCAGGTGGCAAGGGGCTTGAATGTGACTAGCACCTCACACCAAAGCCATTCCTCACCATTCTGAACCCCTCCTTTCAGAAGATGCGGTTCCAGTGATGTGGGTTTCCAGATTCTGTAGGAGCAGGAGCCCTTTGTGCTGGCTCCTGCTACCCTGGGATCTCCAAGCTCACTCACTTCAGGTGCAAATCATGTCCCTCCAGTGCTCCCTCAGCCAACACAGTCCCAGAGAGGAGAACTTGGCTGGGCCAAGTTTCTGAGTCAACCTGGGTCACTTTCTGAGTCCACTGCCTGTGCACATCCCAGGATCTGCACATTACCAGCCCTCATACACTGGCCCTGCTACCAGCCCTGGAACCTGCCTGCACAGCAGCCACCTGCCAAGGGGTGGACTGCAGCTGCTAACCACTCTAAGGAAACTTACTGCTAAAGAATTCATAAATCAATACAGGGGCTGGGATGATGGCTCAGCGGTAGAGCGCTCGCCCAGCACGGGCCGGACCCGGGTGCCATCCTCAGCACCACATAAAAATAAAGGCATTGTGTTGTGTCCATCTTCACCTAGAAAATAAATGTTAAATCAATCAATCAATAAACAAACACACACACACACCCTACTGGACTCCTGACTCCACAGTGCTTTAACACCAGTCCATTGGGGGAGCAAAACCATCTGGGCCTGCGCAGAGGGAGCCTCCTCCGATGGGGGTGGGTCTGGGGCACTTACTGCAACCTCAGCAGGCCGTGGCCACCTGCCTTGCCGCCGTGGTTCAGTGCAGTCATGAAAGAGGATGGAACAACTGGTAATGGTTAGAAGGAGAGAGCCATCTCCTGTGAACCAGGTGGCATGGGGGAGGGCAGCCCAACACAGTAGGAGCACGTGCAGGGAGAGGGTCTGACCACCAGCAGGCGCCACCCCTGAGCAGCAACTGTGCAGAAAGCACTTCACAGATCTAAGGGCAGGGACTGCCCTCGGAGTAAGAGCACTTGCCTGGCATGTGCCTAGCCTGGGCTCCTCCCCAGCACAGCAAACCTTCTTGCAAACTGGGGAAATACAGGCTTTTGGGTTGAACCTATGGTAAAACTATTTTTTTTCTTAAGCACGGATTGAGGCCAGGGACACTTAATTATGAAGCCATGTCCCCCGTCCCCACCCCATCACATCACCCCCCTCACCATCACAAGACTCCCCCTCTCCTGCATTTGTCTGTTGGAATACAACATTTTGTTTCAATAAATCAGCTTTTATCACTGCAAAACAGGCCATGTGACCCTTTCATTGCTGGTCTTCCATGTACTGGTGGACAAGCAAACCCATTGTAAACAGCCCGGGGCAGACTGGGCAGCGGCAGACTGGGCCAGCCTGCCTGACCGCTCTACTCACCTCCAGGCTTCCATCCACCTCCAGGCCTGGGGTTCCTCCACCCGTGTCGCACAAAGCACACCAGGAGGCCCGCAAGAGGCTCCGAGTTGTGGGTTGGAGTCCTCCCTGACTGTCCCTTCTGTGCAGGCAATGTGGGCCTGGCCCAGTGCCCCTTGGTCTTCCTCCTGGTTCTCAGGGCCGTGACATGTTCCCAGGCACCTGGTGTCTGGTTTCAGGCGTGCTCGGGCTCAGCCACTCTGCCCTGGAGTCCTGGCCGCGTGAGAGGGCCCGGGAAGGACCTTCCACCAATCTCTCCTCGTCCTGGTGGTTGCTCCTGAGCTGCTGTCCTCCCTGAGGCCTTCTACATGATGTTCTGCCCCACCTTGGCCCCGAGCAGTGGTGTCAGCGCTCGGCTAGGTGAGACCTCAGAAGCCATGAACCAAAGTCAACTCACCTCACCTAAGTTTGGTCTTGTCCCGTCTTTTGGTCATTGCAGTGAAGAAGCTGACTATCACAATGAGAATGAGGACTGTCCCCATGGGAATGCCAAACCCTCCTGACCAGGCCTCCGGGACCTGAGGAGAGCGGGTCTCAGGCCAAGCAGTTCTTGTCATCTTCAGAGGGCGACTTGGATTCTCGGGAAGCCCACGCAGGTGGCAAGTGGTCAGAAGATCACCAGCACTTGGAGGCCCTGCATGTTCTCCAGACACACCTCCCCAGTCCTCGCAGCCCTGGACTGCAGGTGGCCCTGTGTTCTGCAAAGGGGCCAAGCCACAGAAGAGAGACATTCAATCCCAGCTCAGAGACTGGAGCCTCCCTGGCATGGCCCGTCTGGGTCCCCCATACCCCCACCCGCACCTCAGTCATCAAGACGCTCTCAGCACAGCCATGAGGGTCTCCCTGTGCCTCCTCCCCAGCAGGCTCCCCCCCAAGAAGACGGCTAGGTGAGCCGTGCTGACCACACTGGAGAGGAGGCACAGCAGTCAGAGGCCAGGCTCGGGTACTCTAATGGCAGGTACATAATGAGAGTGAGGGGCAGCCCCAAAGTAGCAAGGTGACAGCCAAGACACAGATGTCACGGCACATCCTGGCAACAGGACAATGCCAGGAGTGGCATATGCCAAGGATAGCCAGGGTCGGGCTGGACAGCACATCCCAGAGCAAGTGAGTACCTGAAATATCGTCACGCCTTCTAGAAATGGGCCACACCCCAGGATGCTCCCAGCAGTCCTAGGCCTCATTCCCCACCAGCAGACAGGGGGCCAGAGTCCAGCCTAGTGAACTGACCACAGCAGAATTGTGCCTGAGTGGTGTCGTGTCCAGGTGGGAAAGAGAGTGCCCAGAGAGCTCTCGGTGCTCACGGCCCCCAGGAGGCAGAGGCCCACTGTGTCTGAGAAGGAGGACGTGGGCTCCAGGGTGGCAGCCACATGCAACACCCCCCCCCTTGGGTAGCACCCCTGAGCGTCCCAGCAAGGTCCAGTGAGGCAGGAGAGACCAGTGACAAGAGCAACTGCCAGGCTGAGGACTAGGCCTCGGAGAGGCTGCTCTGG
Source organism: Callospermophilus lateralis (assembly GCF_048772815.1). NCBI lineage: Eukaryota > Metazoa > Chordata > Mammalia > Rodentia > Sciuridae > Callospermophilus > Callospermophilus lateralis. Next base: position 211,127,716 of record NC_135306.1, read on the forward strand.
AGGGTAGGCAGAGAAGCCAGCAGACCACAGAAGGCCACGGGCACCCTGAGGGGAAACCACACGCCCAGGACTCTTCCCCTCTGTGTCCAGGGCTATCTGTCCCATTGTGAAGATCCAGCACCCCAGGACACTGGCCTCCATAAGAGCCATTGTATCTCAGTGGCCCGTGATCTCCCACCGTCTGACCCTTAATTGCTGTGTCCTCAACAATGGTTCCCCAAATGAAGAAGGATCTCAGAGAAGCCACAACCTCTATGCCTGGGTCCACCTAGTCCCCAGGCCCAGCTGGGCGCCACACTCAGGAAGCTCTGCCTGCTCTTCTCCAGGGGGCTCCAGCAGGCAGGGGCTCAGATGCCCCATTTTGGCTCTGCAGTGTAAAGACGGGGGCGCTCTCACCCTGTCCCAAGGGCCCCGGCCGCTGCACCTGGGCAGCGCGGCGGGGCTCCATATGGGCTCAGGTCTGTGTGAGGCAGTAAAGTCCTTTCTCTTTTCTCCACTAATTTCAACCCCTCAATCGGCTTACCGACAACTCATTTCCATCAAGTCTCTGCGGTCAGATGAGAAGTTCAGGTCTGCCCCGGACACGTCATTGCACGCCTCGCTCGTCGGGGGCCTGGGGAGCACAGTGTGTCACTCCGCCCCCGGCTTGTGTGCCTTTTCCCCGGGGCCTAGACTGGCCCCCCAAACTAGCAGGCCGGCACCGTGGGCAGGACTGGTCTGGAGGCGTGGGAACGTGAGGGAGAACGCCCTCCTTGCGCTGCCCACGACCGGGGCGGGCCCTGCCCCCTTCACCTCCCGGCGCAGGACTCTGGATGGCTGGTGCAGTCCCCTCCTGGTAGCAGCCCGTGGGCGTGCCCCTCACACCTTCCTGAAGAGCGGGTGTGGGGCTCCTGCGTCCTTCTCCAGGTGGCTTTTCCCTGTGGGAGATTCTTAGTTACAATTGGATTCTTCTCCTTCCAGGTAAGCTCCTATCTCCTGCTTCTTCTCCAGTTGGGTAAGACAAGACCCTCGGGGAGGCTTCCCCTCCTCCATGTCATCTGGCTCCTGAGAGAAAGGTCGTCTGGGTTTCCCTCCCACCCTCCCAGTCTGTAAAGCCTGTAGCTCTTGCTGTGTGGCCTCTGCTTGGAGCACCTGCAGTCCTGCTGCTGAGCACCCTCTCAGCACTGCTTTTTCTCCATCTCAGAGAGCCAGTGTGTGGTGTTGTTGGTGTCCTCTGAAGCCAGTCATAACTTACCTATGACTCAGGCACCCCACACCCAGGCGTTTCCTCCAGAGAGATAAGAACACGTACAGAATCCAGGATGGTGGGCCAGACGGACGCAGCACTCTGTGTTGCTCTGTGACCCAGGTCTCACCGAGTGGGCACACTGCATCTCTGAGAGGGACAGAGAACACCTATACAGCTGCTCTTGTGCAGAAATCACCACGATGTACCCTTCCTTGTGCAGGGATCCGGCCTCAGGGTTTGAGCAGGACGTGACTCCTGACACCCAACTCCCGAAGTCCTAGACCATGCAGGGCTTGTGCATGCCTTGGCACGATCACCTATCAGCACCAATGAAGAACTCCCTGACGTTGCTCAGCTCCCACTCAGGACACTCAGCAGCTACCTACCCTCAGCTCAACGCCATTGCCTGGCTCCTCCACGCCTCCCAACACCCTGGTGCTGGAAGCAGACTGCCAACATCTTGGCTCACCTTCCTCGCCATAATTGGTGGGGGTAGCTCCTAGATCCAGCTGGCCAGGTACCTGGTTTCCAACTCCCCCTCTCCCCAATGGTGGTGACCCAGCACAGTAGCTTCCCAACACAAAACAGCTCTCAGTGAGACAGGTGTGCAGTGCCACCAGGGCACTGTCCATGGGAGTTCCGGGGAGAGAATTCCCTCAGTTGGGAACTGCTAAGAGAGAAGATGATGGAGAAAACGTTTGGAAAGTTTAGAGACTAACAGAGAGACCAGGAACTGGGCAATCCTCAGGCAAGAGAGGGAGAGAGAATCAGGCACTCAAGTCATATGAGCGGACTCAAAAAGAAATCTTTGAGGTGCAGTCTCCCTGCAGGGACTGGCGGGTGCCACTCCTTGTTTCCAGGTGCACTGCACCAGGACCAGCCTTCCCACCCTGGTTACCTCCACATTCCCGAGGGCAGAGATACTAGCTAACAACAGACAATCCACCTATTGGATGAGAAGGGAAGCAGGAAAGATACAGATCTCTAAAACTAGCAACAATCCTGGTTTCTTCCTTTGAGAATTTTTTTCCTCTTTTTTCTTTTCCCCCTCTATCCTCTGGCCCTCACATCCCCAACGTGCATGAGACCAAGAACTTTGCATGAATTAGGATTTTGGGGACCGGGACAGCTGTACAATTTAATATAGAGGTGATCATATATGCCCTTTTCCCCTTCTTTTATTTTCCTTTTCCCCTACACTTCTTACTATTTTAACATCCTTTATTTTTTCTAAATACATATGTGTGTTTGTTTTAGAAAAATATTGTCTTCCCATGTACATGTCTACCCAAAACTACTTCTCTATTCTCTTGCTACTAACCCTCTCCATAAGATTTCTCTTTCACACTTCCTGAAATATATTAACTCTATATCCTCACATCTTACCTCCTCAGCATGTGATCCTACGCCTCACCCCAAGTTCATTGTCCACCATCAGAAACTATAAACCCTTTTACAAAACTACTGATTAACATTTCTGTACATTGTGACCACACTATAAACGTCTTAATAGCAACAAATTGTTCCTAGGTGGTGTATTATTGACATTGGCATCTTTTAACATTATCCTTCCCCACAAAGGAGCAGTCTTGGAACCCTCAGGAGCACTACAAACAAATAGGGTAGAAACAATTACACCCTGGGCCCACAGAGTGAGAAGGGAAGACACACAAGCAACATGAAAAGTCAAGGGAAGAAAGTGCCCCAAACAAACCAAGACACACATTATTAGAATTCATGGCAACCACAGCAGAAGGAATTCAGGATTTACATGATTAAAATGTTCTGTGAGCTGAAGGAAGATAAAGAGAGCAAATACAGGCAGCAAAAGATTATTTTGACAAAGAGCTACATAAAAAATACAGGAAGAAAAAAAACCAGAAATCCTTGAAATGAAAGAAACAGTAAACCAAATTAAAAGTTCAATTGAAAGCATCACCAACAGAGTAGACCATTTGGAAGACAGGACATCAGACAACAAAACAAAATTTATAATCTTGAAAAGAATGTAGACTGACCACATAGTGAAAATGGTAAGAAACCATGAGCAGAAAACCCATGAAATATGGTATAGCATAAAAAGACCAAATTTAAGAGTTATTGGGATAGAGGAAGGCATAGAGTTCCAAACCAAAGGAATGAACAATCTATTCAATGAAATAATATCAGAAAAATTTCCACACATGAAGAATGAATTGGAAAACCAAATTCAAGAAGCCTACAGGATGCCAAATGTACAAAATCACAACAGACCCACACCAAGTCACATTATAATGAAAATGAGCAACATACAGAATAAGGTGAGAATATTAAAAGCCACGAGAGAAAGGAATCAGGTTACATACAGGGGGAAAGTCATTAGGATAATGGCAGATTTTTCAACATAGACCCTGAAAGCTAGAAGATCCTGGAACAACATATATCAAACTCCGAAAGAAAATAGATATCAACCAAGAATCTTGCATCCAGCAAAATTAAGCTTTAGATTTGATGATGAAATAAAAACCTTCCATGATAAACAAAAGTTAAAAGAATTTACAGCTAGAAAACCAGCACTACAGAACATCCTTAGCAAAATGTTCCATGAAGAGGAAATGAAAAACAATAATGAAAACCAGCAGAGGGAAGTAGGACACTAAAGAAAAACTAATCAAAGAAGAAAACAAGTCAAGTTAAATAACAAAAATAAGCAAACATGGCTGGGAATACAAACCATGTCTCAATAATAAGCCTGAATGTTAATGACCTAAACTCTCCATTCAAAAGACATAGGCTAGCAGATTGGATTTTAAAAAAGATGCAACAATATGCTGCCTCCAGGAGACTCATCTGATAGAAAAAGGCATTCACAGTCTGAAGGTGAAAGGTTGGGAAACATCATACCATTCACAGGGACTGCGGAAGAAAGCAAGGGTTACCGCCTTCATATCAAATAAAGTAGACTTCAAGCCAAGGGTATCAAAAGGAATAAAGAAGGACATTTCATGCTGCTCCAGGGAACCATACACCAACAAGACATAACAATCATATATGCCCCCAAACAATGGAGCAGTTGTGTTCATCAAACAAACTCTTCTCAAGTTCAAGAGTCAAACTGACCACGACACAATAATCTCGGGTGACTTTAACATAGCTCTCTCACCACTGAATAGATCTTCCAAACAAAAGTTGAATAAAGAAACTATAGAGCTCAATAATACAATTAATAATATTGACTTAACTGACTACATAGAGTATTTCATCCTTCATCAAGTGAATATACTTTCTTCTCAGCAGCATATGGATTCTTCTCTAAAATAGACCATATAATATGCCACAAAGTAACTCTTAGAAATATAAAAAAGTTAAGTAGAGATAACCACTCTTCATTTTATCAGGTCATAATGGAATGAAATTAGAAATCAATGACAAAATAAAAGATACTCCAATACCTAGAGACTAGACAATATGCAACTGAATGAACAATGGATTGCCAAAGACATCAAGGGTGAGATTAAAAAATTCTTAGTGGTAAATAAAAACACTGATACAACATGTAAAAATCTCTGGGACACTATGAAGGCAGTACTAAGAGGAAAGTTCATTGCATTGAGTTCATTCCTTAAAAAAAGAAAAAGTCAACAAATAAATGACCTAACATTACATCTCAAAGCTCTAGAAAACAATAAATAAACACCAAAAGTGGTAGAAGGCTGAAAATAATTAAAATTAGAGCTGAAATCAATGAAATCAAATCAAAAGAAACAATTGAAAAAATTGACAAAACAAAAAGTTGGTTCTTTGAAAAAAAATAGGTAAGACTGACAGAGCCTTAGCTATGCTAATGAAGAGAAGGAGAGAGAAAACTCAAATTACTAACATACATGATGAAAAAGGTAATATCACAACAGACACTACAGAAATATAGAGGATAACTAGAAATTATTTTGAAAACTTGTACTCCAATTAAATAGAAGATATTGATGGCATCAAAAAATTTCTTAAGTCATATGATTTGCCCAAATTGAATCAGGAAGATATACACAATTTAAACAGACCAATATCAAGTGATGAAATAGAAGACACCATCAGAAGTCTATCAACCAAGAAAAGCCCAGGACTAGATGGATATACAGCCGAGTTCTACAAGACCTTTAAAGAAGAACTAATACCAATACTCTTCATTGTCAGAAAATAGAAAAAGAGAGATCTCTTCCAAACTCATTCTATGAGGCCAATAGCACCCTGATTTCAAAACCAGGCAAAGACACATCAAAGAAAGAAAACTTCAGACATATATGTCTAATGAATATAGATGCAAAAATTCTCAATAAAATTTTGGTAAATAGAATACAAAAACATATCAAAAAGATCATGTACCATGATCAACTGGGATTCATCCCAGGGATGCAAGGTTGTTTTAGCGTATGGAAATCAATAAATGTAATTTATCACATCAGTAGATTTACAGATAATGATCATCTCAATAGATGCAGAAAATCATTTGACAAAATACAGCACCCCTCATGTTCAAAACACTAGAAAAATTAGGGATAACAGAAACATCTCAACATTGCAAAAGCTATCTATGCTAAGCCCCAACATCATTCTAAATGAAGAAAAACTGAAAGCACTTCCTATAAAAACTGGAACAAGACAGGGATGCCCTCTTTCACCACTTCTATTTAATGTAATTTTTGAAACACTGCCCAGAGCAATTAGACAGACAAAAGAAATTAAAGGGATACACACTGAAAAGAAGATCTTAAATCAGCACTATTTGCTGATGATATGATTCTATACCTAGAACCCAAAAAGTTCCATCAGAAAACTTCTAGAATTAGTAAATAAATTCAGCAATGTAGCATGTTATAAAATCAACACCCATAAATCTAAGGCATTTCTGTACGTCAGTGGCAAATCCTCTGAAAGGGAAATGAGGAAAACTACCCCATTTATAATAGCCCCCCCCCCCAAAAAAATACTTGGGAATCAAGTTAATGAAAGAGGTGAAAGATCTATAAAGAACCCTAACTTCTAAATCTTAGAAGATGGGAAGATCTACCTTGCTCTTGGATAGGCAGAATTAATATTGTCAAAGTGACCATACTACCAAAAGCACTATACAGATTTAATGCAATTCTAATCAAAATCCCAGTGACGTTACTCATAGAAATAGAAAAAGCAATCATGAAATTCATCTGGAATAATAAGAGACCCGGAATAGCTAAAGCAATCCTTAGCAGGAAGAGTGAAGCAGGTGGCATCGCTATACCAGACCTTGAACTATACTACAGAGCAATAGTAGCAAAAACAGCATGGCATTGGCACCAAAACAGACTGATAGACCAATGGTACAGAATAGAGCACACAGAGACTAACCCACAAAATTACAATCATCTTATATTAAACAAAGGTGCCAAAAACATGCATTGGAGAAAAGATAGCCTCTTCAACAAATGGTGCTGGTAAAACTAGAAATCCATATGCAACAAAATGAAATTAAACCCCTATCTCTCACCATGCATAAAACTCAACTTAAAGTGGATCAAGGACCTAGGAATTAAACCAGGGATCCTGTGTCTACTAGAAGAAAAAGTAGGCCCTAATCTCCATCATGTGGATTAGGCCTCAACTCCCTTAATGAGACTCCTGTAGCATAGAAGCCTGCACTGGGTGGCCGGCAACTGATCAGACAGGGACCCAGGAAGGCCTTTAGAGGGAGGAAGTGTGGGCCTCTGGAGGGATGTCACAGACCTCTGCTCGCCAGGCCTTCTGTGCAGGCAAGCTCTCTTAGTGAGCCTGGCAGTAAGGAAAGGAGCTGCAGCCAGGCGCTGCTCTGTCCCCACTCGCGTTCACTTGATACCAGTCTAGACACTAATGATGAGGGCACTGTACGTCTGGGCATGTGGTGTCCCCAAAGCTCATGCTGGACAAGGCAGGAGGTTCAGGGTGCTCAGAGGTGAGATAATCAAATTCTGAGAGCTGCAGCCTGATTATCCATGTAGGAGAGACTGGTGAACGGGGTAACTACCCACACGTGTGCACTGGGTGCATGGCCATGGGGTTTACATTTTGTCTGTGGCTCCTCTCTCTCCGATTCCTGGTCAGCATGTCCTGAGCAGCTTTCCTTCAATATGCCTACCCTCCGGCCGAGAGCAAAACAGTCAGCTGACCACGGGTGGAGCCCTGAAACCATGAGCCAAAACACACTTCTCCTCTTCTAAGCTGTCCTTGTCAGGGATTTTAGTCCACAACAGAGTCTGGCTCACAGCGGCTTGGCCTGGGGAGGGGGCTTGGGACGCTGGGGGGTGTCTTCAGCCCTCACTGTGTTCACTTTGAGTTTTGCAAATGTGGATGCAACTGTTTTATTACACAAGCAAAAACAAGGAGGAAGGAGGTGGGCAGACAACACAATGTCACCTTTATGACTGATGGATCTGGGGAAGAGTGAGTCATGGGGGATGTGAGGCCAGAAGTGAGCGGCCAGCTCCACCAAGGTGTCTGCATCCACGGGGCTGCTTGCTCTGCTCTGCACCAGGAGAAGGGAGGTCATGGCCCTGCACTCCTGTGCTTCCTTCACGTGGCTCTTCCCACTGAAATGACTCCAAGTTTCAGTGACAGTCACCTGCTATGACATACTGCACTCCATAATGCAGGAGGGACTAAAGAGGGGGAAAGCAGGAGTGTCACTTCACAGGTGTCCTTGTCCTCTCACAGGAATGGAGCAAGAAAATCAGAGCTCTCCCAGCATCCCCTCAGATTTTGTTCCTGAGCCAACTTGGTTTGAACATGAAGCCACTGTAAAGCCAGGAGCCTGTCCCCCATGGGTGGCACTTGGGAAGCAGGGTTTCTTGCTCACTGAAGTGGGAAGCTGCTTGTCCCAAGCCCATGGCAGCCTCCTTGGGGCCAGGGCTGACTGAAGCCATCATGCCCCACAGATCGTGTGAACTGGTCAGAACAAGAAATCTCTTAGAGCAACTTTGATGGAGGTTGGAAAGTTCTCTCTCTTTCCTCATCATGTTGGACTCACTTATGGTGCCCAACAGTAAATCAGACGGCCCACAAAGAGACCAATGATGATGAGACCATTATCTTTCAGGGTAGGATTCAAGCAGCAGGAGATTACAAAACCTAGAAAGAGCAGAGGGTGTGCAATGATCAGACTTTGAAGACCACCAGCGGGTGTGGAACCAAATACAGGGAGGAAGTTTCGAGAGAAGAGAGAACATCTATGAGAGAACTTTGAAGTGCCCACTGCTTTTTCCTCTAGGACATTTGCAGATTCTGGGTAAAGAATAAGGACCAGAGCCTTTGCCGGGGAAAAGGAGAGAGTGGGGTAGGCCTGCAAGGCTGAGGGGCACTCAGCATCCAGAGCAGCTGCAGAGGCACAGATTTGGTTTATGGAGCCCTGCTGGGTTCTGGGGCCTGCAGAAGTGGGGCACCTGGGCAACAGCTGCTGTCCTGCTAACTCATGCATGGGGAGGGTCCTGGCTTCCAGCAACCACTGATCGACAGCACCAGCAAACTCACCAGAAAGGCTGCATTGTGTGGTTCAAGTCAGGGCTAAAACTATAAAGGTCAAAGCCAGATGTCCTCAAGAGCACACCAGCCTCTCAGCCCAATTCTGGGATGTTTATACTCAAAGAAGAGAGATAACCCAAAGACTCAGGACTGTCACTGAAACCACAAGCCAGCTGTCATGACAGGCAAAGGTGCAACTTCTGCAGTCAAAGGGGAGAAATCAAGAATGGCTGTCACATTTCTCACAACTAAAACACTCAGGGTCACTCTAGGTGAACTGGGCTGCACGAAAGAATCACACAAGAGACTTGGATCCTGAGATGGCTCCTCTGACCTTAAGGGTCTGTAGAAAGAGAGGGGGTGGGGAGAGAGAGAGACAGAGAGAGAGAGAGAGAGAGAGAGAGAGAGAGAGAGAGAGAGAGAGAGCACATGCTGAACCCTTTTATCCGGGAGAAGCCATTCAAATAAGGCAAAGGGTCAGGTTTCAGGGGGCTGAGTCTAGCTTCCTGATGTCCACTCTCAGCAGATTCGCTGACATCTAGGAAGGCCACACCCAAAGGCAGAGCAAGAGAAGGGGACACACAAAGGGAATTCCATGGAACATTCTATTCCAAACAGGGCAAAGGGTCGGATTACAAAAGAACAGGTGAGTGTAGCTCACCCCAGGGGTGTGCCTACTCAGAAGGCTGGCCTTGCTCTCTGAGCCAGGGAAAAGACTGAGTCACGAGTCATAGCCTTACTGCGCCAGACTACAGTGACCTATCAGAACCCCGTGGTGCATCAGGAGAGGAAGACGTGGTAACTCAATGTGGCTCCCCACAAATGTCCATGTGCTTCTGCCATTTTCAATGTTTCATTCACTCAAATCACCTAATACAATTTCACTCTATAGGTTCTTAATCAAGGAATGACAATCGTTAATGCCGGGCAGTACAGACACAATAATTCAGACTGATAAAAAGCAATAAATACAACTAATTCAAAGCAAACAAATTCTAGGTTAACTCTAAGCACTGAAAACACTCCTCATCATGACACACCTGTTACAGACATCCCCACTGTATGCTAAGCCTTGAAAGAATGATCAAGGCTCATAGTAGGTCAGAAATAAGTGTGGAATTAATGACTGCCATCCCTCTGGTGGTCAATAGCCCCCTTTCTTTCCAAATGGCTGCAGGGGAGATCAGAATATGGAAGACATATTATATAGGGAGAGGGTTTTTCCCTTCACTAGCTCGCATGCCCTTGTGGCAGCTATGAGTTCAGTTTGTTGGTTGGTGGTATTGGGTGGGAGAGTGCTGAGAGCCATAGCCAAGTAGGAATGACGCACGGCAATTTCTTTGTCAGCCTACCCAATGTTGCTTAGAGGGAGGACTCTCCATTGTGGAAATGGGCTTGCCTTGGACCCAGGTGATTTGCAGTGACATTGCATGAATGTTTGAGAAAGGTGACCCTGCTCAAGGACCAGGGTGGATCCCGGTTTAGGGCGGTTCCAGGTTTAGGGTGAATCCTGCTGGGAATAGGGCGGTTCCAGGTTTAAGGTGGACCCTGCTGGGAATAGGGCGTATCCTGCTGCCTCAGGCGCCCACCCGCTCCTTGAGTTCCCGTTGAGTTCTCGTGGGATTCAGAGAGTGTTTGGTTTGCAGAGCCCGGTGGAGGTGTGGATTTTCCCCAGAACGTGCGTGTAGAGTGCCAGTGAGAGTTCGGGAATAAAGAATTGCTGTTTGAATCTACAAGGCTGTGAGTGGCTCGTGATTTTGTGCCCAGCCAGACTGCGGCAGGAGAGGTTTCGCCTCTCTGATGGATGAGAGGGAAATGACAGCATACCCCGCCACTTTAACCCCTTCGTGTATAAAGGAGCTACCATCTGAGAGCCCGACGAGGTCCGAAGAGGGCAGGGGTCCCTCAGAAATGGTGTAGGGCAGTGTGAAATCCTCTCTAATACCTCCAGGCATTTGTGGAGAGGATCTTGTGAGGGAGAAGATGGGAGGAGGGAGGCAGGGTTTAGAACTCTGGAAGGAGGAAGTGACTGTAGCCCCCTGTAAGTGAGGAAATCCTTTAGATGGTGAGGAGATGAGATGGTTAGCAGGGAGACAAAGGTAAGCTTGTGAGCTTCTTTCTGGAGGTCATGGGCCGCTGCTAGGGCTCTGAGGCATGGGGGCCAGTCCCTGATGGTGGGGTCGAGCTGTTTGGATAGGTAGGCCACTGGTGCAAATGTGGGGCCATATTCCTGACCCAGAACGCCCAGACTTTGTCCCTGTTTTTCTTGTACATAGAGGGTGAAGGGTCGGGAGAGGTCGGGGAGAAGCAGGGCGGGTGCCCAGAGAAGGGCCTTTTTAAAGGGTTTCCCTACCGCTGAGAGTAGGGGTTCATCTTGGGGGCCCTTGGCCAGATTATATAACAGCCTGGTGAGGAGGGAGAAATTCCAGGCCCTGAAGTACCCAGCCAAACTCAAGAAGGTGAGTATGTCATCTTTGGTCTTAGGTGTAGGTATAGACACAATAAGCTGTTTTCTGTCTACTGTAATGGCCTTTTTCCCTTGAGAGAGAGAGAACCCTAGATACATGCTATTTGGGCCTTTTGTGGAGAGGCCTGATATCCCTTTAAGGCCAAGAAAATAAGTAAGAAAATAAGTGTCATCTGTTGAGCACCCTTTGGACAGGCTTTGGACAGGCTAGAAGAATTTGTAGAGGTTTGCAAGAGGTGCAGAGAGCAGGATTGGATCTGAGCAAGAAGAAAGCCTGGAAGAGACCCCTTAGAACGGAGGGATCCAGGGACCCAAAAAGGGGCCATCAGCTTTGGTTGTCTAAGGGATAAGTGGGCCAGGCCTGGGTGCTATATTTGATCCAAGAGGCCTTGTAGGGGAGAGTCGACCGGCAGAGAGGACACATTGCCCATGTAAGGAGGAGGGAAGAGGACGCAGAGAAGGAGGAAACTGATTTATTGGCAAAAGGGGCGTCCCAGCTAGAGCCAAAAATCAGGAGTGCCTAAGTGGCAGGTTTGCGCTGCAGAGATTGGTCGTCACCGAATCCTGACAGTCGAAGCTCTCGTCCTGGACGGAGCCAGAGCCGTGGGAGACCTTGGCCAAGGCTTTTTGGGACCCCTCCTGGAGAGGCCGGATACTCCCAGAGCCAGAAAGAGGGGAGAGGCAGGGCAAGAGAGAGGAAGGGGAGGGTAAGCATCTCTCTAGCGGCTAAGTCTGAAAGGTGAGAGGACTAGGACTTTAGGAATCTGCCCAAGGAAGGAGTCCCTGAGGGCCACCATAGCCTTAAAGGCTGTGGTGGGGTGCTTTCCTCCCCGCAGGTAGGCAAAGAGAATCAACATATTGCAAGAGGGAGGATTCGGGGCACTGGGGGTGAAAAGATTGGAGGTCGGAGGCCAAGGTTTGTCCAAAGAGGTGTGGACTATCTCGAGATCCCTGAGGAAGGACAGTCCAGGTTAAAGGCAAATCTATGACCGAGAAGTGGGTGGCAGTGTGGGGGATCTGAGACAGCAGGGTGTATGGGTGTATGGGTTGGGAACCAAAGGATGTATGGGCCTAACGGAGGTGTTGATGAGTCGTAGGTCCTGAACTAAGCGATAGGACCCATTGGGCTTTTTTCCACTAGTATGGGAGTGTTGTAAGGGGAATGAGCAGGACGGAGGTACCCCTTGCTAAGAAGGTCCTGAATAATAGGTTGTAGGCCCAGAAGAGCTTTTGTGGACGGGGGTATTGAGCCTGTTGGGAAGGTGTTAGAATCTTTCAGATGAATGTTAACTGGTGGGCAGGAAACGGTGGAGGGGGTGTGGGTATCCCATACAATCAGGTCAACCAGGTTAGTATGGTGTTTCATGTCAACCTCAGAAGTAGAACAGAATGGCCAGTCTTCTGCCAAAAGGGCCAGAAAAGATGAACAGGCCGATTCTGGGGCGTGACTGATGCCAGGAGTCTGGATGTTAATTGTTGTATTGAATTTAAAGAGAATATCTCGGCCGAGCAAAGGAACTGGACATTGGGCATAACTAGGAACGTCCGAGAGAATGGGAAATTGTCTATGGAACAGAGTAATAGAGGAGTCCTTTTTAGATAGATGGTCTTTCCTCCTACCCCGACAATAGGAGAGGTGGACGGCACTGTTTGCCCCCAGAATTCTGTCAGGACTGAGAAGGTAGCTCTGGTGTCAAGGAGAAAGTCAACCTTGCACCCATCCACCTGAATCCACACCCTGGGTTCCTGTCTCATTACGGCCGGATCAAGGACCCAAGGCTCCGTCAATCTTCGATTGCCATGCCCAGAAGGTCGGAGGGTTCCCTGGCCATAGGCCTCCTACGGGATCTAGGACAGCCAGAGCCCCAGTGACCTTGTTGTTGACATTTAGGGCATGGAGTACGCGGAGTGTGTGGTGCAGGGCATGCCCTGGCCCAATGTCCCTCCTTGCCACACTTGAAGCACGCGCGGGGGCAGGGGGGAGTTGACCTGCGGTGATGGGCGGCGACCTGAGGAAGCACCCTGCAGGGCCTGGGCGAGCATCTGAAATTTCTCAGTCTGGGGGGTGGCAGGGCCTTGTTCAAGCTTTTTAGGTTTGGCCCGGATGTCAGGGCAGCTCTGTGAGAGGAAATTTGTCATAAGGACATGACGGCCGTCTGGGGTTTCGGGATCTAGGTTACTGCTGCGTAGGCCGATCCAGAAATTCCAATGGGGTCTCTTATAATTTTTGGAAATTGACGGCCTTACATGCTGCTTTTTTGAGCCCAGCAATAATACATGCGGCGAACCGGTCCCCATTCTGTATGCCAGCTTGTGTATAATCCCAGTCGGGAGTTTGATCTGGGGCAGCAAGTGGCCCCAGAGGGTGATTGGGATTAACTCGGTGAGTTTCATCCGCGTGGGCTCTGGCGAGTTCCCAGACTCTGGTACGTTCCTCAAGAAGGAGAGTATTAGCCAATAACATATAAGTGAGGCTATAAGCCTGGAGGACCCACTGAAACTCTCTTCTGTGGTGAATGAGCCCCACCTTCACTCGAGTTGCATGAGGTCATTCATAGAGAACGGGACATGTACCTGGATAATGACCTCAGGTCCAGCAACCTCTCTTAAGGGGCCATGGTTTGTGGGACTAGGGAGCGGGACCTAGTTTGGGGGGAACTAAAAGTGCCGGCCGAGTCAGGGGGAGCACCTGAGACCTGGACGGAGCCGACGGGGGAGGTCGGTAGGGAGGGGGTTCATCTGCCGGATAGGTCGGGGTGAGAATGAAGAAGAGAAAAAGCCTCAACATAGGGGATCTCCTTCCACTTTTTCAAGCACTCGCAGAAGTTAAACAGATCTCTGAGAATTGCGGGATCTAGGGATCCTCCTGGGGCCATTGACTTTGATTGTCTAATTGATAGTAAGGCCAATCTTGTGTGCAGAATTTAATAAGGGGGAGTCTGCAGAGAGGGAAGAAGAGGCCCCCATAGGTCAGGAGAGGGACAAGGGTGGTTAAGGAGGGCGGGGAGAGAGGGGAGTGCCTGTTCTTCCACCCCTCAGGACCTCCCGCTCATGAACCGGGTTCCAGAGAGTCCACTGTGACCCTGAAGGTCGTGGTGGGGTGTGTTTTCTCCTGCAGATTGGGCGTCAGAGGTTTGCCGGCCGATCAGGTCAGAGCCCCTGCGTATAGCCCGTCTGAAGTCGGATACCCGATAGGGGAACTCGCCTACTGAAGAGCCGGTGTTGTGCGAGTAGCAGCAGCGCTGGAAAGAGTGGACCCGGACGGCAAGCCTTGAGAGAGGGGGCCCTCGAGAATCGAGGCATTCCCCCTCCAGGGTTTCAGCCCCAATGAAAGAACGACCAAGGCTCGTCATTGGAGAAAATGCCCGTTTATTGAGGGACAGCTCTGCATATTTATAGAGCCGGGGGTGGTTTGACAGTTATGACAGAATGGTTTGATAGTTGGCCTGGGGTGCTTTCTGATTGGTGGGTAAGGATCATGTGAGCCAGCAGGGCTCACCATTGGACGGCTCTTCTCGGGGGGGATGGAGAAGTTAGTCTTTGGAGCCGGGGTACTCCCAACAAGCCTAAGTGTTAGATTTAAGTCGTAGTCTTAAGTCCAGAAGATGCCCACTCACTCAGACCTCAGCAATAAGGTCAGGATCTGATGAAGTCTTCTCCTGTGTGGAGGTGACCACTGGCTGAGGAGACATCGCCATCCTTACCAGGGTCAAGAGGCTGCTTGTAGGGTTTGAGAATGGTGAGAACGATGCAGAGGATCAGGCAGATGATAAGAAGAGGTGGGATGTCAGTTCAGGTTCTTAGCAGGCTCTCCAGCATGTGGGCATCAGTGTTGGCTGGCTGAATGTTCATTTTCTCCATTACTTATATTAAATTAGGGGGCTTCTGCACACCCTTTTGGTCCCTATCACTGTTACCAGGTTTCTTAGTAACATCTTACATCTTAGAGTCAGGGCCTACCCCTGATATTATCCTTCTGATTCTTATCAGGGTTAATGCAAATGACATGTTTATGTCAAGTGACTTCACTCTGACTCTTATCAGGGTTATGGAAAGTCACTGCTGATTTTATCAGGTTATGCCTGGTGACATACTGGAGGGCTCTGTAGCCTTGCCTGATAAGATTGCAGGTTTATTTTAAAATGGAGTTTTAAATGCAGTTGCTTAGGTTAAGGTCATCCTTACACCAGCCTTGACCTGGTGGACAGAATTAAAGTCATCACATCAAACCTGTGGCCTCAAAGCAATCTTGAGACATTATGCAAAGAGCAGACAGAACTGTTAGTCCATGCTCTCCCTATCTTACTATAGAAAAAGTGCTGGGCATGTGAAGAGAGAGTCTCTCTGCAAGGAGACACGAAGCAGAGCCGAGGCCATGTTCACAGTGATTTCATCAGCTCTTCACCACTGTGGCCAAAGACCCAACAAGAAGAAAAGTTCACTTTGGGGCTCACAGTTTCAGAGGTCTCAGTCCATATGTTGGAAATATTGGGGTCCTGGGAACCCCAGGAGCAAAATAAACACTCAGGACTAAGCAGCCCTGTCGGCAGGGCAAGAATCTTACTTCCAGTGAGAAGGGTACATGGCAATGGAACTAAAGCAGGCACAGAGAGCAGGCACCTGCTCAGCCTTTGTCCCTGATGCAAGGGCATGGGACCCTTGCTCACTTGCCAGGGCTGGCCACACAGTCTTTGGCACCAACAGCTGTTGAGGAAAGGGGGCGCTTGACCATACTCACTGGTCAGGTGACCTCACCATTTCCTGCGGAGTTACTTGAAGGAGTACATCTTCTAGTTGGCCCACCTCCCTGTATTCTCCTGTGGCAGGAAGGTCCCCTGGGTTGAGTATGTTGTGCCACATGAACTACTGCTGAGGGGTGAAGAGGGGTGCAGATTTTAGAGAGGCAGGCAGTTATTGTAAGAAAATGGCAGTCAGGAAGTGAGGAGGACCTGAGCTTAGCCCACAGAGGGAATGTCTGTCACGATTAAGTCTGTTTGCAGTGCTTAGAGTTAATCTAGAATTATTTGCTGTGAATTGATTATGTCTACTGTAGTGCCCAGCATTACGGACTGTCATCTTCTTGATTAAGAACCTTTAGAGTGAAATTGTATTGAGTGATTTGAGTGAATAAAACATTGAAAAGGGCAGAAGCGCACGGACATTCTTTATTTCTCCCCTTTGACTGCAGAAGTCGCACCTTTTGCCGTCATGACATTCTCTCACCTCTCTGCATCTCGTGGTCATCTGTTGACATCTCTCAGGCAGGAAGAGCTGAAGTAACGGAGCCTTTAGTACCGTTAGTACCGTTTAGTACCGGGTTGTATGCTACTCTGGCTGTGAGTCAGGCAGCAGAAACTTGGTGTAGCTGTGGGTGACAGGCTTCAAGCACCCCTGGGGACTTTGTTTTGTCTGGCCCTTGATGTTGGTTTTCTGTCCTGATTGTCCCCCAGCATGCACTGCCGCTCTTTCTGCTGTGCTTCCCTGTTACTGCCATTGATGTGGTGGCAATGTGTCGGGAGAGGGGCTTTCTATGGTCTTGACTAAACCTCGGTCTCAGAGGCCGCCCTCCCTGGACTGTGACCCTCACCAGCATTCCATAGCTCCCCCAGGTACAGAGACATGCTAATGAGGGCAGATTGCAGGGTCTGGAGGTCGCCAAAGGCCCCTGTGTGGTGATCCCCAGCATGGAGACATTGGGCGGCAATGGTCCCTTCAAGAGTGGGAACCGGTGCGAGGTCCACGGGTCACTGGGATGTGCTCCCCAGGGGACTGTGGGATCCTGCTCCTGCTCCTCTCTTCTACTTCCTGGTGATGAGGTGAGTTGGTTTCTCTGCCATGTGCCCCCACCATGAAGTGCCACCTGGCCCAAAGCAACAGGACCAATGGATCCTGACCTGAAATCTGGCCAATGATTAGCTGGGGTAAGCCTGGCCTGTCTGAGCCCCTTATTGCAGGACCCTCAGCAGTAGGAGCAGCTTCCTGGGCAGGAGGCAAGGCCCGTGTGCCTGTGGCGCCATGCCCTCTGACAGCTGCAGCACCCAGTGGTCTTCCGTTAGGTCCCTGGCTGTGTCTCAGATGCAGCTGGTCCATCTATCTTCCCCTCCTCCCCACCCCGTGCCCTCCCTCACTTTCTTTCTTGAATTCTCTGTGCTTCTTCTACTTTAAGTCCTTTACACCTTCTTCCTGTTTCTGGTCTCAACCTCCTCCATGAGGCTTTGAAACTTTCTAACAGAGGCTCCTGTATTTCCCTGGGAGTTGGGTGTTGGTGTCATGGTGATATTTCTTTAACTTGGGTCATGGGTGGTCACAACTACTTTGGGTACTTACACTTTGGGGGAGGGGAGCTCACCTGTGGTTTCTAAGTTCTCTTTTCTCATTTTCTCTTATTTTCATAGCCACTGGGCTGCATTCCACACGCCATGGAATCCAGCCTTCCACGGTGCTCTCTGACGTTTCCATCCACCCTCTGTCAATGTCGGGACACTTCTATCCTCTGAAAGGAAGCCCGTGTCTGGCCACACTCTCTCCACTCCTGTCTGGCCTCTCATCCCCACAGTCACCATCTGCCCATCTGCAGAGCCACCTGCTCTGGATCCCCAGTCCACAATGCATGGATCTCTCACCTGGAAGGGCATATGCCCCTGCTTGGTCCTTGTGCATTGCCGAGGAACACCCCCCACCTGGATGGCCCACCTGGATAGACTTCGTGTGTTATCAGCTCAGTGGACAGATGTTGGGCCCTGGGTTCCACAGCAGTGGTGGTGGCTCCAGCCCTCCAGCTCTTGCCCACTCTGGTGATTGTTGTCCCTTTACTTCAGCCTTTCCAGCAAGGGTGCAGTGCTACCTCACTGTGGTCTGGTGGCTGACACCAATTGTCTATTCATGGCTTATGGGCTCCTTGGAGAAGTACCCATTCAGGGGCGTTGCTCATTTTCGATTGGGCAGCTCATCTTTCAACTGTTGAGTTGTAATATTGCAGAGTTTCCTTTCCAATAGGATTTGCCAGTACTTCTCTGCTGGGAGTGCCCTTCACCTTCCAGGCGGCACACTCGGAAGCACAGGGGTTCAGTTCCATGGTGTCTACTCATCTGTGTTCTCCCTTGTTCCTTTTGGAGTCATATCCTAGAAAGCTTTGCCTGCCACCAGGCCATGAAGATGTGCTCCTATACTCCCTTCTAAAGGGTGGGAGCTTTCGCCCTTCAATCAGTCAGACTGTCCCAAGCCAGCAGCTGTGCAGTGTGGGAGGGGCAGTCTCAGTCTCAGGGTGGATGTCCAGCTACACCACGCTGTTTGCTGAAGGCTCTTCTTCTCCCACAGAGTGATTTTGTTACCACTGTTTACCGGTGACGAGTCCTCGCTTCCCCAATGCTGAAGTAGAACACCAGAGAAGCAGGCCGAGGCCAGTGGACAGTGGACAGTGGAAGCTTTATTAAAGGTCAGCAGAAAGGACTTCTCCCCAGAGGAAAAAGGGGACCCAAAAGGCGGAATCCGTGGAAGGGGAGGTATCCCTCTTTTACAGCCAAGGTCTTCTTTCAGCTCTCCCACACTCCTGCCCTTTGTTTCCCGTTATCTCTCAGTGATAGACTGCAGGTGGGAAGGCCCAACAGGTGGGGACAGTGGGCTGGAGGAGGAATCTGGGCGGGAAGGGCCTGGGAGCTTTTGGATTAGCCCCTCCCTGTTTGCTGGGAGCTGCTTCATTAACAGTTCCAATGGATGGTCTTGGCCTTGGGGACATTAACATTTCAATTTCCCCAAGTGCTGCTCTGCTTTCCTGGACTCCATTCTCGAAAACAGCCTCCATTTTCTTTATCTACTCCATATTAGACCCTATTTACCTAACTACACTAACTACCTGTAAATCTGGCTTCAGTGTCAGCACCATTTTGAGCATTGATTGTCTGTAATGTTAAAATTCATTTCTGGACTCAGTTCTGAGTCACTGATCCACATGTCTGTCCTTATGCCTGTACCATGGTGTAGCTGTGTGGTAAGCTTCTAAATCAGAGAATGGGAACCCAGCCTTGTTCTTCTTTCTCAAGGTGTCCTGGCTCCTCCAGACCTCTTGACTTCCCATGGGCTTAGCACTGGCTTGTCCACTTTCCGTCCCCTTCCTCCCCCTCCTTCCTTTCCCTCCCCTTCCCTCCATTCCTCTTCCTTTCCCTCCCCTTCCCTCCATTCCTCTTCCTTTCCCTCCCCCTTCCCTCCCCTTCCTCTTCCTTCCCCTCCCCCTTCCTCTTCCTTTCCCCCCCTTCCCTGCTTTCCTCTTTCTTTCCCTCCCTCTTCCTCCCTTCCTCTTCCTTTCCCTCCCACTTCCCTCTCCTTCCTCTTCCTTTTCCTCCCCCTTCCTCCCCCTTTCTCTTTCTTCCCCTCCCCCTTTCTCCCCTTCCTCTTCCTTTCCCTCCTCTTCCCTCCCACTTCCTCTTTCTTCACCTCCCCTTCCTCCCCCTTCCTCTTCCTTTCCCTCCCCCTTCCTCCCCTTTCTCTTCCTCTCCCTCCCCCTTCCTCCCCCTTCCTCTTCCTTCCCCTCCCCCTTCCTCCCCCTTCTACTTCCTTTTCCTCCCCTTCCCTCCCACTTTCTCTTTGTTCACCTCCCCCTTCCTCCCCTTCCTCTTCCTTCCCCTCCCCCTTCCTCCCCCTTCCTCTTTCTTCCCCTCCCCCTCCCTCCCCCTTCCTCTTCCTTTCCCTCCCCTTCCCTCCCACTTCCTCTTTCTTCACCTCCCCTTCCTCCCCCTTCCTCTTCCTTTCCCTCCCCCTTCCTCCCCTTTCTCTTCCTCTCCCTCCCCCTTCCTCTTCCTTCCCCTCCCCCTTCCTCCCCCTTCTACTTCCTTTTCCTCCCCTTCCCTCCCACTTCCTCTTTCTTCACCTCCCCTTCCTCCCCCTTCCTCTTCCTTTCCCTCCCCCTTCCTCCCCTTTCTCTTCCTTTCCCTCCCCCTTCCTCCCCCTTCCTCTTTCTTCCCCTCCCCCTCCCTCCCCCTTCCTCTTCCTTTCCCTCCCCTTCCCTCCCACTTCCTCTTTCTTCACCTCCCCTTCCTCCCCCTTCCTCTTCCTTTCCCTCCCCCTTCCTCCCCTTTCTCTTCCTCTCCCTCCCCCTTCCTCCCCCTTCCTCTTCCTTCCCCTCCCCCTTCCTCCCCCTTCTACTTCCTTTTCCTCCCCTTCCCTCCCACTTCCTCTTTCTTCACCTCCCCTTCCTCCCCCTTCCTCTTCCTTTCCCTCCCCTTCCCTCCCACTTCCTCTTTCTTCACCTCCCCTTCCTCCGCCTTCCTCTTCCTTTCCCTCCCCCTTCCTCCCCCTTCCTCTCCTTTCCCTCCCCCTTCCTCCCCCTTCCTCTTCCTTTCCCTCCCCCTTCCCTCTCCTTCCTCTTCCTTTCCCTCCCCCTTCCCTCTCCTTCCTCTTCCTTTCCCTCCCCCTTCCTCCCCCTTCCTCTTCCTTTCCCTCCCCATTCCTCCCATTCTTCCAGCTGTGCTAGGGATGAACCCAGGGTCTGCTGTAGGTCCTCAGATGAGTGGCACTTCTGAAGGAAGAGACCCAAAAGTGGGTTTTAACCCTCTCCCGGGTTTCAACACCAATGAAAGGAAAGTGACCACAACACTCAGAGCGACCAAGAGAGCTTTATTGCAGCAGTGCAACAGAGGAGAAGAGAGAGAAAGAGAAGGAGAGAGAGAGAGAGAGAGAGAGAGAGAGAGAGAGAGAGAGGAAGCCCGCACAAGAGAGAGACAGAGAGAGCAAGAGAGAGAGGGGCCCGGCAGGAGGGAGTTTTTATAGCCCAAATCTAATGGGGTCTCTGGGTCTGCAAGCTGCCTTGTTGGCACAAGGGGGTTGAGTGTTCAGCCTTGAGCGGGGGCTTGGGCGTTTGGGCTTGAAGCAAATAGTTGATAAAGAGCCAGACAGAGGGTTTGAGAGGCCAGGTCACCTGCAGCTAACTTTGTTTGGCATGCCCTCTAAACAGCTTACTCAGCCTGTCCTGCACCTAACACGTGGTCACGCTGGCAGCAGGGCCCAGGGGACTCAGAGCCAGAGGGGAGTCACCAGCCACCTGCAGAAACGTCAGGGCTCTCCTATAAGCTGTTCATCTCCAGGCATGGAAACCCTGAAGGATCTGGCTTTCTTTCTTCTTTCACAACCATTTTTGCACCTGTGGGAAAGACTGTGGAAACATCTGGGTAAACGAACACAAAGAACAAGAAATTGAAGTAAAGCCCGTCTCCACCTCAGTCCACTGTCCAAGTTTGTCTTGGGCCCTGGCTGAGAATTGGGGGCTACTCACTTCATTGCATGACTCTGGTAAATGAGCTTAAGACCCCCACCTTGCTCTGGCCAACATGAAGATCCTGAGTTTCACTCACAGTGTTGATGACGGGGGGCATTGATTTTGCATATGGTGGCAGGAAACAGGGTGGCAGGGAACAGGCTTGCCTTAGAGCACAAGGCACAGGAGTCACACTTGTCCCCACAGAAGCCCTTCTTTGGTGGCCCAGAGACCACACCCCTCCTGCCTCCAGCACCCTGAGGTAAAGAACATGTCGGTGAGCAGCAGAGTGCTGGGAACTCTCAGGTGGGGGATCCTGGCTTTAACAGCGTCCCCAGTCCCCACCATTGCTAGAGCAGGTCCCCTGCCCTCAGGATGGCCCCATCACCATCCCTCACTCTCACACTCTTTAGGATTCCCCAGGGTATCTAGGAGGGAACTCTTCCTCACTGAATCCTGGGCCCGAAACAGAGATCCCAGACCAGAGAACGCACACCCCTCTCCCTGACATTTTCTTCTTTCATTCCAGAACCATTTTGGAATTTACACACTTTTTTCCCCCCAAATTTCAACAAAAGTGTATCTAGATCCATACTGGTGGCTGGAGGCCATCAAGGGACCGAACAGACAGAACCAGGCCATCTGGGGCACAGGTGGCTGTGGGGGAGGAAGACTGGTGGGCAGCAATGAGAAGGGCTTGTGTGGTGGGCTCACGGGTGGGTGGGGAGGCAGGGCCAGAGCAGAAGCAGAGCTCCTGGTGGAGTGGGTGGGGTGGGGTGTGATTGTAGCAGACAGAAACCTGCAGGCTGTGAGGCTCAGGGATGCAGGTTCCAGAGCACA
This sequence comes from Callospermophilus lateralis, assembly GCF_048772815.1. Lineage (NCBI taxonomy): Eukaryota > Metazoa > Chordata > Mammalia > Rodentia > Sciuridae > Callospermophilus > Callospermophilus lateralis. Next base: position 211,150,000 of record NC_135306.1, read on the forward strand.
GGGACTTGCAGGCAGGGGCCGTCCCACAAGTGCCTGGTGAGGCTGGCACTGATGTGGCATCACCAGGGAAGGGAGGAGGCGGTAGCTGAGCAGGGGCGGTTGCAGTTTGTGCTTGCACTGAAGACCTGGGGGGGCTTCCACCCACCAGGACTCCCACCCAGATGCCAGTGAGGTGGGAGACACTGTGCGCTGGAGGATTGGTGAAGGTGTTCCTGCACCTGCTGTCTGACAGGGTCACAGCGTGGGGGATGCTGTGGCAGGGCCACACCATCTGGAAACAAGAACCATGGGGAATGTTCAGTGTTTTGGTTATGATACTGATGACATGGATAACAGGGCATAGGTCAATCATAAGAAAAGTACGTATTGCCTGAGATTGCACGAAAATTCCCAGAATGAGACTAAGGATACAATTAATGAGCTTAAGACCCCCAGCTTGCTCTGGCCAACATGAAGATCCTGAGTTAAGACATACCACCAACAGACCCTCCTTCGCCTTACACAGGAATTTATAATGAAAACGGGGAAAACATAGTTGGCATTAATGGCAAATGGGTTGAGGTGCAGAGCCTGCCCTTTAGTTCAAGAATACTTGGCGTATTTTGACCAAGAATCAAAAAACTCTTTAAGAAAGCAGTTAAATAGGTCATATGAAAAAAGGAAATTACCTTGGAAATTAAAAATAATGTAAAATTAACATAGTTATATTTTAGAGGCACTTCAGAGTAGCAGGCTTTTAAGTAATAGGCTTTCACTATTTTAAGTGTGTTTCACTGGGACTTTAGAAGTAAGAAAGCTTACCAATAATCATAGGTATGCTTTAAAGTTAAAGGTTAATGAAATAATTATAGGTATGCTTTAAAGTCAAAAGTTAATAATAGGTCAAGAGACATGCAGCCGAGTTGCATGTTCTAGCACCTAGTGATTGAGGTAAAAACGTAAAAGCTTAATCATGATTGGCAAAGGTTACAGGAAAATATTTTAAACAATGTCCTCAATATCTTAGGTAATCAATATATGTCAGAAAGGATTGTAACTCTTGAAAATTATGTAAATCAACGAAGTTCGGGCTTTGAGGCTATCCATTAACTACCTGCAAAAAAGGTATAAAAATAAAGGCCCCTCCAGGGGCAGCAGATCCTCCTGGACGCTGCTGTAACTTGCAACCTGTCCTCCTGTCTCTTCTTTGGCAGAGGGCACTCATCCTTCAGGACCCCTGGATCCCTGCTGAGGCTGGACCCGAGGCATCGGACCCCATCAGGAGGCCACAGCTTGGGTCCAGGAAAGAGGATGGAGCCCCTGAGGTGGGGAGGCTCACTGGATTGCGTCCATCTCCCAGGGAGACCAAGCATGATCTGCTCACGGCCTGGACTGGCGTGCATCAGAGACCGGCTGCCTTGGGCCCTTAGATACCAGGAACAACAACCATAGGCTCTTGCAAGACTCATTTCCCCAAGCTGTCTTCCTGAAAGAGGGATCTCAGAGAGCTCATGCCCATGGGTCCGAGGTCTATCCAGGGGGGCCCTCCCGAGTCTCCAGGCTCCCTGTTGAGCAACAGAACAGTTGCCTTTATTTCATGCATGAACAGAACATTTAACCCCTTCCATCCGGGCTTTTGCCTCATGTAGCCAATTTCTACTTTAAAAGTTAGTTGTAAATCTCTGTCTTCTAAGATACCCATGGTGACATCATGATTAAATCTCCAGACATTAATTTCCCCAGAATCTGCTGGACAGTGATATTGGTTTGCCCCAGATAATCCCCCTAGTTATGTAGGTCTCCATAGGGGACAGCTGACAGGCTTCAACTTAACCCAGAGGCAGGTGGTCCAGGTTACATTAATGATCAACTTATAGGATGGGATTTTCCATGTAATTATGATGCCATTAGAGTCCTGTCAAGGTTGATGGGGTGGGCTCTGGGGGTGGACTGAGGTCACTACTTCCCCTGTCAAAGCTGAGGCTCCTGTGCTCCTGCACAGAGGCCAACTCTGTCCTGCAATCCACAGGGCCATCTCGGTCGTGAGCAGGACTTGGCAGGGCCCTTCCCAAGCAGGGTCCAGCTGGCTTTCCTCCCAGACCTGGATCAGGATGTGGTCACCTGGCCGAGGTGACTGTGCAGGAAACCCCAGAGGTGGGGCCTGCACCAGGAGGCCCTGCAACCTGAGGGAGGACAAAGCAGAGGAGACCCGGAGTGTACTTCTAGGAAACTGAGCCTTCGTTTCAAAGGTGGGGAAACCGTTGTGTTCCTGGACGTGGCCACCCAGGGCACAGCTCACGTGGGGACAGCCTCCAACTCTCCAGGGAGAGGTTCTAAGTCAGAGGAGGGCGGTGGGGGGTGTCCAATCCAGGGAGGCTTTGTCTCCAAGATCAGCTTAGTGGTTCTTCTCTTGAGAGTTTGGTTCTTTCTGTCCACCTTTCCCGAGGAAGGAGGGTGCCATGTTACATTGAAGGTTTTCATGAGTTCTTTAATAATGGTGAAATGGCCTCCATCATGTGAATCTGTGTTCTTCATCAAACTAAGTCAAGGGATTACAGACTCCCACAAGACCTTGGCCGTGTTGTTGGGCGTGGTGCTGGGCAGGGGGATGGCGTCTGCCCTGCTGGTCAAATGCTCTACTATTTGTGGAGAGCAGTAACAGTGAGAGAGCTGTGTCTGAAACTGGGGTCCCTGGTGACCTCCTGGCTGTGGCAGGCTTGGTGCCTGGGAAAGGGTCTGTGCAAAGGTGCAGGATGCCCAGTTGCTATGGTAATGCCTCCAGGAGGAGGCTCTGTGCCAGAGTTTTATCAGCCTTGACCTTGACCCCGAGCACACAGCTCCTGAGGATAAAGAAATTCTCTTGCTAAGACAACAACATTTCACTGGCTCTGATGCTCCTGAACCTGCCCCATAACAGTGACTTTAAACAATGGACTTTCTTGAGAGCTACACAAAGCTCCTAACATTGCACATTGTAACCGTAGTATGTAATGAGGAATGAGCTGCTTAATGTTGCTAACTCTGCAACTTCCAGGAATAAAAAGAAAAATGCTTGCACAGTCTTTAATCTGATCAATGAGACACATATAATAAAGATTGCTGGCATAATTCTTTAGAGCTGCTTCTCCATCAGAGAGCAGCCCTCCACCCAATCCCAGCTGTTAACTTTACAAACATGAGTCTTTATTTTTCTAATCTCCCATCGCTCCTTGCTGGAACCTATTAGTTTGGCCACACTGGTCACAGCAACTATTACAACAAGTATTTCAGATGACCTATTTGGGGCATCTGGGTCTAGTCGACAAGGTGCTTTGGGAGGGTCTTCATCCAGGGTTCCTCCCCCCTGGGCTGTCTCCTCCAAGCCTGTCTGTTGACCTTCTACAGGGCACGCAGCTCTGGGGACTGTTGGCCATGGTGTCCCTCCCCAAGCATCCGCACACTCCTGATACAGTGTCATGCATGGCTTATGGGCCCCGGGGCTCCCTTAGGGAGGTGGCCCCCATTTCCCTCATAGTGGGTTTTGTGAGCATCTCTGCCATCGGTAAAAGCCTTTGCCCCTGGAGTTTTGGAGGCTCCCGACCTTATTAGTTGTTTATGCTCTGTGGGCCGAATGTGGGGTAACTGGGGGAGGGAATGAAGCAGGATAAAATGGAAATGGGGCCTCTTTACTGCTCCATCTGCTGGGCTGTGGCCTTGGGCCTCCACGTTGTGGCCCCTTTGATGTCCTGCCCAGTAGCTGTCTCTTCTGCTAATAGCAGGCTTCCCAAGACTGATTACTTCTTCATGTAATAAACCCTTCCCTTACTAATAATTACTCACACTCAGCCCAGATCTTTCCCGAAGTGTGGACAATTCCAAAGGCATGTTTAGAATCTGTGCAGGTCACCCCCTCCTTTCCCTTGGAAATTTAGGGCCTCATTGAGAGCAAAGAGCTCACAGGTCTGGGTGACCAGCACCGGGCAGCCCCCACTCTGATTGTGTTCCATCTACTACAGAATGTCCATCATGTCCCTTTCCTTGAATGACTCAGGAGGACCCTTCTACAGAGAGTCTCCCTCGATGTCCCTCCTTTGTCCAGAGGTCAGGAAGAATCTCTCCTTGCTCTTTGGCCGTTAGAAGGCTGGGGAAACTTGAATTTCCCTGTGACTGATTACTGACCCGTCCCTAGTTCCCACAGTAAGTCTGACCTAAGAGCTTGGCCCCTGCCTCAGGCACAAAGGGGCACCTGTTTGGGTCTGCCTGGTTTTGCCTCTTTCTTGAGTCTTTCAACAGTGGGGACACTCGGACCTCCCCTTCTTCTCCACCCCAGCAGCTCCTGCTGGATGTCTGCCCTGGGTGGACTGACGCACCCAGGAGGAGCAGCTGCCCCACAGGCAGTCAGGAGGTTACTTCTCCACCTCCAGGGCCATCTCCATATTGGTCCAGGGCGCGTGGTGGGTGGGGCCTCTGTGTGGAAGCCCCTGACCTCCCTGGGCGCCACCAAGGGCAGGAGGGGACACCCTTCCTTCCCTCCCACCTGGGCACTCCCTCTTGGAATGTCCTTCCTTCCCACCCTCGGAGCATGTATTTCCTCCTTTCCCCTCTGTGGCCCTTGGCCCCGTTTGCCCCGATGCTTAGGGCCTGGTGCGGCCACTTGCCCTGTGGTGGAGAGCCCAGCCTGGCCTCCGCACTCTGCACCCCTCACCTGCACCTCCTGAGCGTCTCTCCAGAGCCCTTGGATGCCATCCTCCCACCGTCTCTGGTTTCTGTAATTTTCCGGCACTGTCAGGCCAGCCATGAGTCACAAGGTGGGGTTCCCACATTCCTCGCCCTAAGGGCCACCAACGTGAGTCCAGAACACTTTCTCCTGGGTTCCCTCAATCCATTCAATCTGCTGACCCTTCATTGTTCCTTGCTGAGAATCCAAACAGGGGCATTTACCAACCCAACTCCCCCCCCAGAGGGACCTCACAGGAAGGATGGAGGGTGGAGGGGAGGAAGGAACCAGATTCCCCCCCTGGGGACAGGGGACACGTGGAGTCTCCGGTTTGCCTTGTTCTGAGTCTTTTCTTGGTCCAGGCAGGGAGGGTGGAAGCTGGGCAGGGCAGAAGCCTGGTACAGCTCTGGCTGCCCTCTGCCTCCTCTGGAGCCCTGCTGGGCAGCAGGAGGTGAACCCTGCTCCTCGGTTGACCAGGATCGGAGCCCAGGAGGGTGTGGTGGGGAGGGCAAGAGGACCCCAGGGAGCCAGTTTGAACCTCCTCTTTCCCCAACCAGAACCTGCTCTGTGTCCCTGACTGTGGCTGGTGTCCTTTGCAGATGCCATCAGTGCTTGACGTTCTCAACCTTCATCTGCCCAAACTTTGGCAAAACCCTGAAGGCTTCAGGATCGACCCTGAGTGCAAATAAAACAACAGCATCTTCTCAACGGTGGTTTCTTTTCCCCTTTTGTCCTGGGATTATTTCTGATATTTCATCGTGTAGCCCAGAGGGACGTCTGGGGAAATTTGGTGTCTTTACCCCCTGGCCCCCAGCGTCCTCCTTCTCTAGAGTTTTTATTTCTGGTCCTGCTCTCCTGGGACTGGTCTGGTGTTCCTGGGTAGACGCTCATCGCCCCCTGCTGGAGGTTCTTGAACTACTCCCCCTTTCTCCTGTGTCTGGTCTCCTGTTCCTGAGTAGAGGCTCAACCCTGGCTCTTGAGGTTCTTATACTCCTCCGGGGATGCTTCCTCCCTCCCTGGCCGGCTCCCTCATGGGAACAGGGAGTCCACACTGGCTTCAGCCATCCTCTCACAATCTCAGGGATGCCCCGACCACCGAGGAAGTCCTCACCTTCCTACCTTGGTCTGGCCACCCTGTCCTCTGTGCAGTCTGTCCCATGAATGCTTGTTTGGGCTACAATATCCGCTGCGTGGCCACGGGAGCCTTGGCGATCGAGTGCCCTTGGCAAGCAGGTTCTGACTGCATACCACAGTGCTTCTGCAGGCTGGAGCAGGTGCCCACTCCCTGCTCTGGGCCAGTGTCCCTCGCTCTGCTGGGCTCTTCAGAAGGGAGCCAGCAGGTCATTCCGGGGAGGACTTTTGTTCCTGTGGGCCTCAGGGTGACAAAAATTGAGGCTCCTTTCATCGCCTTCTTCTGCAAGTTTCTCATTTCTACTTGGAGTTGTTTCTCATTCTCACAGAAAAGGACTCCTTTCCTCTGAAGACCCTGAGGCGGCTGGCCTCCGTCCAGTTCAACAGTGAGCAGAGGGAGAGGCAGAGAAAGGCATGCCATGGTCAGGGCGTGGCCACTGATGTCACCCCTCCTGCCTACAGGGCTGGGAAGATCTCCAGGCCACATCGGGAAGGTGACTCGCGGGACAGCCCTGCTGCTGCCCGTGAGTGGCATGGGAGTAACTGTTGCTTTGGTCCTGTGTCCTCAGTATTTCAAAAGTGGCCTGTGAATCATTAGCATGGCAAAACTCCCCAGGGTGGCAGTGCTGGGGTTGGGGTCACTTCCACGCAGATGCCCATTACTGTCTGGCTTTAGTCCATCCTGTGGTTCACATTTGATTCACCTTTTCCTAGTGATTAAATTCTCGTTCACAAGTTTGCTGGCCATCTGTGAAGCATGGACATGTAGGAGTTCAGGCGGGGCACAGTGACGCACACCTGTAATCCCAGCCACTCGGGAGGCTGAGACAGGAGGATCACAGGTCAAAGGCAGCCTCAGCGAGGCAAGGTGCTAAGCAACTCAGTGAGACCCTGTCTCTACATAAAATACAAAACAGGGCTGGGGATGTGGCTCGGTGGCCGAGTGCCTCTGAGTTCAATCCCTGGTACTTAAAAGAAAAAAAAAAAAAAAACAGTAGGTACTCAGATCCTTTGTCCCTTCTAATAGCCAACTTTTCAGTATAACTGTTTTTTAAGTGTCCTCCTGACACAAGCCTCCCTCCAGACACATGATTCTAGTATCTTCTGTTGGTCATTCTCCACGCCCTGACGGTGTAATTGCAAACTTCTTGAACTCTGTGGAGTCTGCTGTGGCTGTGGTCGTTGCCCTGCCAGCTCTCCTTCCCTCGCTCCCCTGACATGGCTGGTTCTGCCTCCGCCACCAGGATCTGTGTTCCTGTTGCTCCATGCTCAGCTCCCGAAGCCCACTGGGTCCCTTTCTGACGCCTGCAGCCTGGTGGGGGTCCCTCTCTGGCTCACTGTCACCCTGCTTCATTCCTTTGGTTCTTTGAACTTAAAACCTGCTTGGTCTCCCGCGGGGCGCGGAGCTGATGAGGCCACAATGTGCCCTTTTGCCACAGTCTGGCTGGGCACGAATGACCAAGCCGCCACAAAGCCTTGTAGGTTCAGACAGCAACTACTTTATTTCAACTCTCACAGGTACTGCACGCACGCTTTTCCGCCAACGCCACCCACGCGGCCCTCCCAGAAACCCCACACACCAGAAAATCCCTCCTCCGGCACTTTCCCAACCAATGGGAACTCTCCGGGAATCCCCTCGAGAACTCCAAAGTAACGGGAGAACTCCAAAGTAGAGGGCGCCCGAGGCAGCAAGAGCCGCCCCATTGCCCAACAGTAAAGGTCAAATATACAATACAATCAGTCCAGCATCACAGCAATGATATACAGCTTAACTCAAACCATCATCTCGATGGTTCGCTGGCGTCACCTTTCAAACATTCCCTCTGGCAAATGCCAGGCATCATTCTCACACGCCATGGCTCTCAGCATCTCCCCCCTTCTATTTAATTAAACAAGCAATGTGGCTTGGGGACCGTGCCTGTTTGGTTGTCCAATACTACATATGGTTCTTACCCGTCATCGGATGAGCTGACCTCAAGGCATCAGCCTCCTGTCTTAGGTTGGTACCATTGCAATTGGATCTTACCCGTCATTGACTACCGGTCCAGCATACAGCCACACCTGTGGATAGGTCTTTGCACCAGTGGGGGGGGGGTGAGGTTCTTTGCCTCACCTCTGTTGGCCCCCAAATTTGGCCTTGGTGCCAGCAGAAGGGAGGAGGATGCAAAATGCCATGACACCAAGCCAAATGACAGCTCTTTTTGGAAAAATTGTACCACTGATGACACCATCATCAAAGATGCCCCAGCACTACTACATTTTGCTGCACCAACAGATAGTTCACAATGCATACAAGTGATTCATAGTCCAGGCAAGTTCTGCAAGCAGTTCAAAGCAGAGGAATCCATCAATATGTTCATTTCCTCCCAAAGTAAATAGACTCCTTGATTGAGCATTACTTGTTAAGTTATTATTCATTGATGCATCAGTTTATACAGTTTACTGTGATAGCTATCATAGAAGCTGTAGTTTGGTTTTATCTTTGTCTCACCGGGACTGGGATGAAGATAGGAATTCTGGCAATGATGGCTAAAAAAAAAAATATATATATATGGAACATTCCAGCAGGCACTAAAAGAAAGCAATTTTCTAAACAATTTAGTATCCTGAATAGAATTAGATATAATGAAAAGGAAAGGTGAAAGTAAACAAACAGATCTGTTAACCTCCTTTTTTGTTCACATATTAAAACAATCCTCAACAGCTGTTTACCCAATTTAAATTAAACCATTTAAATCGCATGAAGAGAAATTAAAAAAAATATATTTGGATCCATTTTTCCATGAGGGCTCCTCATATATGATATATGGACATATGCAAATACAGACATACAACACAAAACACAAGTGTGCATACATAACATACAACACATAAGACAATAGTAAAGGCCTTGTAGCTTTATACAGGTGAAATCTCCATTGCAATGTTTAAAAACTCCACAGTCAAAAAATAAAACTGATCAGGAAAACATTAACCTAGGTCTGTATGAGCTCAAAAAATAAAATAGAACTTCATGGTGTGGGAAAAGGCAATAATAAAATAGATATTGAAAAAGACATCCTGGTTACCACCTGGGTTTGCCTCTTTTTTGGATATCCCATCCTTTTTCCTGTAACTTGCATAAAGGGTCTGAAGGTATTCCCACAAGTAAGCCCCAAAGCTTTTTACATTTGAAATAGGCTTTAATGGTGTTCATTATTCATTAGCCTCCAGGTGTGGGAGAACCACTGTTGCAGATGTAAGAATAGCCAAACTGGACTTCTGGATATCAGCTGTTATGGATTTGAGCCAAATCATCTTCTTTTTGGTCTGTAGAAATCGCTTTGGTTAGTCTCTCTGGAATCCAAAACAGCTGCTGTTCTCCCTGTGGAAAAACACAGAACCCCAACTCCAGACAATCACTGGGTCAGGACCTTTCCATTGTCCTGTTAGAATATCCTTCCAAAGTACCTTAGGCTTATGTACATTTTTTGGACACATATGCCTTTCCACAGCACTAAGCCCTGATGAATCCAAATTTAAAAAGTTTAGAGTAAAAAGGGTTATTTTAAGTTTATCTTTGGGGAATATATACCCCTTCCCAATTTCTTCTTTTTGCTTTAATAAGTACATTTTAATAGTTTGATGAGCTCTTTCAACTTTGCCTTGTCCCTGTGGATTGTGTGGGATTCCTGTTATATGAGTAATGCCAAATGATGAGCAAAATTGTTTAAAAGAGATAGAAGTATAACCAGGGGCATTATCTGTTTTTAACTGTTTTGGAATGCCCACAGTGGCAAATTTTTGTAAGCAATGAGCTATAATATCTTTAGTTTTTTTCTCCGGCATGAAGGGAGCCCATCAAAAATCCAGAAGAAGTATCAACTGTAAATGGAAATATTTTAATTTTCCAAATTCTGGCAAGTGTGTGATGTCCATCTGCCAAATATGGTTAGGTATCAGTCCTCTAGGATTGACTCCAAGATTAACTTGTGGTAAAAAGGTCATACAATTTTGACATTGTTTTATTATTTGTCTAGCTTGTTCCTTAGTTATTTTAAAATGCTTTTGTAAAGTATTAGCATTGACATGGAACCTTTTATGAAAATTTATAGCTTCTTCTATTTTAGAGAAAATATGTATGCCATGTGTAGTTTTATCTGCTAAATCATTGCCCAAACTAAGGGCTCCAGGCAATCCTGTATGTGCCCTGGTATGTCCTATAAAGAATGGATCTTTTCTGTCCCAGATTAGTCTTTGAATAGTGGAAAACAAAGAAAAAACAGTAGAGGAAGGAGAAATCCTACCAGCATCTTCAAGGGATACTATAGCATTAACTATATACTGACTATCAGAAAATAAATTAAATACAGAATCTCTAAACATCACAAAAGCTTGTAATACTGCATTAAGCTCTACCTTTTGAGCTGATTGTTTGGGTAGTAAAAATGTAAAAGTTTTATCAGGTGTAACTACTGCTGCTGTACCATTATTTGACCCATCAGTGAATATATTTGGAGCATTCATGATAGGGGTTTTTCTTGTCATTTTTGGAAAAACTACAGGATGCAATGACCAAAAAGACAATAAAGGATTAGATGGTAAGTGGTTATCAAATGAAACATTAGATTTGCACATGATTATTGCCCAAGTATTTAACTCATTAGCTAACTCATCAATTTGATCCATAGTACAAGGAGTAATAATTTTATTGGGAGAAATTCCAAACACTCCCTTTGCTGCTTTTATTCCTTTGAGTATTAATTGTCCTACAGCCTCAGGATACCTAGTAAGAATAGTATTTGGAGAATAAAATAAATGTATCCACAATAATGAACTTTCTTGCCAAAATACTCCTGTAGGAATATTTTTTGTTGGTAGTACAATAAATAATAAAGGCAAACTTATATCAATTCTATCCAAATGCATATTTTCAATATGTGTTTCAATGATTTGTAATGTCTTTCTTGCTTCAGGCCTTAACATGCGGGGTGAATTTGCATCTGATGGACCTTTTAGGATATCAAATAAAGGTCCCAACTCTCCTGTTGGTATGCCTAGATAAGGCCTTATCCAATTTACGTTTCCTAATAACTTTTGAAAGTCGTTAAGTAATTTGAGTTGATCTACTCGTATTTAAATTTTTGGTGGATGGACGATGGTTGAGGATAATAGAACTCCTAAATAATTAATTGGAAAATTTAATTGCACTTTATCTATTGCTATCTCTAGATTATAATTTTTTAATAAGTTTGTAAGTGTGGCATAACATTCTAGCAATGTGTTTTTATCTTTGTGTGCTAATAATACATCATCCATATAGTGAAATATTTGTAGTTCAGGATTTTGATTTCTAAGTGGCTGGATTGCTTTGTTAACACAAATTTGACACATAGTTGGGCTGTTAGCCATCCCTTGAGGGAGTACTTTCCATTCATATCTCTGATCAGGACCTTCATGATTCAGTGCAGGGATAGTAAATGCAAAACGTGGACTATCCTCAGGATGAATTGGAATTGAAAAAAAACAATCTTTAATATCTATAGCTAAAACATACCAGGTTTTTGGCAAAGCAGACAATTGGGGAATCCCCGATTGAGCAGGTCCCATAATAACCATCTCATTATTAATGGCTCTTAAATCTTGCAGTAATCTCCATTTACCAGATTTATTTTTGATGACAAAAATGGGAGTATTATGGGGAGATATGGAAGGTTGTATATGTCCCTCCGCTAATTATTGTTTGACCAGGTCATGGGCTACTTGTATCTTTTCTTTAGTCAGGGGCCACTGAGGAACCCATACTGGTCTTTCTGATTTCCAAGTAATTTTTATTGCCTCAGTGACCCCTTCTGAAAATCCAACCCATGTCTGTCCATTCCTTGATCTATTTGTATTGGTGCTGCTATACCTTGTTCTTGTTTTTCTAATCTTTTTCTTTCCTAAAACCTTGTCTAGCCATAATAGTGGGTGCATTTTGATTGATGTTATTTGTTAATGTCAAACCTGATTGATCTAGGACATCTCGTCCCCATAAATTCAGGGGCAGCAGCTTTTTGAGTCACTCGCTTCTCTGATGGCCGAGCCCTCTGAGCGCCATGGCACTGAGGTGCTATTTTACAGTGGCCCCCAGCATCAGAGTCGTCCTGTGGAGAGAGGCTTTCTGATTCCTCCAGTAATGGCATGGTCCTGCCCGAATGTTGTCCTTCCAGCCGCTACAGCGACCAAGCTGGCTCAGAGTGCCAACGGACAGCAGAGCAGAGTGGCATGTGGGGACAAGAAACTGACAGCTGAGGGTTGTACCCTCCCTGGAAGACCAGCTGCGCCCGGGCCTCCCCATCGCACAGGGACACAGAGCAGGAACATGGCTGGCTGGGAGCTGCTCACCCACAGCCACAGGCCGTGTATCCTGCAGCCAGTCTGCAACCACACATCCTCCTGCTGCTGCTGTAGGCACCCAGAGCCCCCCGCTGGGCCCAGGGGCTTTGCATGATCTCAACTCGACTTAGCTGGGATGTGCCCAAGCTCCTGCCCGTGGCTTCCTGTTGACTCTTTGGGGGGACCCACTACGTGAGTAGCTCCAGAGGCCCCTGAGGCCCCGACCAGAGCTGCAGCAGCATCTGGGGCCTCTGGAGACCAGCATCGCCCAGTCAGCGGCGGGTGTGCGGCAGGAGCTGCGTGAACACTGGTAGGAGGTGCGGCAGCCACGGCAGACTCCGGGGCCCTGCAGACACCGTGTTTCTTCAACCAGGAGGCCTCGAGTCTTGAACAGGGTTAAGAGAAGGACACAGCAATAGTCTGTACACTCCCATGAACACACCCGCGCACGGGGTGTGTGTGTGTGTGTGTGTGTGTGTGTGTGTGTGTGTGAGCGCGCGCGCACGCAACCTCCTGCCCATTTGACGCCTCTATAGGCTCACCCTGGCACCTGTGAGAAAACACAACACCATAGCACTACATGGCCCTCAGGGCCCAGGGCTGTCACTCGCCCTCTGCCTCTTGTGGCCCCTTTGCTGCCCCACCACTGTGCGCTCAGGGAAGGGGGCCACGGCAGGGTCTTCCAGGATGCCGGGCCTCTCACTGCCTCTCACGGGGAACAGAGAGGGTGAGGCTGAGCAGCTTACCCCACAGTCCCTCTCAACGGGTTTGTAGGCCCACCTCGAGAGCACATTAGGGAAGTTCCCGTGTCTCGACCTCATGGACGGAGGTCCACCACCAACTTCTGGGCAACCTGCAAATGCTAAAAACCACCACCAAGCACCTGGGTTGATCCAAGACGCAGACTCTCGATTGACGACTCGGCCTTATTAAGCTTTGTCTGTCTTCTTGGTTTAACATCCTTAGAGTCTACACCAATTTGTGCCTTGAAACTTGCCGGTGGAATCAAGACCCTCCCAGTCTTTCTGGGTGTAGTCCTCTCTACTTGGACAGGCTTTGGCTTCTGCATGGCTGCAGGACTTCTGCTGTGCTGCAGGCCTGGTGTTCAAAGGGGCTCGGTGGCAGGGCCTGTTGTAGCCCCCAGAGGAGAATCAACATGTCCACGTGTGACAATAAGATTCCTTTGCAGATGATTGATTCCACAGAAGGGGAGGGGCTGCTTCCACAAAAAGAAGTTGCGGAAGAGCTGGGGTTCCAAGTGAGGGCTGCGTCTTCCCTGAGTCCCCTCCTGTGTGGGAGGACCTTGCCTCCTCCCGTCCAGTACCTCACCAAGTGCAACAGACCTGGCAGCAGGAACTGCAGTTGGAGGCCCTCACTGGCTGCCATCAGGACCCTGGCACTGCACTGACCTCAGATACTCATGGCCAGTCTCTCCTTGCAAGCTCCCTAGGGTCCTGCTCTGACACTGCCACCTTTAGCCACGATCGTCCCCACAGCGACCACCCCACCACTCAGCCTCCAGCCGCTTTCCACTATAATCCAGCCAACTTGGCTGCCATGGGGACTCAGATGTCTGGTCACTTCAGGTGGCCAGAGCCGGCTCACTCTCCCTCCCCCTTGCAGCTGTTGTCCCTGGGCTTGTGGAACATGCACAGGCAAGCCCAGGCCTCGGGACGTCATGGAGGACCTTACTGGTTCCAGTCGCTGTGGTGTTAGCAGCCAGGGAGAAGCTGTATGGATTCTGTTGAGGTTTGTATCTAGGAACATCCACCCTAAAGCTCATGGGGTAGACAGTGTGGCCAAGGAGTGGCCCTGAGTGTTAGAGATCATCCCAGTGACCGTGTCCTGGTGTCCCGTCCACGCCAGGGGTGGACTTGGAGGTGGGGCACGCTTCCCTCTGGTAAGACGACAGGCTCTGGTCTGGGCCTTTGGGTTTGAGCATGAGATGGTGTTAGCCATTCTTCTTCAATTTTCAGTTTGATTTTTGTTTGTTCTACTTATTCTAAGAAACCGGGTCAGGCAGATCCATTATGCACATCTGTCCTGTTTCTCTCCTGTAAGTGTCCTAAAGTCATATCAAAATGTGTATAGAGACCCTACTTTGGAATGAGGACTCCTGTCCCTAGCTAGGGGCACCTGCTCCTGCCAAGTTCCTCTTAATGGCCTCTGCCCTGGGGGGAGTTCACCGCGGAAGCCACACATGGGACAGTGCCGTCACCCCCCTTCAAGACGCAGCTCTGGGGCAGGAGTGACGCAGAGTGCGTAAGACCAGCTGCCCTGGGTATCCGCAAGCCTTGGCCCCAGGACCCCCAGAGACACCCCAACCACAGCGGGCACAGCCTACGCAGGACCCATCACACCCTGCTTGTCCCCTGGCTCCTGCTGGTTGAACACCTACTGCAGTAAGTTCCATGCAGGTAGCAGTTGTGCAGGGCTGTCCAGGAGCGATGACCGCAAAGGGCCTGCACTCCTTCGGTACTGACTGGTTTGGGACATTCTCAGGATGTGGAACCTGAGGACAGAGGTCATTGTCCTGCTGCAAGCACCCCCAGATGTGATCACTGGGGCAGCTTTGGCTCCGTAACATGGAGCCAAAAACCTTGAAGAGTATTTGTTTTTGATTTTTAAGCTTTATACTAAACCCCTGCCACACCTTTGTGGGAGGCACCCCATCCTCTGTGCCCTCTGTTAATCCAGCTGTCAGAGCCGCTGTCCCTGAGACGGCTGGAAAAGCAAATACCATCCTGCAGGATGGGGCCAGTACTGGTAGGGACAGAGGCCAGCACCTAAGTCTCCCTTTTGTTTTGTTTGGTCTCACTTTGTGGCCTCAAACGATCCTGCTGCCTCAGACTGCCAAGTAGCTGGGACCACAGGCACGTGCCACCACACCTGGCCAAGATCTCTAGATAATTGAAGAAAAGCATTAAGTCCATGCCTCATGTAAAAATCCAGCAAAAAATCCAAATGCATCCGATATCTACATTATGTTTAAAATGAAGCTATTTAATGCTTTTATAAAGTAATGCGGATTTGTTTATCTAGTGTTCTACAGAAGTAAGACTTGCAGAGCTGTAACTCAAAAACATATAAGCTGTAAAAGGTTGACAACGTCTGTCTTATTAAAATGTTGTGCATTGCAATCATCAGTCCTTAAAAATTCTGCAACCAAAGCCAAAGGGCAGGTGAAAATATTGGAAACTTGTTCACAACTCAGACAGCAGAGAAAGAGGTGAAATCCTTCGTGGCAAAGAGCTAAGAGATGTGGAAGACAACTGCTCAGGGATCACTCTGAGGACCCTGCCTTCACACTGTCACTGGGTGCCCGTCACTCTCCTGGACACCAGGAAGTGAGTGAGAGGTGCCCTGGACCCTCACCTAGGACTCAGGCCAGCCTTCTCTGCTGAGGACACTTACACATGACTGAAGGTGCACACAAAGGAACATACAAAATCAGAAGCTGTCTGGCCAAGCACACCTTAAGAGGAGACTGCAGGTCATCCCGGTGTCATGGAGGATGAAGCTAATGGTGGCACCAGCGGGGCAGACCTCAAGGCAAGCACACAGTAGCATGACTACAGCATTTCCTCGATCGTCTTGTTTGCCCACAGTGAAATAAAACACGCAAGTGATGCTCCCGCAGAAAGCCACCCCAGGTGCGTCCCAGAAAAGCCCTGCACAGAGGACGGGAGTGTGGCCGACTCTTCCTCCCGCTGGACAGCACCAGGCCCTTCACAGACGCCCTGAATGGAGTGCTTCTCTGCTACAGGCCTGGGGTACAGCCAGGTGTCACCTCCAGACGTCATGGCACTACCACCCACCAGGAGCCTCGGGAGGTCGGGGAGACCCCGCCTCTCCTCACACTCCTGGAGGGCCACCCTGGACCTGCACCTCAGGCGCAGGCGCAGATAGAGGCTGCCCGACACCCTGGGGGAGTCCTGGGTGGAGAAGGGGCTGAGCTTGCTCCCGAGGGGAAGTAGACCTGGGAAGGTCATGGACCACTGATGGCATTCAACTCTGCCAATGCCATCTGCCTGGTACTTCTGGGCTCCCTGAGACAGAAACAGAATGGCCTGTGCGCCACCCCTTGGCGATTTCAGCCAGCTGACATTCCTGAGGCTGACTCTACATTGAGCCTTTTCTTGGCCCAGTTCCTCACATTTCCAGCATCCGGGCTGTGATGCTGCAGCCTTGGGAAATGGACTCCTCCTTAATCCAGTCCAGGAACCCCCAAGATAGCCCACCGGAAGGGCAGCTCTGGGGGTCAGCACTCTGGGGGTGGCAGTGGACAGGTACCCAGAGAACTTGTTCTCCTCTTAATTCCAGTTTAATGTGAAGATGGAAAGGAGACCAGGCAGGGAGGAGAGCGCACCCACAGAGAGGTGCTCGTCCCACTGCAGCTCCTGCGCTGAGGCCACGTTGCAGGGCGCTGGGCGTCTGCTCCAGGAGCCTGTGCCCTGCGGGGAGAGCGCGGGTCCCAGGCCAAGGGCGGTGGCTGCTGTCCTGAACTCACCTGTCCGGATCCCTCTCTGGCAGCAGGCGAGGTGCAGGTGGCGCCATCAACACCCCCTGGCTTGCGCCCTACGGGTCCCTCTGCGCTCTCCCCCAGGCGCTCGCAGGCTCCTATGAAGCCGAAGCTGAGGGAACTGAGGTCAGTGCCCAGCAGGAGGCTCCGCACCAGGTGGTCAGAGCTTCAGCAAGGGATGGAGGGGAGAGGAGCCATGTCATATGGGCAGCGAACCACACTCCGTGCCGTCTGCAGTGGCTCAGGTCCCCTGGCCGCAGGGCCACCGCAGGAAGCGCAGTCTTGTGGCGCCCTCCGGCTGTTTCTTCCTCTGTTTCTTTTTTCCCAGGACCTGGGGACGATGTCCTGGAGATGGCGGGTAATACACCCGGTGCCAGGTCTCCCACCCTGGTGGGTAGACTCCACAAGTGAGTTGTGGTCACCCCACAAGGCATGGCCCGTGGGCTGATGGGGCAGGTCCTGGCAGTGGAGCCACGTGGTGGAGACAAGGTGGGTACCAGCACTGGTCCCTACGAAGTCACATTCACAACTTCACTCTGAAGCTGACCAGCGCCACCCGACCTGTGCTGGCCAGGAGTGGGAACAGAACTGGTGGCCACGGGCCTGACCAATAGTTTTCTTAAGTGGGTGGTTATTGACATAATAAACTACATTCTTAGGATGTCTTGCTGCATCCCGTGATTTTGGTAAGTTGTGTTTCCAGTGCCTCAAGACTACTTTCCCACCTCCCTTCCCCTGCCTCCCAGGCTTCCTGCACCCTGCAGCCTCCCCTGGCCGCAGAGCTCAGGACCCCCACCCCTGCTATGGCCCTGACAGGGTCTGCCCTTGACCTGAGCCCTGAGGTGGGAGTCGGGGGAGGGTCTGTCTAAGCCCCTGAGGTTCTGTCATCAGGCCCCATCTGCCCGTCCACCTCCTGAAGACAGCAGTGAGTCCAGCCAGGGCCTGGCTGGGAACCCCTCATCTCCCCAAAAGCTAAGGTGCACAGTGGGTGCCAGGTGGGGCAGGGGAAGCCCTGGGCCCCTGGGCACACCTGCCTTGCAACCCTCCAGCAGCACACTCCAGCCCTGGGAGCAGGCTGCGTGCTGGGGTCTGGGGGCTTTCAGGGTTCCACCTTCAGGGCTCCCGCCCCTGCTGAGGCGTCATCAGCACGTGGAAGGAGAGGGCTCCCAAAGCTGAAGCAGCACAGGAGTGAACGGGCCCCTCACCTCCCAAGGCCCTGGGCCCCGTGGGGCGGGGGAGAGGGAGGCCAGGCCTCCCTGGGGCTGAGGAGGGGCCAGTCCCAGCCAGGCCTCTCCTGGGGCATCAGTCTGTGGGGACACAGGAGTTTGGTTTCCCTCCCCCACACCTGGAAGGGCCCGAGGCGTGGGGACCAGGGCCATGACCCTGTGGGGAGGCGTCTACAGAGGGCCCCAAATGGGGGGTTTTCAGGCCAACCCAGGGGGTTGTCAGGACGATGAGGGATGCCCACTGCCAAGGGGGTCCTTCCATGCTTCAGCAACTGGGTAAGGATGGGCAGGGACCCAGGCTGGGGACCCTACCCCAGGAGCCGCGGGGGTCTGTGCTGGGCAGTCAGGCCAGGCCCTCCAGGAGGGAACTCGGCCCAGCACTGGACAGTGGTCTGAACAGAGAAGTGAGAAAACATCCAGAGAAACTTGTGGGATTTTCAGAAACTGGACAGGGAAGGGATTCTGCAGCCAGCGGGCTGCACACAGTGCGTAACAAAGTAAGGGGCTCTGGCAGGCGACAGCAGCCTGGGAGCTGAGGAGAGACAGCAGCGTCCAGTGAGCACCCCGTGTGCGCGGGAGGTCAGCCGGCTCCACCTGCAGGCGGCAGCATCAGGGCCAGGGCCTTTTCTCCAGTTTTTTGTTGTTCCCAGTAAGACCACGGACGACTTCTGAAACCTAAGAAAGAATGTGAAGTGAATGTTGTCCCGGGGAAATCCACAGCACAGGGAAGAACACTGGGCAGGAACTTTCTGTCACCCTGCAGTCACATGTCATCAGCAGGTGACCTGCTGGACTCCTGACAGCACACCTGATAGCCGTGAGCTGAAGCAGCAATCAGAGGGCCCCAGATAAATAAGGAAGACAAATCAAGAAAACAGAAGGTAGAGCCAGGAGGAAGGCCCTCGCAAAAATAAAAGGAGAGGAGATCTGGAAAATCAGAAACAGCCACAAGGAAATGACCATGTGTCCTGTGAGGCCACCAGACAGGGGTATATAGACCCTGGCTCCGGAGGCCCCACACCTCACTCCTCCCTCTCCACCTACTCCTCTCACCTCCTCCACCCTCCACCTCCAGAACCATGACCTGCTGTGGCTGCTCAGGGGGCTGTGGCTCCAGCTGTGGGGGCTGTGGCTCCAGCTGCTGCAAGCCCGTGTGCTGCTGCAAGCCCGTGTGCTGCTGTGTGCCAGCCTGTTCCTGCTCCAGCTGTGGCTCCTGTGGGGGCTGCAAGGGGGGCTGTGGCTCCTGTGGGGGCTGCAAGGGGGGCTGTGGCTCCTGTGGGGGCTGCAAGGGGGGCTGTGGCTCCTGTGGGGGCTGCAAGGGGGGCTGTGGCTCCTGTGGGGGTTGCAAGGGGGGCTGTGGCTCCTGTGGGGGATGCAAGGGGGGAAGTGGCTCCTGTGGAGGCTGCAAGTCCAGCTGCTGTCAATCCAGCTGCTGCAAACCCTGTTGCTCCTCAGGCTGTGGGTCCTCCTGTTGCCAGTCCAGCTGCTGCAAGCCCTGCTGCTGCCAGGACAGCTGCTGCAAGTCCAGCTGCTGCAAGCCCTGCTGCTGTCAGTCTAGCTGCTGCAAGTCCAGCTGCTGCCAGGACAGCTGCTGCAAGTCCAGCTGCTGCAAGCCCTGCTGCTGCCAATCCAGCTGCTGCAAGTCCAGCTGCTGCAAGCCCTGCTGCTGCCAGGACAGCTGCTGCAAGTCCAGCTGCTGCAAGCCCTGTTGCTGTCAGGATAGCTGCTGCAAGTCCAGCTGCTGCAAGCCCTGTTGCTGTCAGGACAGCTGCTGCAAGTCCAGCTGCTGCAAGCCCTGCTGCTGCCAGTCCAGCTGCTGCAAACCCTGCTGCTCCTCAGGCTGTGGGTCCTCTTGCTGTCAATCCAGCTGCTGCAAGCCCTGCTGCTGCCAGTCCAGCTGCTGTAAGCCCTGCTGCTCCTCAGGCTGTGGGTCCTCTTGCTGTCAGTCCAGCTGCTGCAAGCCCTGCTGCTCCTCAGGCTGTGGGTCCTCCTGCTGCCAGTCCAGCTGCTGCGTCCCCGTGTGCTGCCAGTGCAAGATCTAAATCTCTGACTTCAGGCCTCTGGGTTTCTCAGTGTCTGGAGAAACCGTTTCTTGTCCCTGGTCAGCTCCTGTCCACTGGCCTCCCTGAGGTGACTACAACCTCTCCTGCCTTTCATCCTCTGCTCTCACCGCCCTCTCGGGTGGGCTCTGTCTCCACTTTTCTCCCTCTAGAGAGGCATGTTCCTAGGTGCCGGAGAGAGGCCTTCCCCTCCGCACGTGCCTAGCTGACAGCCACAGTGACCATCGCCTGCCTCTTTCCGGGCTTCTCAGATGCAGGGTCCCACCCCACAGCCAGGCCAGGTTCCGGGCGCTCACCGAGGATCGTCTTAAACAACTTCTTGACCCTCAGCACCTGGGTCCTCCCGGGCCACTTCCTGCTCCTCTGACTCACTTCCCTAAGAGGTTTCCTTCCTTCCTGTTGCTTCCAACTTCTCCTGTTTTAAAAAAACAAAATAACAAACGAACTTCCTTTTAATAAAGCCTAAGCTGTGTGAACCAACTGTGTGCCTGGTGCAGTGCTTTCTTTCCCACCTCCTCCCTCAAGTAGCTAATTAGCAGCTCTAGGTGCGGGGTAGCGGTCCATTCCAGGGGGCCTGGGACTTTCACATAGAGTGACGCCCAGCACTTCCATCTTCCTGAGGCCCCCATACACCTCCCCCGTCTCTGCTTGCAGGGTGCAGGCTCAGTGGGGTGGGTTGGCCTCCAGAACCAGTCAGGAAGGGTGCTGAACGCTGATTACTGACAGTCCATGGAGTGGGACTTTGTGTGCATGAATAACCAAGTAGCAACTCCCTCTTCCCACTCTCCTCTCTAGTCCCAGTACAGAAATGCTGGTCCTTGGAAAGGCAGGGCCCTTGGAGGGTCCCAGGGCAGGCTAGGGTCAGGGGACAAGAGGAGAAAAGCCCCAGGCATGCCCACTCCCTCTGGCCACAAGTCCACATTTGACAGATGCAAAATGAGTGTTTTAGGATGATAAACAGACGAGGGCTCTAATCGCCAAAGGTCTGCAGACACTTAGGGGGTGCCCACGGCCGCTGAAAGAGTAATATCCCGCAGGAGAGGGAAGCTGAACACGGCACATTCTGGGGAGCCTCAGGAACGTAAAACTGCCCTGGGCCGCTGTGCCACCCAGCTGGCCTCCTTGCCACGCAGCCAGCTGCTCTGGGCTGCAGCACACGCTGGTCCAGAAGCAGCGGGTCACCTCTGGGTGGGCGGAGGTTGCTGAGGAGGCTGCCCGCCAGCAGAGCGTGGAGGGAGAGACTGGGAAGCCCACCACAGGAGAGGCGTGGCCGGGCAGGGGCTCCCAGCCACACTTGCAGCCAACCCTAATAATGCAGCCCGTGCAGGGACCTGGAACGGCCACTCCAGAGCCAGGACTCCCCAGATGAGAGAGAGGAGCTGGGGGAGGACATAGGCGAGCACAGAAACGAGAGGCTGGTGTCTCCACCACAGGGAGGAGGGGGCAGGCACCCTCCAGGTCCTCTGGGAGAACACGGTGACTCCACTTGGCAGTGCCGGGGAGAAATGGGGCTCAAGATGCCGGAAGGATCTCGGTGCCGGGGAGCACTGCCCTGCCCTGGACATAGCACCTGCCACCTCCCCACATAAAACAGGGCGGGTGGCCCCCGCAGCAATGGCGAGCGAGCCCCAGAGAGCCAGCAGCCGGGGACAAAGTTCCCCATGTCCCGCCCACTGTCAGTGTCTGCAGAGACAAAGGGACTTCCAACCCCCAATACCAAGGAACCTCAGAAGAGGACCAGGGCTCCCCGGGAGCGTTCAGGATGAACTGAGGCCCCTGGAGCAGGGAGCTTTCCCGCGGCGCCTCGCATCCCCCCAGAGACCTGCCTCCCAGGTCAGAACCTCGGCCTGCAGTGTCCACCAAGCTCACGCCCAAGGACACGTGGTCCAACACTCAGGAGCAGGAGAACACCAAATGAGGACACAGCACTCAGAGAGGGGACAGGCCACCTGCAAAGATGCAAGAAGGCCGGGCGCGGGGCACGCACTGGTAGTCCCAGCACCTTGGGAGACTGAGGCAGGAGGACCGTGAGCTCAAAGCCAGCCTCAGGAACTCAGCGAGACCCTAAGCAACTTAGAGAGACTCTGTCACAAAATAAAATATAATAAGAGCTGAGGATGGGGCTCAGTGGTTAAGATCCCTGCATTCACCCCCCAGTACCAAAAAATGAACAAACAGGTGGAAGAAACAGCAGAGCCAACACACCCAGTGAATCCTAGGAGCCGAAAAGGTTAGGGATGCAGCAGAAAGCACCAACCAGGATGGCAGATGTAAACACACGCATTTCAGAAGTTATACTTAAAGTAAATGGGCAAAGTGCTCTATTTTAAGAGAGCTAGACTAGGGTTGTTCTTTTTTTTTTAATTTATCTATATGCAAACTCAAAAGCTGCACCTAAAATATAAGGATACAAAAAGTTAAAAACAAACGGATGGAAAAATATATAACTTGCAAAAAAGCTGTATCAACAGCAGGCAAAATAGAAATGAAGGCCAAGCTGGGTGCGGTGGCACACACCTGAAATCCAGTGACTCGGGAGGCTGAGGCAGGAGGATGGCAGTTCAAAGCCAGCCTCAGCAACTTAGCAAGGCCCTAAGCAACTCAGGGAGACCCTATTTCAAAATAAAAAGTGCTGGGGATGGGGCTCAAATACGTCAAATACCCCTGGATTCCATCCCCAGTACCCCAAAAGTGGCCAAAATTTTTTTTGAGAAACAAAGAGGATCACGTAAATAAGCCAGGAAGCTCTAGTTGTGTGGATTTTATGTACATAGCAAAATAGCCTCAGAATACATAAAGCAAACCATGACGAACCACATCGGGGAGAGAACAAGAATAGAACAGCAGGGTTTAATGTTCCTACCTCAGTGATTTGAACACCAACAGACAAAATAGCAGGGCAGGTCTGGAGATCTGAACTCAGAATTCACAAGCAGATCCAAAATGACTTACAGAAAGTGTCCCGTCACAGCTCTGCAATGCGCATTCTTTCTAAGCTCACAGAATATCTACAGAGATTAATGGAGACTAGCCAAGAAGACCCGGCCATGAGAAAGGCTGACACCAGGTGCAGCATGCTTTCCCTCTGCAGGGGAAACAAGAGTGACCAGTGGTCACAAGTCGAGGAACCCAAGGGCTTTGGTGTATACAGCACCTTTCAATGATCAGCTGCTGAGAAGAAAGGTGTTGGGCGACACGCAGACCGCCATTTGCTCTCCCATACTGGACAAGGTGGGAAGGGAAGACTTCTGCTTGTTTTCTACACAGATATGTCAGTCGGCCGTCCCCTGCTATGACAAGATGCCTGAGATGATCGACTTTTTCCTTTGCAGGACTGGGGATCACACTGAGGGAGACACAGAAGGGCCGCGGCAGCCAGGGCAAGACGGAGAGTGAGGAGGTCGGGGCAGGGCCCCCAGCAAAGGAGCATGCAGAGGGTCTCCTGAGGAGGTCAACTTCCTGCTTGACAAAAGTGCCCATGGACAAGCCAGGGACGCAGTCAGACAGACACTCTGTACTCGTGCCCCTGAGCAGGGGATCCAATAGAAAAACTAGAGCACATCCGGGAACAGAGAGGGCACCAATCAGTAACAGTGAGGAGACCAGGGACCGGGGAGGAGATAAGGAAAGGAAGAAATTCCAGCGATCCTAAAAGAATAGGCAAAAACTCCCCTCCAGACTCCTGGCTCTGGGGACGCTCCCCTGGGGAGAAGTCTGTCTCTGTTGCTTTTTCAATAAACCAGCTGCCAGCTTGCTGCCTCTGTGTCCTATTCTCCGATTCTTTGCTGAACAGAGACAGTGAACTCAGTGCCCGCAGACGGAACAGAACTCAATGCTGGTGCCTTTTAGGCAAGTGCTCTCCCACTGGGTTACATCCCAGCCCCTGGAGGCGATCAAGAAGGAAAGGTCTATTTTGGCTTGTGGTCTCAGGTTTCGGTCATGGTCACTGTTGCATTGGGCCCGTGGCAGCACAGTCCATCAGGGCGGGTCCTAAGAGTCCTTCAAGTGCACACCACCAGTAACCCGGCTTCCTCCAGTGACCTCCTGGGGTCCCTCCACCCCCAATGCACCACAGGCTGGCACCACGCCTTCAGCTCAAGAGCCTTTGTGGAGGTTCAAGATCCAGATGAGCACTGAGCACATGGTCTACCCTCATACTTGCAAAAGGATCTGTCTTACTTGTGCCACACAATGAATAAACATCCAAGTACGTGCTGAGAACTGGGGGGACTTCAGTCCCCACGGAACAAATCCTGCCTAGACAGCACTTTTACTCACTTGCTTCGCAGGCACCATCATCCCCACCCACGGGCACAGATGGCCCTACTTCCACAGTTTACCTACACGTGTGCCTGTAGTCAAGACAAACACGGGGTCTTCCCAGCACACACGCTCAGTCACCCTCACAGTGGGTACACGCCATGAGGGACTCCTTGTCCTTCACATCTGGGCAGGTGTTTCTCTGGGGCACATGTGAGGGCTCACCTCCCTACGTCAAAACCCATGCACACGCTCAGCCTCAGCCCCGCCATATTGGTTCACCAAACAGGCTACAGGGGTCGCTCTGTCTTGGACAGGGACAAACACCTCGTATCCCTCCCTTCGCTCTCATTGGAGAGAAGGCCGAAGACCTCTCAGTGTCCTTGTTGCCATTTCAGAGTAGCCTATTCCCGTTCATTTTCCGCTGGGTCGTCCTGTCTTCTCTGGTGGTTTGTAGGAGTTCCACAATAGTCTAGACATTGACCCATCCATGATTAGAAACAGACCACACATTTCCTCCTCCTTCACCAACAGCTATTTATGTATCTATTTCATGTTTGTACTCAGATTGAACCCAGGGGTGCTTTTTATGATTTTACTGAGACAGGGTTTCACTAAGTTGCCCAAGCTGGCCTTGATCTTGTGATCCTGCTGCCTCAGCCTCCCAAGTTTTGGGTACTATCAGGTGTGGCACTACACCTGGCTTTCCACCATCTTTTCATGTCTTCGGCTGGGGGTGCTGAAGCATATATCTGCAGTTTTCATGTGATTAAATCCAGGGGTTTTTTTTTCTAATTATTGTTTAGGCTCTGAGGATTGTGTTTAAGAATTTCTTTCCTAGCCCCTTTTTTTTTCAGATTTTTCACATACGCTTTCAGATTTAAAATTCATCTGGATTTTAAAGGCTGTAAGGTAGGCATCTAATTTTGATTTTATGCATAGGATGAGCTATCTTCCTTATTTGTTAAAACATAAAGTTCCAAACCATGTGGTCTTCCTTGGGCTGCTCTTCTGTACTTTCATCTCTTCACCTGTTCGTGTGCTAGTAGCAAGCTTTCTGATTAGCTAAGACTTTACCGTACCTTCACATCTGACAGAGCATCCCTGTTGCTCACTAATCCTTCTTATCTCAGAAGTTCACAAATTTTTTAAAAATATTTTTTTAGTTGTTGATGGGCCTTTATTTTTATTTGTATGTGGTGCTGAGAATTGAAACCCAGTGCCTCATACAAGCTAGGCAAGCACTCTACCACTGAGCCACAACCCCGCCCAGAAATTCACAAATTTTACACATAAATTTCGATCTGTGGGAGAAATTCTAGAATTAAATCCCTCTGACATTTCAGTTATAATTAAAACCATTAAATATGTGGATCAATATAAAAAAAACTAAACTTCTTATGATGTCAAGACTTTCCATCCATGAACATGGTATTCTTTCCATTTAGCCAGTCCTCCCTTTAGGCTCTTTCTTTAAAAATTATTTTTACATTTTCTGCAGATGTCTCAGACATTCTTTATAGATTAACTCTTAGATACAAGACTCTGTTGATATTTTAAATAACCCTTATTTTCCATTAGGTTTTCTACACTGGGTTCTTCTCTGGGGTCTGGGGCGTTAGGGATGGAACCCAGGGCCTCAAACATGCTGGGCAACTGCTCTGCCACAGAACCACCCCCAGTGTTCGTTATTTATGGTGAGGAAAAATGCTCTGTGCTATAAAAATGATTGTGTTCTCACCCCAGAATAAGCTGGAGACATCCCCAGGGGTCAAAGTCAAGAACAAAGCTGATGAGCAGTGTGAACTGATCCCACAGTCCTGCTAACAAAGGCAAACCTGAGCTGAGCCAAACTCAGAGACACACCCCAGGCCAGGCGCAGTGGTGCACACCCATAATCCCAGCAGCTCAGGAGGCTGAGGCAGGAGGATTGAGAGTTCATAGCCAGCAAAAGCGAGGCAGTAAGCAACTCAGTGAGACCCTGTCTCTAAATAAACTACAACATAGGGCTGGGGATGTGGCTCAGTGGTTGAGTGCCCCTGAGTTCAGTCCCCAGTACCAAAATAAAAAAGACTTACCCCAGAGACCACAGAGTGAGGATCATGGCCCCTCGTAGACCAGCACTTTTACCTGCAGGGAAAAGGTGAGCTGGAAAATGTCCAAAACCCAGCAAAGGAAATCTGGCTGCCTCTGCCCCCGCCTCTCTCCTGGGGGACACGTCCCCAGGAACTCATGCCTGACCTGCATCAGACGGAGTGATGTCCTTGCTGACACAGGGACACGGGACCCCCAGGAGTGGTCCCAGTCGGGAGGCAAGATGAGTTCCCTCGAGGACGGCTCCCCGCACCCAGACTTCATGGGACGGTTTCCAGGGTTCAGCACTAAGGCACTTGCGGCCATAACCCCAAGTCAGACACCACCGGGGAGCAACCACCGGGGAGAGCAGCCAGCAAATGAGGACCCCAGGAGCCCCGAACGTCAACAGGGACAGAATGCACCCGAGGTGCGTGAGCCTCCAAACCTGGAACAGGTTCTAAATACGTCATATACCAGACAGCGCATCTGGGAGAGGACAGAGCAGAACTGAAAACCAAAACCTCAATGCCGTCACCCAAGCAGCTGCAGCAGGAGCAAGACCAGGTGAGGGGGTGGGTAGAGCCCAGAAAATGCCCAGGTGGCCCTGAGAGACCAAGGCAGCACTGAGAAGGTCCCTGCAGGTGCAGCAGGCAGCCCTGCCTAAGGCTGAGCAGCCAAAGGCTAAACCGGACACCAGTGTCCACCGCTCAGCGCCAGGCTCAGACCCCAGAGGACCGAAGCTCTGTCCTCATGAACACCAGTGCACAAGCGGGCAGCAGCCTTCTCCACACCCGCCAGCTGGAAATGACCTACTGTCCATCAGCTGCCAAGCAGCCAGCATGACAGAGGTCTAAACCAGGGAGGAGAGCACTGCCGGGCACTGTCACACGCATGAACCTCAACATGGGCAGTGCAGAAGCCAGTCACAAGAGACCACATGTCACATGACCTGCTGACATAAAGGCTCAGAGATGAGCAGCTGGGGACAGGGCCGGGGTTCTAAGATTGACCGTGGGGACGGCTGCACAAGTCTGATACACTAAAGCCACTCCACTGCACGCATCAGACAGGCGGACTGTACAATTGTGGGTTTTATCTCAGTAAATGTGTTTTTTTTTAAAGACACAGAATACACAGAAGCTATTCTAAAATAAGGGGAGGGGAATGAGGTGGGGGGCCTGGGAGTCCATCAAAATGAAAGAAAGATCGCAGGCCGGAGGGGGAGGGAGGAGGTGTGGGAGAAGGGAAGAACAGTGGACTGGAACTGACCTGTGTCCTCTGTGCACGTGAACACACTACAGGGAGCCCCACCACGGTGTGCATCCACAAGACACTGATTTTTAAAAAGTGTAAGTAAATAGCAAAAAGATCAGTAGAATAAGAGAAGGAAAGAGGGGGAGAAGGACAAAGGGGAACAGAAGAGACCTCTTAGATGGACTGAATTCAAGCCAATTGTATTCCATGCATTTAGGATTATGTCAGAATGAATCCTGATGTTGCGTGTAGCTAATTCGAACCCATTAAATTGGGGGCAGACAGACACAGGAGCACAGAGTGGTAGCTTTGACACCTCAGAGCAGCGGGTGCTCAGGAGAGGTGGGCACAGCAAGACTCCCCCACAGCAGAGGATTCCCGAGCCCCAGATTCAGTATGCAGACGCAACGGAAGAATCCAACACACATGAGCCCTCAGAGCCATCCAGGAGGGCACAGTGTCTCCAGGGGCCAGACCCACTGACCCACATGCAGAAGCACTGGAGCAGAATGAGCAGGGCACAGCTGCCAGTTCTGCTGCATGCCCTCTGAGCCAGAGCACCCCTCCAGGGGAGGCCCGAGGGCTGCCTTCCTGAAGAACCGCAGGTGCCTCCTCAGAGCCAGAGAGACTTGGAGGAAGGAAGTTGGACCTACAGGAAGGGCCCTGGAGAAACAGGAGGATGCTTGGAGTGACTGGCCAGCACGTGGGTGAGCTTGCCAGCAGTGACCACGTAGATGGGCAGCAGTGAGCATGTGGGGTGGAAGAACAAGAAGAGGCCAAGCTGGAAAACCGCCCCACCTAACGCAAGGGCTGGGCAGGTCCAGAGCAGCCTGGCCATGCGCTGCTCAGCAAGAGGATGCCAAGTTCCGGGCCACCTGGACAGCTTAGTGAGCCCTGCCTCAAAATGAAAATAAGAGGAAGAAATAGAGTTAGGGATGTACTCAGTGCTACAGTGTCCTGGGTTCAATCCCCAGTACCAAAAAAAAAGCATGTGAAATTCCGAGGGCTGTCGCTCAACAGGGAAACACAGGGATTAGGATGTAGCTCAGAGGACTGAGGCACCTGTTCATGTCCCCAGGGGTCCATCCCTCACTCTGCAAAACAAAAAGGAGATTGGGAACATAGTATGCAACTCTAAGTGAGTCAAAGGAAAACAGAAATGAATTTTGAAAGCTCCATGTAAGAGAAGGGAGAGGAAATGTTAAAAATAGAAGAGTCAAATGGGAAGGGCAGTAAGAGCAAGTCACATGTATCATCAGTCACAACGAAACTCTTCAGTGGGTGAAGAACAGACACCCCAAGGATGGTCCACTCTAAAGCAGCGTCCACATGGACAGGGGCTCAGGAAGAGCGGGAAGCTGGGGTTACACCGCCAACTCCTAGGGAGGAAGGCACCTCCACCCTGCAGGGTGTCAGGAGGAGCCAGCCGCACTACAGGCATCCACACAGGAGGATGGTCCAGCCAGGAGGCCCAGACACCTAAACTGATGCTCCTCAAGTTCCACTAAGAAAAACCTGTAGGAATGACAAGGTTTAAATCCAGAACCACAGGAGCAGGGTTTGCTTTTGTGGTTGTTGTTTGGTTTAATGTAGATGGACACATGCCTTTATTTTATTTTTATGTGGTGCTGAGGATCAAACCCAGTGCCCAGGCAATTACTCTACGAACTAAGCTACAGCCCCAGCCCCAGGGGCAGTTTTAATACATTTACTATTTTTTCATTGATGATAAGCAAACGGCAACTTAGCACTGCAGGCAGACACAGAGGGTCTTGTGGCCTCAAGCTACCTTGGCACGCGCACAGGGCATGGACCTCAGTGGGCCACCTGCAAACACCCCCTGGGGCCAGCCACCTGGACAGCTGAATAATACGGAAAACAGTGCACGTCAAAACCAGGTTACATCCCCGGCTCAGGAAGGTTCCTGCGAGTTGGCTGCAGGGAGACCGCGGCGATCCTGCGGGCCAGGGACCCCAGCGCCTCTCAGCCGGGCCGCCAGGGGGCGGTCACGAACAGCCCGGACCAGCTTCCCCAGCAAGGAGGCCCGGGACCGGTGGGTGCCTCTCACCGCGCGGCCAGGTAGCCCGAGGCCACCAGAGCCAAGCGGGCTGCAGCAGTGGGCGAGCACACAGCCTGGCTGGTGAGGCGATGCCACGCCAAAACGCGCAAAAGGATAACACATCCCACAAGCCGCAGTGGCGGAATGCAAGGGCCCCCCACCCCTTAAAACTGTCCCCAAATTCACCAAAGGGAAACAGGGCCTGGCCATTCCAACGGCTGCAGAAACCAGTCAAGTTCAACACGTACTCCAGACACAGGAAAAGGGACCTGCAAATTAGAAATGAAAGCAACCTCCCTTCATCTAAGTCGCACTCTCGCATGCACGGTCCATGTCACCCAACAGCAGAGTGTTAGAGGCATTAGCCCAACCAGGAGTCCAGTTGTCCACTACACCATGAAAGCCCTGTCCTGATCAGAACAGTGGATCATGAAGATGAAAAGGGAACACATACTTCCAAATTTCACTAAAATGAGTGTCAGCACAGAAAATCAAAGAAAATCTACAGGTGAATCATTGGAATTAAAAATAGAACTTGGCCTGAGGCAGTGGCCCAGGCCTGTAATCCCAGCCACGGGGAGGCTGAGGCAGGAGGATCACGGGTTCAAAGCCAATCTTAGCAAAAGTGAGGCACTAAGCAACTCAGTGAGACCCCATCTCTAAATAAAATACACAATAGAGCTGGGATGTGTCTTGGTGGTTGAGTGCCTCTGAGTTCAATCCCGAGTACACCCCCCCAAAAAATAGAACTTGGTAAGGTTGCTGAGAACAAGAAAAACACACAAAAACAATCAACAACAGTTAGAAAACACAATTTTAAAAGGTACCATTTCCTACAGCAACTGGGGGGGGGGGGGGACAAGGTGTGTGCATAACAATGACTCTAACCAGGAAAGCACTTAAGGCAGGAAACATCAGAGTATAAGTGTAAATATAGCCTAAAACTTTAAAATATGCTGATATGTTTAAAAAAAACATTTTTTTTTTTTGTATGTAGATGGACAGCATGCCTTTATTTCACTTGTTTATCTTTATGTGGTGCTAAGGATTGAACCCAGTGCCTCACACATGCTAGGCAAGTGCTCTGCACTGAGCCCCAGCCCCAGCCCATCATGTTATATGTTTCACATACATGTTCAGTATGTTTAAAATATATATGACATCCACAGATAAGAATTCAAAATCTTAAATATGACAATTCTCCCCCAAATTAATCTGCAAGTTCAGCTCAGGTATAATACACATTCTGATAAAGATTCTTCCTGAAACCTGATAAGCTGAAACCACAGATACACCACCCAGGCTGTCCAGGTCACTACAGGCTGTCCTGGTTCGGGCATCAGGATGCTAGAATAGGGACACTCTAAGAGACCTAGAGCAGACAGAAGCCAGGGGCTTGAAAAGATGGAATAGGACAGGTCATGGAAAAACCCACAGATGCGGCCAGATCTGTTATCCACGTGGGGAAAATGAGAGATGGAAACCCTGCTTCAAAAAACAAACAAGATTTAATTCTAGGTGGTTTAAACTCCAAACTTATCAGGCAAAAGTGGTGCATGCCTGTAATCCAGAAACAGGGTCATAAGTTCAAGGCCAGCCGCAGCAATTTAGAGAGACCCTATTTCAAAATGCAGATTGAAAAGGGCTGGGGATATGGCTTGGTGACAGAGCACCCTGGGTTCAATCCCCTGCACCACTAAATAAATAAATAGTCTCTAAACTTTGAAAGCTTCACACACACACACACACACACACACACACACACACACATAAATCAACTTTTTGTCACTGGGACAAAACACCTGAGAACACTAACGTGAAGGAGGAAAGCTGGCTCCATTGTCCTGGGCCTGAGGTAAGGAACAAGATCATGGCTGACGGGTGTGCAGGAGGAGAGCTGCTCGGCTCTTGCAGCCAGGAAGGACAAGCCAGGAAAGGGCCAAGAACAAGGCTGAGTTCCCAGAGTACCACCCCCAGGACCCACTCCCTCCCCCTGGGTCCCAGCCCCAGCTTCCTCCACCCCCCCAGGGGGATTCAGAGGGTGCCCCCATGAATGGACCCACTGATGAGGTTGAGCCTTCAGGATCCAGGCACTGCCCCAA
The DNA here is from genome assembly GCF_048772815.1 of Callospermophilus lateralis. NCBI lineage: Eukaryota > Metazoa > Chordata > Mammalia > Rodentia > Sciuridae > Callospermophilus > Callospermophilus lateralis. Next base: position 211,181,722 of record NC_135306.1, read on the forward strand.
GTCCCCCTTTGCGCACGGCTGCATTGGGGACCAAACCTTCCCAGTGAGCCTCTGGGGGACACTTCATAGTCAACCCCCCACGCACACACACTTTATTACATTCAGATGAAAACTTGGTAAAAGGGGGAAGGAAGAGGGAAAGGGGGTGGAGAAGGAGAAGGAGAGGAAGCTGGAAGCTGGGATGAGCCTGCAATCGTGCATTATTGGTCAGAATGCAAACGTTCAAAGCACTCAGACCTCCATACAAAGAGTCAGAGCCCAATTCTGAGTGGCCAAAGGATGTGAGGAGGAAACGAAAAGAAAGGAAAAGGGACCTAGAAAATGAGATGACAGCAGTGGCCCTCCCCAGGGGTCCTGGTCAAGCCCAGGGTGAGGAGGGAGTGGACAGGCCTGGGGCCTCCTTGCCTCCTCAGCACCGGCTGGAACCCTCACCGTCACCATGGAAAGGGGCTGAGGGGCAAAGGCAGGCGCAGCCACTCCAAACACACTGGGAGCCTCCGCAGAAGGTGGTGCTGCTAGAGACAGTGACAGATCAACCAGAGGTCACCTCTGTGAACAGTGCTACAGCCAGAGATCAAGATGGGCCCACAGTCACCTGGAGACCCTTCACCAGCCGTCTCAGGAGAAGCCGGCAGCAGGAGAAAGACCACGTACCACCAGTTACACAAAGTTTGAGCATGCAAAGTAAATTGAAAGGCCATCCATGCTCAGTAGGAGCATGAGGCCCTTGGAGTGGTAATTCCAAGGAGGCTCCATCTGTGTTGTGATTATTTCCGTAAGTTGGATGTTTTCTATGGCTATGTGATACATTATTCTCTGTACCCTTTGCAGATCTAAAACAGAGAACTTTTTAATCAAATATAACTCTTCAGGTAACAAAAATGGGCTGCACCCTGGGACCTTCCTCCTGTATGGACACAAATTTGACAAAAGAGCTGGCCCCACTGGGCACCTGACAAGCACTAAACATGGGCCATACACAAGGGTTGCTGTTAAGAGGGACTCAGGATAAAGAGGACCTAAAAATGGCACAAACAGGAACCAGGAAGTGACCAGGTGCCCAACTTCACACCTGACCCAGGCAGGTACTTAAAGCCCTGGCTCAGGAGGCCCCACACCTCACTCCTCCCTCTCCACCTGCTCCTCTCACCTCCTCCACCCTCCACCTCCAGAACCATGACCTGCTGTGGCTGCTCAGGGGGCTGTGGCTCCAGCTGTGGGGGCTGTGGCTCCAGCTGTGGCTCTTGCTGCAAGCCCGTGTGCTGCTGCAAGCCCGTGTGTTGCTGTGTGCCAGCCTGTTCCTGCTCCAGCTGTGGCTCCTGTGGGGGCTGCAAGGGGGGCTGTGGCTCCTGTGGGGGCTGCAAGTCCAGCTGCTGTCAATCCAGCTGCTGCAAGCCCTGCTGCTGCCAGGACAGCTGCTGCAAGCCCTGCTGCTGCAAGCCCTGCTGCTGCCAGGATAGCTGCTGCAAGAGCAGCTGCTGCAAGCCCTGCTGCTGCAAACCCTGCTGCTGCAAGCCCTGCTGCTGCCAGGACACCTGCTGTAAGTCCAGCTGCTGCAAGCCCTGCTGCTGCCAGGATAGCTGCTGCAAGTCCAGCTGTTGCAAGCCCTGCTGCTGCCAGTCCAGCTGCTGCCAGTCCAGCTGTTGCAAGCCCTGCTGCTGCCAGGACAGTTGCTGCAAGTCCAGCTGCTGCAAACCCTGCTGCTGCCAGTCCAGCTGCTGCAAGCCCTGCTGCTCTTCAGGCTGTGGGTCCTCCTGCTGCCAGTCCAGCTGCTGTGTCCCCGTGTGCTGCCAGTGCAAGATCTGATTTCTGATTTTCAACTTTGCAAGGTTCTTACCAGGTTGATGCCATTCCTGGTCAGGAGTCAGGGATTCCTGCCCAGGCTTTCCCAGTTATTCCTGGCACCCTCTGAGCCAGTCTTTTTCTCCACCCATAGTCCTCTCTCCTGTCCTCCCTTGCCAAACATGCACACTTCTCTCTGGACTCCTGCCGAGAAATGCCACAGGCCCTTGTCTCCAAGGAGAATGGCTTCCAGTGCCTCCTCCTCCAACCTCTGCTGACCCTCCTCACCCCTGCTGCCCGTGCCCATCCCCACCCTTCCCCATCACAGGCAGCCTGCAGCAGCAGGGGGTCCTCAGCTGCTTGCTCTACAGTCTCTCGGAGCTCAGACCTCTGTCCTTAGACATCTAATAAACCCTCTTACCCACACCCACTGTGTGCTCATGTCTATCTTCCCAAGGGCTGGGACATATGGGACCAAAACCTGTGGCTGTACTGTGATCTCCACACGCCTGAACCAGACCAGAGCCCTACAGGTACGGCGTGGCCCTGCATGCACTGTGGCTGTCACCGGCAGGAACACCAGTGACTGCCCAGCCCTGGCCCTCACTGCAGATCCTCCTTCGCGGGGTCGCTGTGGCCTCCTCCGCCGGGTCATCGTGGCCTCCTTCGCAGTTCTGTCTTGGCTAGCTCAGGTGTGTCACAAACACTAGACACTGGGGGGCTTATCAACAAGAGAAGTGATTCCTGAGAGTCCAAGAGGGAGGTGGGGCTGAACCTGTGACTAGGGACGAAGGAGGGTGTGCTCCGTCCCTCTGAGGAGGGCTCCGCCTCCAGGACTTCACACCTCTGAAGGCCCAGTCGGGGAGACAAATCACAGCAGTCCCCAGCTCCCCAGGGAAACTTCTGCTACCCTGTGCAGTCCCCTCTCCCTCCTTGTCCTTGAACTTGGACCTCATTCTGCAGATTCTGGAAACCAGGCTCAGGGTGTTTGGTTATTTGACGTGTGAGAGACGGAAGGTCAGAGAGAAGTGGGGAGGCCATGAGAAAGGTGGGGTGGCCCAGGGACCAAGGGGTGCTTGGGGACGCCGCCTGCCTTCCCTGGGCTCTCAGCCGTCCTGCCCACAGCCGTCCCCATTGCTCGGTGGACTCCAGGCCTCAGCATCCCCACTGGTGCTGGTTCATGCACATGCGCACATTCCTGCTCCCAAGGACCTCCCCAGCCACTCGCCCTCAGGCCCAGCCGCCTCAGGGCACATGAGCTTTGGCTCAGCCTGCTCCAGGTCCAAACGGGGACGATGGGAATCTCAGGGAGGTCTCCAGAGGCAGCTGCCTGAGCATGGGCCTCATCCCCACAGGTGGTGGGGCCCATGCGCAGCAGGCCAGGTGATCACACACTGGTGGAGCCACACACTGGTGGAGCCCCTGCCGTCCAGGAGGAAGTGTCCAGTGTGTCAGTCCTGGAGCAGACGAGGCCACAGCGCACAGACTCGTGTCCACTCTGAGAAGGTCCAGCTTTGACATGAGACTAACATGTAAGTTCAGTAACAGAGAGGAAGGTGGGAGGCCCGGCCCACACAGCTGGTGTGTTGCATGGACGACGGATCCGTCTGTGCAGGGCCTACGGGGCTGGGCTGGGGCTATCTCTCCAGGCAGGTCTCAGCCTGTCACACAGGCCATTCCTGGCCTCACCAGGGGCCTCCTGTCTCCTGGGTCTCCTCCCTGTCTGCCCAGCACCACAAGGCTAATCTTCGTGGACCACCAGCTACCACCAGCTGGACTTGTCCCAAAAGTCACAGCAGGGACATTCCCTCAGGGAGGCCCAGGCTGTCCTGATATGGGGCCAGTTAGGATTCCAAAGGAAGTAGCAAGCAGTAAAGGCCAAGGCACCCAGAGGGCTGCAGCCTCCTGGCGACAAGAGCAAGGGGAGGGGACACAGTGCCCAGCGAAGTCTGGGGTGAGGCTGGGTGGCGCTCAGAAGGCGGAAGGGACTGGCTTGGGTGGGTGAGTCTCTAGTGTTGGACTGCATGTTGGATCACCCCTTGTTTGGGGGTAACGACCTGGGTGCCCTGCTCAGTGCTGGGAATGTCCAAGGCCTGGCTGGTGCTCTAGCCTGCAGGGACCTGCAGGGACAGGCTGCAGTGAGGTCAGCGCCCTGTGTTTCTCAGTCAAGGCAGAAAGGAAACAGCTGACCTGGGGGACCCTACGGACACAGACCTGTACAGACAGGGAGAGGAGGAAACCGGCCACCTGGGCCCAAACAGCTGCTGGTGGAGTGGGTGCTGGGGGCAGCAGAGGACTGCTCCTAAGGTGGGTGGCCACGACCAAGGGTCTCCTGTGCAGCCCCCAAACTGCCCTGCAGCCTTGCTGTCTGGGTTGGTTTCAATGGCCACGGTGCTTCCAAGCCAGGGAGATTTCCGTAATACTGACAAAACCTGGTAGACTCCCAGCACAGGGGCAGGCCCAAACCTGAGGGCTGTGGCTGCTCCCAGTGACCAGCGGCTGACGGGAAGACCCGGCCCCTGGACCGAGATAACCAGTGCGTTGTCAGGATCTGCCTCTGCAGTAGGGGCCTCCGTCCCCTTGCCAGTGCCAAGGCCCTGTGTGGAAGCCAGTGTGGGGCCAGGAAGATAGATCCCGGCACCTAACACCAGACAAAACCCAGTACAGAACAAATAACTCAGGCCATGTGTAGCTGTGGGAATCCCCAAGGCACCCGCTGGTAGTTCTTGAGACCAAAAAGGCCTCTAGGAAGTCAAGCACCCTCCAGTGGGGGAGTTAAGCCCTCCAGGGCCACCCCCACAGTCCAGCCTGCACCCCAGCACCCTGATTCAGCCCCCAGAAGAAGCATTGGCATGGAGCTGGGCATTGCACCCTGGTGAGGCCAAGGGCCTAGACTGCTCCTCTGGATGTGACGCTCACGTGAGCACCAAGGCAGCACAGGAAGCACCCAGAGAGCCAGCTGTGGGTGGACAGCAACTAGTATAGACTGGGGACTAAAGAATATCCTTCCTGCAGGTACCGTGGTGCAAAACTGTCATCCCAGAAACTCAAGAGGCTAGAGGATCACAAGTTTGAGGCCAGCCTCAATATTTTAGTGAGACCCTGTCTCAAAATAAAAAATAAAAAGGGCTGAGGATGTGGCTCAGTGGTTAAGCACCCCTGGGTTATATCACCAGTACCACAGGAAGGAGGGGCAGTGGGAGAGGAAGAAGAAAGGGAGAGGGAGAAGGGAGAGAAGTGGGAGGGGGAGGGGGGAGGAGGAAGGGGAGGGGGAAGAGGAGGAAGGGGGAGGGGGAGGAGGAGGAAGGGGGAGGGGAGGGGGAGAGAAGGGGAGGGGGAGGGGGAGGGGAGGGGAGAGAAGGGGAGGGGGAGGGGGAGGAAGGGGGAGGGGAGGGAGGGGAGGGGAAGGGGAGGGGGAAGGGGGAGGGAGAGGAGGAGGAAGAGGGAGGGGGAGGAGGAGGAAGGGGGAGGCTGTCCCTCACAGTCAGGACACAGGACAGATCTCCAGGTACAGGACCTGCTCAGCCTGCTGTCCTGGCCTCAGCTCTTGGCCTTGCTGCCTGGAGAGGCAACCTTGGACTTGGCCATCACATTGCAGCAACAGAAGCCCCAGAAGCCCCTGCTCCTGGCCCATCTTAGATACTAGCCGCTGCCCAGAGGGACGAGGAGCATGACCCAAAGGAGCAGGAGGTTGGTTCCTGGTGAGGCGGGCTTCCACCTGCGAGGACAGCGAACGCGGAGTGTGCAGGTGCACCGTCCTCCTCCAGACCATTCCGAGAGGCAGTCTCCTTGCAGATCCTGGAGGTGACCTAGACAAGCGACCAGCGGCAACTTCCAAACACCATGGCCAGACCAGCGGGGCGACTGACCTCAAGCTTGCTTCCCCTCCCTTGTCGGGAGCAGAGACTGAACTATGGGTTTCGAACTGTCTTGCGACAGAGGCGACACCCTCTGGAGAACTCTCAGAGCAAGGTGCCGAAGAGATAGCCCAGTTGCTATGGTGACACACTGTTCAACAGATGGCTCTGTGCCAGCCACAGAGCTATACAATTTATAACTGCTCAGGGGAGAGAGCCAGGGGTGCAAGCTTGTCATAATGGAGCTGCCCATACCCATGACCTTGGCTCCACTTACTTTGAAGAAACTTTCCCACAATAACCCTTTTAATGACAGAACTTATATAATCAACATGCTGAGCTTGCTATGGTCAGTCCTCCTCCACCAGAGGTTGGCTGAACCACCCAGCCCCACCTTTCCTCTCTTCATGTGTCAGGTCTTTTCTCCACCCCCTCATCGCCTCCTCTGGGATCCCCCTGGAATCAACTGTCCTGCAGGTCACAACACTCTCTGGCTCCAGGCCTCCCCACCTGCCTCCCCAGGGCTGTCACTTTCAAGGAGACACATGCACCAAGTCCCACTCTCTCTTTTAGGGACTGATGACTCCTGCCATTGCCATGAATGGCAATTGTAGCCAATGCAATATGACAAGGAAACGGAATGAAAAGTTTACAAAGAAATGATAGTCAGGATTGACAGGCATCCTGACTGTCTACTGGAAAATCCAAGCAAATCTACAGGCACTCTGTCAGCACTAACAGGAGGGTTCATAATGTCCAAATGAACAGCATCATACAGCAGGTGACAATAAGAAACTATGATTTAAAAAAAAAAAAAAGCCTTTCAAAATAGCAAAAGAAATTATTAGATATGTTTTAAAATACTTAATAAAATAAAGCCTATCTAGTGAGAACCATAAAGCAATAGAAGGCCATTTTAAAAACTAAATAAATATGCCTATGTGAAAAGACTCCTAGAGTTCTCCTCCAAACTAGTCAGTCAGTGAAGGCAACCATAAAAAGGTCCAAATGCAAAGTGCTAACAAGGATGTTAAGAAACAGAGTCCTCATAACCCACTAGGGGTGGGTACATTAAATAGTAGCCACTTTGAAAGCAAAGCAACAACATCTGGGGAAGCTCAGGAGGGCATATCCTGCCACCTGGCAACCCTCTTCCACGTGCATACCTCCAAGGAAGCTGGCCTGAGGCCACTTCCCAAAGGTTGATATATAAATGGCATGGCCACTCCGGAAGAGTGTGGTGTTTGCTTGCGTGTTTTGTTGTTGTATTGTGCTGGGTTGTTTTGGTGTGTGGGTGAGTGTGTGTGGGCTGCTGTGCTGGGATGAACCCAGGGCCTCACAACTGGCAGTCAAGTGCTCTAGCACTGAGCTACATCCCGACTTATTGTTTTTCATTTTGAGACAGGGTCTTGCTAGGCTGCCCAGACTGGCCTTGTGCTTGTGATCCTCCTGCCTCGGCCTCCAGAATTGCTGGAATTACAGGTGTGCATGGCTTTTTTAAAAACTTTTTGACATTTTTTAGTAAGCCTGGATTTTTCTGGTGTTAACAGAAATAGGTTAACATCTTTTTCTTTCCTTTTACTTTTAAGATATATCTTTATATTTATCATGCTTTTTTTTCAAGATAGGGCCTCTGCCTCTGGATCTGATGGCTATGGAGACCCTACACAAGCAAAGTCACGTGGTATTATTAATTTGTGACCAGTTTATCTCACTGAGCACAAGGTGCTCAAGGCTCTCAGTGTTGTGGCATGTGACAAATTGTCCTTCCTTCTTATATTAACGGACACTTGGCCTGCCAGTGGTCAGGGAGCAATGTTGCCCTTGAACTACAGAGCTCAAGTGATCCTCCCTCTCGAGTAGATGGGGTCAAGAGCAGGCACCACCGTGCCCATGTTGGTATGCAACCCTACACCTGGCTGCTTATCCAAGAAACACAACCTGTGTTCACACAGAAACCTGTATGTGCAGGTCTAGAGTTACTTTATTCACAATAACCAAAAACTGAAAGCGGCACAAACGCCCTCCAGTCAGTGAACAGGGCAACTGTCCATCTGAGCCACGGACAGCACTCAGAGCAAAAGGGGAAGAGCCACAGACACCTGCAACCACCTGGGTGACCCTCAGAGCCCCAGATCTCAAAGCTCCCCTCATGACATTCTCAGGAAGGCTGGGCCACAGACTGGAGAACGGATGCCCAGCTGCAGTGAAAGGGGGCAGGGGACACAGATATAAGGAGATGTGCATCAGGAGATGTGCCGGTGATGGAGCTGCCTGCATCTTGATTAGGATTCTGGTGCCCAGACCTGCACCTGCATTAAAACTCACAGAACTACACAGCTCAAAATGCCAGCCTGGCACGGATGTCGGACTCAGAGCCCTGGTGCAGTGCTACTCAGAGTGTAGGGTGCAGGGTGCTGATGTGGTGCAGCCACGTGGGAAAGCCTGGCACCTCCTGAAAAATTAAGCCTAGAATCACCACATGCTCCAACAATTCCACTCCACTTGCCAAGCCCAAGAGAAATGAAGGCGGGGATAAGAACAGATACATGTTCACCAAGGTACACCAGACATGCACCAATAGGGGCGGGAACAACCCAGTGTCCAGCAATATAAAAAGGAAGGACGCTCAGACACCACTATAGGACAAATGAGCCTCCAGCAGGTGATGCTCAGTGAGAAGAAGCCACTGCAGGGGCACAGACACATTTCTGCCTTTATGAGGCCCTAGGGTCTTCAGATCACGGAGACAGAGAGGATGCAGTGTCAGGGGCCGGAGGGCAGAAAGCTCATGTTGAACGGGGAAAGAGCTCCAATTCAGGAAGATGAGAAGTTTTTACAGGTGGACAGTGGTGATGGCTGTACAGTGGTGTGAACGTGTTAATGTCCCCGAAATCATGCTTAAAATAGCTAAGACGGTTCCTTTCATGCTATGTGTATTTTACCACAATTTTTTAATGCCAATGAAATATCAACTTTACTATGTAATTTTTTTTTTTTTTTTGGTTGACCTTGTACAGGGCCTTCTGCATGCTGGCCAAGGGCTGTACCACTGAGCAACACCTCCACATTATATAATAATGTTTTAAATTAAGCAAAAGTTTGCAAAAGTGAAAATCAAAAATCTGAATGTGCAAATTGGTCAACTTGTTAACATATGGATTTGGACTTAGCAGGCTGTGGGGACTTGGATTCTGCCGTTTTAACAGGGCAGCTGGCCAGGGAGCTGGGAAGTATCCATCAGCCCTGCCCTACAGCAGTGGTTTATGAGGCAAAACCTGTGCCCAAATGTTCATGAATGGCTCGACACCCAGACTACTCTCACAATAGAAAACTAGGTAGCAAGCTAACCTGAAAAAGCAAGGCTTGCTTCGCCAACAAGGATGAACTGACAGATTTTTTATATATATACTAGGGATCAAACACAGGGGCACTAAACCAATGAACCATATCCACAGCCTTTTTTGTATTTTATTTTGAGACAGGCTCTCACAAGTTGCTCAGGGCCTCACTAAATGGCTGAGGTTGGCCTTGAACTTACCATCCTCCTGCCTCAGCCTCCTGAGTTGCTGAGAATACAGGGGTGTGTCACCATGCTCAGTTGGAATAAATGTCAAAGCACACAAAATAAACCTACCTGCTACACGTGGAGACTTCTATGCAATTAAACTATAAAGACATCCACAAGCCTGAGCAGTACCTGCCTCTGGAAAGGGGCGTGAGGGCAGGCTCACCTGCATCCTAACCGTTGTCTTTCTAATCTGAAAATAAAATGGAAAAATGTTGACCTTGTTCTCTGTACATTTGTAAATTTCCCTGTGTCACAATAACAACGCTAGGAAAGGAAATAACCTGAAATTTGTGTATTAGATATTTGAAAGGACGCTGTGTTGTTAACAGCCAAAACATGGAAATAGTCTAATATGTGAAACAGAGAAGTGGTTCAGATGCCACTGGCCACTGTAAAGCATAACACCACACAGATGTTTGTGGTCGGGTGTGGGAAAGCAGCAAACAGAGATCTCGAAGGGGCTTTCTTGCAAGAAAGAAGCCAGCCAGACACACACACACACACACACACACACACACACACACACACATATTTCCAGTTCTGTGTACTTGGAGAACTGGCAACCCTAGCCAGTGGGACAGGCCAGAGAGAGGGGACTGAGGGAAGGCTCGGGGCTTGTCCTGGGGGGTGCTTAAATGGGAGTATTCATCTGTCAATGCCCACTCCTTGAGTGCAGATGCCAGGGGCTGGGCGGCTGTGGGGAGCTGGTGTCTAACGGAGACAGGTTCAGCTTCGCAGTACAAAGGGTAATGCAGATGGACGGTGGGGATAAGAGCCCGGCTAGGCCAACGTTCTCAGTGCCACTTGGGGCTGGGAATGCAGCACAGTGGCAGAGTGCCTGCCTAGCACGCACAAGTTCTGGGCTCATCCCCAGCACAACGATTTTTTAAAAACAAATGAGGTTGGGGTGCGGGGAGGGGGGGGTGACAATCTGCTTTAACGCCTGAGACGAGCATTTCATTAATTCTGCGTTGACTTTAAAAAATATCAGGTTGGGCGACAGAACAGCATGGCTGGTTAATGCGCACGGTTACTGGAAACAATGAACCGCAAATCAGCGGAAACCCACCGCTCTTTTCAGGAAAGAGATCCACCTTCTCTCTCTCCTGCGGCGGCGGTGGCGACCAGCCTGCACCGCGACCTGTGCGCTGCAGAGGGCGCGCGCGGGCCGCCCGGCCTCCCGGCTCCCCGCACCTGCGAGCCGGGTGCAAGCGTTCCCGCGCCGCTGCCCGCCTGACCTCCGCCCTAGCCTCGGCGCCTCCCTGGCCCACGCCAAGTACTGTCCGCCCCGCGGACTCGGAGGCAGCGACCTCAGTCCCAGTCCGGCTTGGCGCTCGCCCGCGGTAGGCACCTACAGTCGCAGTAGGCCTCCCGCTCCTGGCCCAGCGGCCACGGCCTGGGCCCAGCGCAGAGGCCAAGCGGTACTCCGCGAATGCTCAGCCCACCGCAGCCCCCTCCCCATCCACGCCTGCGCGGAGAGGAGAAGCTGGCTGCTGTGGAGAGTCCCAGCTTCCCAGGCGAGGCCCTTGAGGGAGCAGTGCAAGAGGAGGGGAAAGGGACGCCCCCACACGGTGGGAACTACCTCCACCTTGCTGGTGGCCGAGTCCGAGGTTTTAACTGCTTGTTACATGAGAGTGCTCCATTGGGATTTTCAAAGAACCACAATCATATGGCCCTTTCCTCCTGAGGTGCCCAGGGTCTTAGGGGAAGCCGAGTGCCACATCTTTACCTTCCCAAATCTTACAGAAGGGACTCCTGGTCACCATCCACCCCTGCTCAGGCCTTGTGAGGAGTGTTGCACATGCCCCGAGGTCTTCGGAGCCAGTGGCCACCCCCAGGGCATCTGCAATTGCTGACCACATCAGCGCTGGGATGAAGAGGCTCCTGCCCTATCCTGCAGCAGCCACACGGACACCTTGGAGGTGCAGTCCCCCACTAGGCTCATTCTGGGCCTGGCATGGGAGACAGCTGGTCGGGCAGCCCCTAAGGTGAGTTCTTGACAGTGAGTACCCCACACCTGCAGATCCCAGATCCTTCAAGGCCTGCTGCTGCCCTCTCAGGACCCTTGCAGGCACCTCCTACCGTGCAGCCTCTCCAGTCTCAGCCTGAATTCCAAGGGCCCAGCTTCCCCACTCTTCAGTCAAGGAGTAAGTGGAAACCCAGCAAGGTGATATCTCCCTCCCCCACTCATCTGGTCATGCATCCAGCTGACTTCCAGGCTCAGGGTCCACCTCCAGCCAGGGTCCAGCTTGGGGCAAGGAGAGAGGGAAGACCTGAACCTAGAGCTAACTCCAAATAGTCCAGGGGCTCCCAGGGATTCCTTCCAGGATTCTCCCTCCGGGTGTTTGTCCTCTGAGCCAAGAACAATGCACTCCCCCCTCTGCCCCAAACACACAAAGCCTGGGCTCTTCTCAGGCTGGGGAGGGAAGAGAGCCACCAGCAGAGCCTCAACACCTGCTGTGCACACAGGGGACAGGGGTGGAAGGGGAAGGTCCTGCAGGGCCCTGCCCAGCACCCACCTTCTGCCCAGAGGGTCCAGTTTTCATTTACCCTCTGAGCCTGTGGTCCCAGGAGGGGCTTGGCCTGTCAGTCAGCCTTCCTAAGACCCTTCACTCATCAAGCACTGGCTGAGGGCCGCCCTTCAGCTCTTCCCACCTCCCTCCAGTAAGGCACTGCCCTCCCAGCTCCAAACCCCAGGGTGACCCTAGAGGACAGGCCGGCTGGGGGCCCAGGTTGGAGAGTGATGGCCCCTATGCTCCATCCAACACCCCACTCAAGGACAATTTTTAAATGTCTGAGGTGTCCTGTCACACTCCCCCTCCCCAAATCATTACCCTCAAAGACTCCCAGGGCTCCTCAGCTCCCACATACAGGGCTCTTTGTTCTCTTTCTCGGGTCTGGTGCAGGGCACAAGGCCTGGCACAAAGAAGGTGCTCAGTAAATACTGGATGAACTTGAGTGAAGGACTCTGGGCCCACCAGGCCCCTCCTGAGCCACAGCTGTCCCTGGGGTGGCCACCTGAGACCTGCAGGTGCCTTGGAGTGGCCTCAGAACTGGCCCCCGTGTGCTTCCGGCCCAATAAGGTCCAAGGTGTCGTTACCTAGGTTTTGTTAGCGCTCTGGACGTGCTTATGTTCCCACAGTGGTGGGCTGGGGCTGACTTTCCCCAGCCTGCCTGGGTGACATTAAGGTGGTCGTGGAGGGCTGTAGCGGGGTGAGTTTTCACTGGAAGGGTCAAAGGCTATAGGTCATGAGTGGGGTTAGGGTCAGTGCCGCCCCAAGAACGCTCGGGGGTTCTGGAAACGGCCCAACTCCAGCGTTGACGGGATTGTGACCTGAGACAAACCATGTCGCCTCTGGAGCTTCCGATTTCCACCCAAGCAAAGTGGAGATCCGGGCTCCCACCTCCAGGGGTCGCGTAGAGGGTAAACGTGCAAGCTGCAGGTAAGACGCTTCGCCGGCTGGACCCGTCGTGCGCGCGCTCGCAGGCCGCACGGGACTGAAGAAGGCCCTCCGGGCTGCGGCTCTGTGTGAACAAAGACTGGGGACAGGAGAGAAGCCGGCTCCAGCTCCAGCCCAGGCGGGCAGGGAGAGGACCTTCGCGCCAAGGAAATGGACAGGAGGACCGCCCGCGGGTCTGTGCGCAGCAAGGCAGGGGGGTCCTGGGGCCACGCTGAGCCCTAGGCTGGAAAGGCTTCCTGGTGGTGGGGTCCCCAGTACCGCCGCCGGTCGCCCGGGCAAGGGACCGGGACGCCGCGTAGCTCCTTTAAGAGCCGGTGCCAGGTGAGCGCGGAGGGCGGTGGCGGCGAGCCCCGGCACCCCCGCCCCCGCGGCCGCCGCCTCTAATCTGCACTCGGGGCCGGGGCACGGCTGACGTCATCTGCCCTCGAGCTGCGCGTGCTGATTGGCTGCAGGTGACGTCAGGGGCTTTTTCGCTCGGCATGACCTCATCCCCGTTGGCGGCCCCGCCCTCCGCCCCGGGCCTGTCACTCGCTGCTCCCGAGGCTGCTGAGCCGGCTCCGCGGCCCCCGCCCCACCCGGACGCCGGAGCCCGAGCCCGGGCCGAGCTGAGCCGGAGCCGCCGGCCGCGCCCGCCGAGTCGCGGGCTGGGATGCGCGCCGCGAGCGCGCGTGCCCGCCCGCAGTGCGCGCTCTCCGGCTCGAGCGAGCGCTCCCCGCGGCGGCGGCGGCGGCGGCGAGGGCGGCGGCGACGCGGCCAGTGCGCCCCCCCGGCCCCTGCCCCGGCTGCGCGGCCCCCGGGCGGGCCCATGGGCGGCGCAGCGGAGCGAGCGCCCTGAGTGCGGCGCGGGTCCCGGTGCGTCCCGGCGGTGAGAGAGAACCAGGTGAGCGGGGCGCCGGGCCCGGCGGGGAGCGGGAGAACCGGTGGGGAGGGGTCGACCCAAGCTCCCGACACCCGCGCAGCGTCGAGGTCTCTCGGCGGGCGCCCGGGAGGAGGCGTCCCCAGCCCGGGAGCGCAGGGCTGGGACCCAGCCCCGGCCTCGGCTCGCTGGGTACGCTCTGCGGACCCCCGCCCGGCTCAACGCCCGGGGGCCGCTTTGCTTCTCCCCGAAATTCCTTCTTATTTGGGGGGACGTGAATTAAGGACCCAGGTGGGTTATTTGATGCAAACGCAGAGCTGTCGGAGCCCTACGCCGCATCCCCTTGGGGGCCAGAATGGCAGAAGGTCGTCCTTTGCGGGTAGGAGATGTGGAGCCTGGGCCGGCCATAGGAAAAACGGTCTTTGGCTCGCAGGAAGCCTCAGGAAAGGGTTCGGTCCACATCTGCGCGGGGAGAACCTGCAGATCCTCCTCCTGGTCAGGCTGCTCCACACCCGCACCTTGGGGTGCTCAGCCGATGCGGAATAAAGACCATCCTTGCCGGCTGCAGAAGCAGACGCGGTGCTGGGGGAGGGGCCGGCTCAGCCAGCCTCCTAGGCCTTCTGCCCACCTGGGGAGAGGGGTGCAGGCCAGCTGCAGGGTGCCGGCCAGCCTGGCCAGGAGAGGGAGGAGCCACAATAGACCCAGCCCCCACCAAGTCATCCCTGCTGGGAGAATTTGCTTTCTAACCTCCTGCTGCAAAGGTGCGCTGGATTTGCCTGGGAGTTGGGGACCTTGGTGGTGCAGTGATGCGGTTGGAGGTATTCTGGGACGGAGGAAGCGGTGGCTTAGCCCTGCGGTGCTCTGTTGTGCGTTTCGGGATGGGGTGGAGTGGCGCAAGGCAGGAGAGCAGCCCTCTCTGTGCTGCATGCCCCTGCCGGAGGGGTCTGTGTAGAAGCACAGAGGACCCCCACAGACCATGTCACACCTGCTTGCTCCCAGAGCAGCCTTTGGAATTAGGGTGGCCTGCAGTGCCTGGCTCTGCACAGGGAGGACAGAGTTCTGTGTATTTGCTCTTCAGTTGACAAGCACCTGCCCCATGGGCAGATCATGTGACCAGGAGGTAGAAGTTCATCCTTAGGTCTGACTGAAATACCTCCAGTGGGGCCTCAGGAGAGTTGCTGGGCAGTTCTCTTCCCTCCTGCCCTCAGCCTTTGGGGAGGCTACCCCTGGGAGCAGAGTTCTGTGAGCAGAGATGCAGAGAGAGCTTCAAGTCCTCCCGTGTCAGGACTCCTCCTGGCATCTCTCCTCTTGGGCTCATGCTGATGTCTGGAACCAAAAGTCTCAACTGCATTGGAGACCCAGGAGAGAGTCTGGCTGGTCCGTGGCAGGTCTGGGGAGGCCTTGGTGGGCAGCTTAGAGAAAGCAGGGAAGGGTCCAAACTCACAGCCAGGGAGAAATGGCTCTGGTCACCAGACTTCAAGGACTGAGGCCACCTCTGGGCTGCTTGGGACAGTGACTGACTGAAGCCCTGCAGATCAGGGGGGCTGCAAGGGCCAGGTGGGAATGGAGGGGAACTTCTGGCCTCCCTCTCAAAGGCCTACTTGCTGAGCCTCTCCCACTCCAGGCTGGGCCCACTCCTGTTCCTGGGAACTGAGGTTGCCTCCATACCACTCTCCAGCCCAGCACTGGCTCTGCATGGCCTTACCATTGTCCCAGCCAAAGCAGACTGTCCCCACTTGCCCCAGGGAGCTGAGGGGCAAGAGCACTGGACTAACCCTTGTGAGCACTGGAACCCCTGTCTCCTGGATGACCCCTCCAATCTCCCTTCCTGGCCTCCAGAGGTGCCCCTGGGTGACAGTGAGCCAGCGTCTCAGCAGCTCAGTTCTCCATCATCAGTTCTCCATCATCAGTTCTTGTCTGAGCAGGGGAAAGGAGACACCATTCCTGTCCTCCAGTGGCTGAAGGCTCTGGGAGCCATCTCTAGAGGCAGTGAGTTCCGTCTCGCTAGGTGTACGCGGGAGGTAGCTTGGCGAGTGTGCTATCGGTTGTGGCAGGCCCCAGCACTTGACTGTCACTTCTGCGCTCGGGGACATGAATGCTGTGAGGAGGCCTTAGGTGTAGGAGTCAGGGTGTGAGGTCTCAGAGCTAGTACCTGGGGTACCGGTGTACTGAGATGCTCAGGGATTTTGGTAGGCAGAGGGTGAGCACATGTGTGTGAATATGCACATGGGCGTGTGCACACTCTGGCACCTCATGTGTACGCACCTGCATCCCTGTGAGAGTGATTACACACGGGAAGAGGTAGATTGTAGGCCATCCAGGTTCAGTGGGTGTGCAAGGGGTGTGTGTCTTCCTGCATCTGCAGAGGGCAGTGTGGGCCCAGGAGCCAGGCTGGGCTGTGAGGGAGCTGGAAGGTCACAGCCCAGGACATTGGACTTGGGCCCCCTTTCCTCCGAGCCCTTCAGACTGTACCTGCAGGTCTTGCCCTACTAGGACTTCCTCTTGCTCACACCAGGCTCTGAAATAGCAGGGTGACAGCTGTTCTCCCACCCTGGTTCCCAGGTTCCTAGGTTCCCAGGAATGGGGTGTGGGTCAGGCCTGGGGGGGCTTGATGGGGTGCTGGCCTGCCTCAGTTCCCCCTGCTTGTCCTAACCCTGCTGACCTGCTCAGGGCTGACCCAACCTCTCCACTCCCCACATACTCTGCCCAGCTCTGGACTCTGATCAGAACATCTGGAAGGCCAAAGGGGAGGGCCTGTCCACCCCCCAGCATGCACCCTGGGGGCACCAGGGTGCAGAAATTTCTGCAGCAGGGTGTGCTCTGGCCAGACCTTCCCCATGCTGACAAGAAAGCCTCAGAGCAGGCAGGCGGGAGCCAGTGAACTGCAGTGCGAGGTGGATCCTGGGAATTAAGACTAGGTAGGGCAGGGTGGGGGACGGGCTTCCTCACAGGCTGGGGCCAATACAGGCCCAGCTACAGGGCACCTGCTGTGAGGAGTGGGAGCCAGCCGGGAGGGGCGACCTGCGGCTCAGCAGAGCGGTGCAGCCTGCTCTGTGGCTGCTGTGGCAGGAGCAGCCGTTGCCTGGCACCTCTGTGGTTGCCATGGTGACGATGGAGGTGCTAAGTTGCTAATGAGTCCCCCTGGCTGCAAATAACAATACTATAGTGGCTAATAGGGCCAAGCCTCAGCTCCGAGGGTTCCTGGGAGGCAGGGCAGGGACCAGGTACTAGGCCTTGAGCCACCTGCCCACCTCTCCAGCTCCCACCCAGGGCCCTGCAACCAGATTTGCCCTTCCCTGCCCTTCCCTCTGGGTCAGGCCCTCCACCGCCTGGCTCCTAGGCCTGCGCTGGTTGCCTGTCTTCTGAATGGGCACCTGTCCATCCCAGCTTCCTTCAGGGCTGTGTAAGGTCCAGGGCCTGAGTGCTGGGCCTCTCCCAGCTGCCTGTCCTTCTGTACTGGGCGTTCTCTGTTTCTGTTGCTTCAGGTGAGAGCATTGCCCACTTAGCAGGTGAGGATGTTGAGGCTCTGGGGTGGCAAGCCTGGGGACCCCCACCCCCCAGAGTCCCTACCTCACTGTGGCCTGCTCTTGCTCTAGCCACCCAGGGCAGAAGTTCTGCCCAGGCCTGCACAAACTGGGGGTTGGGGGGGAGGTGTTAAGAGCTGCTTTCTCTGGTCCAGAAGACCTGCTGGCCCTTCACCAACTTGTACAGGATTCAGGTTAGAATTGAGGAGAACTTCCCAAGACAGTTCATATAGGAATTAATCTGTAGGCAGGACCCCCTTCAGGAGGCAGCAATCCCCTCAGCAAGTAGGTAGGAAACCCCTCACTCAGCAGGCAGGGATTGTCACTGTTGAACTGGACCCGGGGAGAGGCTCAATCCTGGCCTTCCCCCAGTGCAGAAATGAGGAGAGATGGGAGGCATGGGAATCAGTGAGTGGGACTCACGGTCCCCATGCCCCTGTGCTGCCCAGCAGCACTCCCACAGTTTTGTGGCTCAGCATACGGCCTAGTGAGGCCAGCTGCGGCAGGGCAGGAGGGGAGAGGTCAGGGGCTGAGCTGGAAGTGCCCGAGGAAAGGGATTCTGGGGGTGGCCAGGGGCAGCAGGGCTCCATCCTGCCCCACTACATCTGTTGGTGCCTGTGTCGAGGCTTCTCTGTACCCGCCTAGCTACTCTGCCCCCCTCTCTGGGATTCTGCCGACAGCCCTCACCCACTGGCCTAAGAGCTGACCCAGGGGATAGAGAGCCAGTGGCAGCTGTCACTGTGGTCCCCAGCTTCATGGAGCTGTTTGAATGTTTTGAGGTCAGGTGTGCCACTCCAGCGCCCCACGTGGCTGTGGGTTGAGGGCCCATGGAGGGGGTTTTGCCCACCTTGTCCCTCTGCTACAGACTCTGGAGCACGCCCTGGGCTGGTACAGATATGGTACAGTACAGACCTCCACTGAAAGGCTACCATGGCACTGGGGGGCCGGAGCCACGCAGGGCCACCCAGGACCCTGGGTTCTGTCCAGCCTCCTTGTGTGTGACCTGGGTGGGTCTCACCCCTGCCCTGAGCCTCCTTTTCCCCATATGTAAAGCAGACTTGTCATCCCTGACACTGTGTCTGCTAAGGGGCTGTGAGGCTTGAGGGCACCTAGAGAAAGGCCAGTGCTGGCCGGTGACAGGGGATATAGGACTTGACACCAAGCCTGCAGGAAGGGCTTCCAGTGTCCCCAGGTGCCTGCCACCTCTAAACACCCCTCAGCCCGAGGACATTTGGGGCCATGCTGAGGACCTCCGGCTGCCCCTAAGGGGCCCTGAGACCCCAGGCCACTGCTGCGCCGAGCACTGCCCCGCACACCCCACAGGGGCCAGCACTCACCCCCACCCCTTTGTGCAGCAGGTGGCGTGGGCCAAACCTCGGCCTGCAGAACTGGGACAGTGCAGTCCCTGTCCCCACATCCAGGCTCCTCCTCCAGCACCCTGGCCTTCAGCATCCAGGAGCCATAGCTAGCAGAGGCAGTCCCAGCCCCTGCCCCCCACCAGGGTGGGGATTATCGGCTCAGAGAGCTGCCCTTGGAGATGAGCCTCTAGGGATTGGCCTTGTGGCACTGTGCCAGGGAAGGAGGGCAGGGGCAAGGGCAGCTAGCTGGGCAGAGGGCAGAGGGGCGAGGGCAAGCTCTGGACCCGTCTTACTCAGGGTGGGTAGATAAAGAAGAGGCCAACGGGGCAGAGGTTCCAGAACAGAGGAGTGTAGATGCATGCCAGGGTCCAGAGGAAGGACCCTGGGGACAGTCTGGACCCTTTTTCTGGGTCCCTCTTACCCTCCTCTGCCTCCTTGTGCCTTGAGCAGCTGCTGATGCCAGGACTGGACAGTGCAGGGGCTGGACAGGGTCTCCTGTGTCCTCCACCCTGGGTGAGACTGATGCGTCTGGGACAAAGTGCTCCAGGGTGCACGTCCGGGTTCCAGCCCCAGCCTGCCCAGGAGTCTCTGGCCACTCCCGGGGCCTGTGGCGCTGCTGACAGCCTGCCTCTCCCTCAGGTCTGGCACCATGCACTAGGGCAGTCTCCACGCCGCGAGGCCGTACCCTCCTCACTTCAGGGTCACCCTACCCACCACACACCGCCCCACCATGGCCGGGGACCGGCTCCCGAGGAAAGTGATGGACGCCAAGAAGTTGGCCAGCCTGCTGCGAGGCGGGCCTGGGGGACCTCTGGTCATTGACAGCCGCTCCTTTGTGGAGTACAACAGCTGGCACGTGCTGAGCTCCGTCAACATCTGCTGCTCCAAGCTGGTGAAGCGGCGGCTGCAGCAGGGCAAAGTGACCATCGCGGAGCTCATCCAGCCCGCTGTGCGCAGTCAGGTACCCTTCGCCTGTCCCTGAGAGTGTCCCCATCACCTCCTAGTGCCCAGCGGAGCCTCCTCCTCGGCCGCTGAACCCACACTGGGCTCCTCCACGCTCTCAGGCTCTCTTGCTCGTTTGCCAGCCTCCTGCCTGTCTGCGTGCCCACTCAGATCACCGAGGTGGTGGGCTTGCCACACCGAGGTGTAGCCCCTCACAGGGTACAGGGAACGACAAGAGACACAGGGCCCAGGGGGCTGGCACACACGCAGGCACAGCTGGGTGGCCACTCTGACTGCCATGAGGGCAGGAGGAGTGGTCTGGGACCCACGCTGAGCAGTCCATAAGGCTAGCATCCCAGTCCTTCCCCCCCCCCCACACCCCGGGGTCTTCAGTGAGCCAGAATTCTCTCTGTGGCCCCCCCCAGGAATGTCCTTGCAGGAAGGAACAGTTCATTTGGACAGTTCATTTCTCCTCAGAACCACTGAATCCAGCTACTAGGGAGGGACACTGAGCCAGTGACCTGTGTGGGCAGCAGCAACCCCTCCTACCACCTTAGGTTGGGGCAGCCTGGAGGCTTAGGGAGCATCCTGGTCACAGTTCTTCCCCCTGCAGGCTGGCATGTGAGAGGAGCCAGGTGGGAGGGCTGCTTGTCAGGGGTCCCCACTCAAGGCCAGAATGCCCCCCCCCCCCCCCCCCCCGTGGCTCCAGTGAAGGGAATCCTGTGATTAATCACCCCCAATGAGGACTCCCGGCCACAGTGCAATCCCATTGGCTGCCGATGACATCACCCAGCCAGGGTTGGTGGCTCAGCTGGCTTAAGGACTGAGTGTGCTTGGGGGGTGGGGACCTCGGCCTGTCTGAGCAAAAGTACTCAACATCTGGCCCCCAGACTGGCCCGTGGGGTAGGGAGGAGGGCAGCAGGAGCCCCAGCCTGCATCCTGACTTGCCAGGTGGGGTCCCCTGCAGCCTCAGTTCCTCCATCAAGGGGCTGGAGGGGAGAGGAGTCAGGTGGGCCAGCGGTCAGCTCACTGAGCCTGGACCCAGGGCACTGTTTTGAAATCCAAGAAACATGCTTCCAAGAGCCTGAGGACGGGCTTCCCTTGGCTCAGCCACCCTGGAAGCCAGCTCAGACCTCATACATGTGGCACAGGACCTGTCACTCTCCTGTGACACAGTGGACAGCCACTCTGTTTCCTTCGTCATGAGCCCCTCTGTCTTTCCTGGTCTGATGCCTGTCTGCCAGGCCGTGGGTGTTTGCACCTGCCCAGGTGGGGTGTGTGTGTGTGTCTGGGCAGGTGAAGGAGAACTTGTGAGGTTGTGGCGGCACCTGCCCACCTTCAGGGAGCAAGGTGACAGCACCCCTCCTCTGGACCTCTGACCCCTCACTCTTTCCCTGAACCAGAGGCAACAGGCAGTGGCAGGACACAGGGCACCTGATGGGTGCCCATGGCGCCCTGACCTCTGCCCTCACGGCCCCCAGGTGGAGGCCACGGAACCACAGGACGTGGTGGTCTATGACCAGAGCACACGGGACGCCAGTGTGCTGGCAGCAGACAGCTTCCTGTCCATCCTGCTCAGCAAGCTGGACGGCTGCTTCGACAGTGTGGCCATCCTCACAGGTGAGCTCACAGGGCCCCCTGCCGGGACACCTTCTCCTCTTTTCCCACTGACTCCTTGGCTGGGATGGGTTGTCCAAGGAGGCCAGTGTCTGCTGGGGCAGTGGGGAGGCTTCAGTGCCTCCAGTTCTCACGCTTCAGGACCTGTGTAACCTGGGCCTGCCGCCATGGTCAGCAGGTAGAAAAGTAGACAGGAGGAAACCCCAAGGCTAGTTCTTTTAGAGCAGGGCCCGGGACCCGACCTTGGGAATCTGTCAGCTAGAAGTGGTCTGTACCAAGGGGGTCTCCCTGAAGGCCACAGCTGACCACAGATTGCTTCCTGCTTAGCCAGGGCTGCTGCCTGGGGTCACCTGTTCTGCAGCAGCAGTCTGGCCCTGTGACTCCACACTGGAGACTGAAAGCCCCTGGCGCACACACACACGCACACACATGCACACTCACAGGCAATGGTGAGAGGGATTCTGTGGGATCTACTTCCTGAGGAGGTGGCCCAGGTCCCAGAGGAGCCAGATGGAGCTGGTGTGTCCCAGGAATGCCCCCCACCCCCCCACACCCGTCTGAGGTCTTCATCAGCATTCCTGCAACCCAACCTCTGGGCGCCACAGGGTGTAGCAGGCAGGTGGAGAGTGGAGGCTCAAGACAGCACATACCCACCCTGTGGGGGACAGTGGGATGGCCAGTGAGCAGCCAGGCTGGCCCTCTGGCTTTGGTACCTAGCAGGCACAGTGGCCCCCAACCCAGGCCTTGGGGACCTGCAGACCACATTAGTCAGGCTGCTGGGCAGGCCTCCTGAGGAGCATCTAGGAGGCTTGGGGTTCTGTACCACATGCGAGGTACTTGCTATAGTCCTTTGCGTCTGAATGAGTTGACACCCACCCTGCGGTTACTGTGCTGGGCACCTGGCACTTGCAGCCATGGGTCCCACTTGTGATGTCTGGGGGCATCGGTGGTCTGCGGTGCCTGTGTGTGAACGTGGGACCCCTACGCACAGCACGGAGCTGCACACCCTGGCATCCAGTCCTCTTCCCCTAGGTCACCGTTTGGAGGCCAAGTCAGAGTGGAGGGAGGAGGAGTCCTGGGCATAACAGGACCCTCTGGTCCAGCTTGCCACCCTCGCCAGGAGTGGGAGCCATGAGGCTTTTCTGAGAGTCAGAAGTGGGTCTAGAACACACCTCCCTGACCTGCTTAGGGAGGGGGCCAGTGCTCAGAAGGGGTACAGGGTGGGAGGCTGGGTTTGCCTGGAGGGCAGGGCTGATCTTGTCTGTCCCTGCCTCACTCAGCTCTCAGCTTCCCCCTGCTCTTCCCATTCTGAATATCCATCCCTGCAAGGTCTACGTCTGCCCCAGCTCTCTAAAGGCCAAGCCAGGGAGGAGGCAGGTCCCATCACATGAGGTGGCTCATGGTGACACCAAGTCAGGACTGGAGTTCAGGACAGCCTCCTGGCCTCGCCCACCAGCCCTCCTCCCTAAGGTGGGCCCAGCCCCTGCTCTGAGCAGCCCTCCCCTGAGCAGTGAGAAGGAGGGGAGTGGGGAGTAGGGAGGGAGCTGCCTGCCGTGACCACCAGCAGGGGTGCCTGGTCCCCGCTCCTCTGTTGTGCTGCCGGACCCCTCCTGGGCCCGGACCAGAGGAGTGCCAGGGAGAGGAGGATGGCACAATGGAGAGAAGGGGACGCCCTGGCAGGGCAGATCTGCGGGTAGCAGGAGCAGCACTGTTAATCCAGGGTCTGCTACTGTGACCCAGCCCCCACTCCACCGCTGCTACAGGCTGTCCTGTCCAGCAGGGGCAGGGACAGGAGAGGGCCTAGCTCTTCAAAGCAGCGGTGTGCCCTCCCTGGAGCCAGTGCCTGCTGGAGTGTCGGTCCTACAGAAGGAGGGCAGGTAGTGTCACGATAGTGCCCCCAGCCCAGCCCTTGCAGCCCAGGCCAGACACCCCAGAAGGCCCTCTACCCCCACAGGAGCTGCAGCAAGAGCCCTCCCTGAGTCCAGAGGGACTGGGAACCCTTCCGGGCTCTGTGCTCCCATGCAGGCAGCTGCGAGTCTGGGTCCCTGTTCTCGGGGCAGCAGGAAAGGTGAACGTGGGGTCTGTCTGGCGGCACACATGCCAGTTCCTGCCCTTTGGCGTGTGTCTGAGATTTCCTTGTGGCTAGCAGGTGTGCCCTCCATGCCCCAGAGAACAGGCAACCTTGGTGGGCTGGAGGAAGGTGTCCTTGGGAAATGGCTGGAGGCTAGGGAGGCTCCTAGGCCCCACAGAGACCCACTCACTAAAGTTTGGTGCCCCTCCCTTGCCAGAACATCCCCAGAGCCTGGACAGCTCTGAAATCCTGAAACCTGGAGACTCTATAGAAACACCCAACTTGCCTGGCTCTGCCTGGGGGTCCTGGGAGGCTTCCCTGGGACACGGCTGAGAAGGCTACCAGGTGGCCACACCTGCCAGAACTTCCCTGCTTTGGGAGGAGACAGGGGTGGGAGGACTCTGATGGAATCCACAACCCATGCTGTGGCCAGGGGCAGGGAGAGCAGAGAGTAAGACCCAAGGTCCCTGGGAGAGTCGGGGAGAAGCATGCACTGGGGAAGAGTCTGGAAAGACCCAACCCTCCCGGGTCCTGACCGCTCAGGAACATGCAGGGCTACCCTGGCTCTGGGCTGTGAGCAGGAGCGCGCCCCCCCGCCCCCCCCGCCCCCCCCCCCCCCCCCCCCGCCAGCCCCCACAGCACCCAGCTCAACCTCCCCTCAGGGGACCTGTGAGCTGCAGCACTCCCAGTGCCAACGTCACCTGCTCCTTCCTGTCCAGCCAGCAGTTCCTAAGGAAGGAACCACTTCTCCTCCAAAGCTAGGGCCTGAACGCTCCCAGGTCATCTCCATGCCCCCTCCAAGTCAAGCCTTCTTTGGGTGTACAGGAAGCCCACACAGCACACATTCTGGGTGGGTATTGTATCAGCTATCTGCGAGCTGGACCGGGGTGAGGCCAAAGTGCCAGACTTCTCTTCCTCACGAAGTGTGGAGGTCCCTGGCACCCACTCCTGAAGACCAAGGCAGGAAAGAGCATGGGTATTCCCAGGCCCAAGACCCTGCCTCCACTTTCCTGCCCTTTCCCATGGGATGGGTGGGTCTGAGCTACTGTCTCATGTGCTAGATAATCGGTTGAGGCCAGAAACAGGAACCCACTTGCCATGAGGGTTGTCTCCCAAGAAATGTGGACACCCCGGGTACTTCAAGACAGGTCTCAGCTTGCCCTATCAAGAACTGGTGGCCACTGGATGGGTGCTGCCCAGTGTCGGGTCCGACTCAGCAGTCACCCCAGCCAGGTCAGGTGTGGCCAGGTCCATTCTCCTGTCTCCCTAGTCATTCTTACCTTTGAGCTGCACAGCAATGCTGTGTGGCAGGCAGGATAAGGAAACTGAGGCCAGAGGCCTGCTCTGCCCCGTGTGGCGGAGTCAGATACACCGGGGACTCCTGCTTGAGTCTCTTCAGCCGTCAGTGGAGGGTTCCCTTCATAGTCTGGGGCCTGGGACTTGCCTGCACATGGAAGGTGGCAGGGCACACGCCTGCCATGTGGAAGGGGCAGATGCTCCCTGTGCCCAGGTTTCTCCTGTTGGTGGAACAGAGCTCCGACCAGAACACAGATGTCCCTGCGGGCTATGCCAATCCTAGTGGGTGATGTCATGCCCGGGGCAGGGAAGGGCCCTCTGGAAGCCCTTACCTCGGAGCCCTGGCACCAGAGCCCAGGCATGGGGCTGCCAGCCAAGTGGAGTCAGGGAGGGATTGCATCAGTGCAGCAGAGGAGACGGAAGGCCTGGCCTGGCCCTGGGCCAGCGGTGTGCTGGGACTGAGGAGGGTGCTTCTCCCCAAGCTGTGTGACCCTTGCCCTCAACAGGAGACCCTGTGGAGGTCTGAGCCAGCCCTTGCCTGGGCCATCGCGTGCTGTGCTAGCTGGCCACCTCGACCCCACATTTATGGGCATCACAGCAGCGTCCACAGTGGGGCCATCCCTTAATTAGGATGAGAAGGAATGTGGGCGTAGGTGCAGGCTGTAAATGGGCGGCAGCACGCGCCCCCAGCGTGGCAGAGAGGCCTGCCAGCAGGAGACCAGGTACCTGGGCCAGAGGCTGGCTGGCCAGCTCTGCGCAGGGTCGGTAGGGTGTGGCTGAGCTGCGGCAGTGGATGCAGTGCCCGGGCTCTCTCTCCTGCCCCAGCTGGCCAGCCGGCCTGACGTGCCTCCCGTACCTCCTCCTACAGGCGGGTTTGCCACCTTCTCCTCCTGTTTCCCTGGCCTCTGCGAGGGCAAGCCTGCCACCCTGCTGCCCATGAGCCTCTCCCAGCCCTGCCTGCCTGTGCCCAGTGTGGGCCTGACCCGCATCCTGCCTCACCTCTACCTGGGCTCTCAGAAAGATGTCCTGAATAAGGTGTGTGCACTGCTAGGGATTCTGGATGACAAGGGAAAGAAGCAGGGGTTCAAGAGCTAACTCCTGGGGTAGCCTGGGGGAGGAAGAGGGAAGGGCCATGGATGAACCAGGGTGGGAGAGCATGTGGTAGGGGCACAGGACAACAGAGGGCCCCAGCCCAACCTAGTGGAGCAGGGCATGGGGGAGGTACCAGCAGGGCTGGGTGGAGAGGCAGGCTCCCAGCCCCTTCCCTGGTGGAGCTGGAGCCCGCATGCCAAACTGCTGATGTCACTGGGCCCCTGCCAGCTCTGAAAGAATCCCGTGTTTTAAAAATGGTGACAAGGGAAAAGGGTAAAGCCACCACCCAGGCAACCATGAAATTCCTGGGAGCCTACCGCAGACTGTGGGCGGGGCTGCAGGGAGGCCAGCGGTCCCCCAGCTCCAGCTCAAGGCCTTTGGGCTCTGTAGTTGAGATGGGAGGGAGCTCCTAGGCCCAGCCCCTTCCACATGGCCAGAACCAGGACCAACTGGGGCTTGGGATCTAGGCTCAGGAGCACCCAACACTCACGGCCTTCAGGCTACAGAGAAGAAGAGCGTCTAACCCCACCAGGGGGCTTCTCTTTTCTCTGCCACCTCTTCAACCCATCCTCCTTCCCCTCCAGGATCTGATGACCCAAAATGGAATAAGCTATGTCCTCAATGCCAGCAACTCCTGCCCCAAGCCAGACTTCATCTGCGAGAGCCACTTCCTGCGCATCCCCATCAATGACAACTACTGCGAGAAGCTGTTGCCCTGGCTGGACAAGTCCATCGAGTTCATTGGTGAGGCTGGGTGCTGTTGCTCCCCTCCCAGGAGGGCAAGCTGAGACAGAGGGGAGGCCAGGCACTGTGGCCACTCTGCTCAGGCAAGGGAGGGGTCCCTGAAAAGTAGCTGGGACTGTTGTTACAGGTGTGTGTGGGGGGGGTTGCTACCAAAGGGAGGGAGGGGCCTAGCAATTTCAGCTTTCACTTGGTCCCCATGGTTCTGCTCCCAGATAAAGCCAAGCTGTCCAGCTGCCAAGTCATCGTCCACTGTCTGGCTGGCATCTCCCGCTCTGCCACCATCGCCATCGCCTATATCATGAAGACCATGGGCATGTCCTCTGATGATGCCTACAGGTATTGCACTCCTCCTGGGTTCCAGGTGCTTGAACTCAGCAACCTATGGCCCACAGCATCCCCTCCCTTCCCCTCTCCACCCACTGGCATCCGAATGGCCCAACCTCCTGCCCTGGCCAGGAAGGGGAAGTCGAAGTCTGTGGGACCTGGTGAGAGCCTCTCCCACTGACTGCCTCTCCTTGCCCACTCCAGGTTTGTGAAGGACCGGCGCCCATCCATCTCGCCCAACTTCAACTTCCTGGGCCAGCTGCTGGAGTATGAGCGGAGCCTGAAGCTACTGGCTGCCCTGCAGGGTGATGCGACCCACCCTGGGACCCCTGAATCCCTCCCAGGCCCTGCGGCAGGGGTCCCACTGCCCCGGCTGCCACCACCTACCTCAGAGAGCGCTGCAACGGGGAACGCAGCGACTACCGCAGCCAGGGAGGGCAGCCCAAGCACCGGTGGGGAGGCCCCAGTGCCCATGGCACGGGCTACCAGCGCACTACAGCAGGGCCTCCACGGCCTACACCTCTCCTCCGACCGCCTCCAAGATACCAACCGCCTCAAGCGTTCCTTCTCGCTGGACATCAAGTCCGCCTATGCCCCCAGCCGGCGGCCAGAATGCCCGGGCCCGCCTGACCCTGGAGAGGCCCCTAAGCTCTGTAAGCTGGACAGCCCGTCGGGGGGTACGCTGGGTCTCCCCTCGCCCAGCCCCGACAGCCCGGACCCAGCACCCGAGGCGCGCCCCCGTCCCCGCAGGCGGCCCCGGCCTCCCGCTGGCTCTCCTGTGCGCTCCCCAGCTCATGGCCTGGGCCTGAACTTTGGCGATGCAGCCAGGCAGACTCCGCGGCATGGCCTCTCAGCCCTGTCGGCTGGACTGCCTGGACCAGGCCAGCCGGCTGGCGCAGGAACCTGGGCGCCTCCCCTGGATTCCCCAGGCACTCCGTCCCCAGACGGGCCCTGGTGCTTTAGCCCCGAGGGCGCGCAGGGGGCGGGTGGCACGCGGTTCTCAGCCTTCGGCCGGGCAGGTGTACCAGGACCAGGCAGTGACCTGCGGCGGCGGGAGGCGGCCCGGGCTGAGCCCCGGGAAGCGCGGACCGGCTGGCCCGATGAGCCGGCCCCCGACACGCAGTTCAAGCGGCGCAGCTGTCAGATGGAGTTCGAGGAGGGCATGGTGGAGGGGCGCGCGCGCGGCGAGGACCTGGCCGGTCTGGGCAAGCAGGCCAGCTTCTCCGGAAGCGTGGAGGTCATCGAGGTGTCTTGACCCTTCCGTGGGGTCTCCGCGCCCCTCTGCTGTCCTCAGCACTCCGGGCTCGGCCGCCAGTAGCCGGACCCAGCATAAATATATATTATATATAATGCAAAGAAAGGTAAATGGTTTTACTGCGATTTTTATCGAGAAGTAAATATTTCGATTTTTTTATTTATTTAAGCTGTTCATTCTGGCAATGATTTGGCAACAGTGCAGGGCGGGCCTCGGAGCTCTATTTTTACTGTCTGGTATTTAACTGAAACACAGTTTCTAAGCAATAGGAGGCCACCTTCAGTTGCAAGCTGGGGTGCCAGGCTGGGGCCCCTTCCCGCTCCCTCCCCAGGAAACACTGCTGACCTTGCAAAGAGGCTGCCAGCTTTCATGCACTTTTTACTTAAGAAAAAGGGGAAAAAGGAGAAAGAAAAAAAAACTTTGCCACAAACTGAGCCGCAGAACCTCCCTTTCCCCCTCCTGCCTCCTTTTCCCCATCTCCCTTCTCTTCTCCCTTCTTGGGCTCTGCACCAAAGCCATAAGTGGGGGGGGGGCCTGGGAGCTGGGGCCTCCTAGGAGGTGCCAACCCCCAGCTCAAGGTGCCAAGTCTTGACTTGAGGGCACCTTGCTGCCCACCACCCCATTGCTGTTCCCTGGCAGGTGTTGGTGAGCACTGGGTCCAATGGGGCTAGGGTTTTCAGAGGGGCTTAGCAAAGGGGACTCCTAAGAGTCAGGTAAGGTGGCCTCCAGCACAGGGATGGGGTTGGAAATGGCTTCCCACTCCTGCCTGAGTTGCTCCGTTCCTCAGAATGGCCTCCATTCAGAGGAGGCTGCTCCGATCTCCTCTCCTTTGGGATGCCCCCTAAAGCCCCTGCCCATGGGGAAGCCCAGTGAGAGACCTGGCCTCTCCGGGACTCCTGTGTCAGGCAGGAGGAGCCAGGCTAGCCAGTGCTCTGAGCCCATCTGTGAGGAGGGCATGGGTTTAGGATCTTGTTCTGGGCTCTTCTCCAACCCAACACCAGCCTCAGGCAGGTCTTGGAATTCAGGTGGACACCTGCAGGCTGAGTGGCCTTGGAAGACAGGCCTGCCTTGCACAGGGAGTTCACACCTGCCAAACCTGCATGCTTCCAGGGGATGGGGCCTCTGACTTTGGGTGAGCCATCCCAAGGCAGAGGAAGGCTCCAGACAGGAGCAGATGCTGGAGAAATCCCCTTTTCTGCCCCAACCCCCACAGGGGCCTCTCAGGAGAGAAACCCCCAGTACACCCCTTTCCCAGGGCACTCTCCCTGTATCTTCAAGGTGACATGCCAGCCCCACCCCCAGGGGGCTTTTTGGCCCAGGAGGGCCAGCCTTGGGATAAAGGCAAAAGAGAAACCCCCGTCACTGTCCCATATTCTCTTAAGTCATAGGGACACAAGGCTTTGAGGGCACGATACAGGTCCATGCCCCTCAGGTGTCCTAGAGTCTAGGATTTGGCTGTCACCTTAGGAAGGGGCCAAGGGCTTGGCCAGAGGGAGGCTCACGCAGGACTGGCTCCTGTAGCAGGCCTAGGTCCTGCAGCCTGCTGCCCCCAACACCCCCTCGGCCTTGTCTTTCTATTTGTTCTTCATTTGACCTACACCCTGTGTTCCTGTTGTTCCTCCTTTCAGCAAAAGTCCTGTTCCTGCTCCCTCTGTCCCACCCACCCTGTCCTCCCAAAAATAAGCTATCATTGTTGTATTTGCAATCTATGGATTAGAGGTTTAAGTATTTATTATTATTGGTTAATATTATTATTATTAATTATGTAAATTTGCCTCCTGTCTGTCGTGTTGGGTTTCTGAGGTGACCCTGGGTGTGGAGGATGCACTGGCTCCCCCCTCCTCGCCCCACCCCTGCTGTCCCGGAGACAGTGGTCTGGGGCCACTGGTTGAGCCCCCAAACTCTGGGGCAGGTCCCAAGGCCCCTTTCCTGCCCTCCCCAGGTGTGGCTTCTGTCCTGGGGTATATAAGGCTGGCAGCCTGTCTCTGCTCTCACTCTGTGACACTGGTCTTGGCTGCCACCTCCTGTATGCCAGGGAGCCTGGGCACAAGCTCTTCCCTGGTCCCTTTCCACCTACTGTCTGAGGTACGGAGGGGTCACTGGGTCCCATCCAAGCCTCTCCACCCATCCTACCCCACCCACCTGGCCACTGCCTGGCATTGAGATGGCCCAGAATGGACCTGGCCCCCTCCTATTATTTGCTGGAAAGTCCAGCGCAGGAGAAGCGGCCAGTCCCCCACCCAAGGCTCCCGGTCCCTGAGGACTGGGACGCCAGCCTGCTGCCCTTCAGACTCCTGCCCCCATGGGCTGCACTTTCCTGTTCCCTCCTTTTGTATTTGGAAACAATGTGCTGTAATAAATCCTAAGACGGATGTTTTCCCAGAGCCTGGCTGCCTCTTTCTTCACGCAGGTGGTGGGCCGGGGTGGGGGTGGGGAGCAGTCTGGAAGCTCCCTGAGGCCAGGACCCTGGTGCGTTGGGCCTGGAAAGGCTGCTTGCCTCTTGCTGTGTGAGCAAAGTGCTGGGGGAGGGGGCAGTTTGTCCCCTGTGGCCAGGATGAGGAGGGGCTGGTCTCAGGTGCACTCTTACCATGTAAAATACCCTTTTTTATTGTTACCTGCTAGTAAAAGTAGAAGACTTAAAAACTCCCCTCACCCACAGCCCCACTGTCAACAGCTGGATGCAGCCCTGCAGAGGTCTGTACCTGTGTGTGCACATGTGTGCGCATGCTAGATAGTAGCTTTCCCATTAGAAATGGGATCTACTAAGTACCACTTGTGCATGGTACCAGGATCAAAAGGACACAGGAGATCTGGTGGAAAGTGCTGCCGTGTGTCCTACCCTGTGCCCAGCCACTGGGTTCCTCTGCCTGGAAGTAGCCTGGCCTCGGCCTGCACACACGCACCCCACCCAGAGCATCCCGGTGTGCACCAGCTGCACAGATTCCACAGTGTGAGCGCAGCCCTTGGCTTGGGCTTATTGACTGTGCAGCATCACAGCCACATGGCCATGAGCATCCTCCCATGCTCCCAAGGGTGGACTTCCAGAGAATCTTTTCTATGTCTCTTCACATTGGCTCAGGAGTCAGTCCAGCAGCAGCTCGAATGTAGCCAGCTCTCAGGATGCACCAATCACCACTCAAGGTGCTGTCTGGAGTTTCTAGGCGGTTCCTCAGCAGATCAGCAACTGTGAGAGGTTTGGCTGATACGTCCAGGGACCCTTCCCACTTTGCAAGCAGATATGTACTTCAAAGCAGTGATGCGACACCAGGTCCAACACATGCAAGTGCGTCTGTATGCACATGTGTGTGAGTACATGTGTGTGTGAGTATACGTGTATGTGCAAAAGAGGAGGGGGAAGGGGTGCAGTTAGTCCTCTCCACAGGCTGCAGAAGACAGGTCCTCGAATCCTGCATCCTCAGGAGTCCTCAGAGAGGCTGAAAGCTGGGAGCATGGTCTGACTCCAGCGAGGCTATTTTTAGCTCAAGAACATCTATTTATAATCCTGACAGCCCCTAGGAGTCAATAAAACCAGGACTGGAAAAAGCTGCTGATGTCTTGGGCACACAGTGTGCCCCACCCCATGCTCTTGAGCACCTGTAGCAGCAGGGGGTGTAGTGCAGGGGTCTTACAGGCTCAGGACTCTGGTGACAGTGTGAGAATCCACACAGGTGTCAAGTAGTTGCCATTTACTGACTCAGCCAGGTTGAGGTCAACTTGACCAAGGGCAGCAGAAGAGATGGACATGATAGGCTGGCTCCAGCTGCCCTTGACTACCATGTTGGGGATGCACACAAGCTCCCCCAAAGCCATGACTCCCTGCTTCTACCCCTACACTTCTCTTAGGCACCTCGTGGCTTCTGGATGGGTGGGTAAACGTAGAAGGCTGTGGGAGAGTGGGGATGAGCAGATAGGTGGATCCATGGGGGGTGGGTAGACAGGAAGCAGAGAGGATAAGTGCGTGAATGGATAGGAGGCAGGAGGATGGCTCTGGGGGATGGAGGGGAACCACAGTCCCTTTCTGTGAGTCTGTGTGTATTGAAGCTGTGTGCTGACCCCCATTCTCCCACTGTGCTGCCAAGAGGCTCCTGGTCCTTGCACACAGATGGAACCCAGAAGACGTGCAATGAGGAAGCCACACACTAGCAGTCCTGAGGCTGTACCCACCACAGAGTCCAATTCAGCCTGCTCCAATGCCCAGAAAGAAGAGAAGGCTTGTCCCTCAGATGTCAGAGGCAAAATTGGGCTCCACTTGGTCCCTGTCTCACCGGTCCTGGGCCTGGCCTTGAGCTGCTGGTCTCATTGACCCTCCAGCCCCTGCAGCCCTGCCGGAGCTTCTGTGGGTGTGTGCACCAGGCACTGCCCAGGCTCAGGACTGAAGGGGCTCTGGGAAGGAGAGTGTGGAAGCTGGTCCTCAGAAGGGTTTCCTGGCCTCCGAAACAGGTTGTGCCTGAAAAGGCTGAGAGTGCAGAGAGGGCACTGCCGAGGACCACAGGGTGAAGAAAGGGCACAGGAAGCACTGCACGGGGGAGGAGCCACACAGAGGCTGAGGGCCTCAGGCACAAAGCAGGGTGCTGCCAGGGAAGGCCTCTGCCAACACCCAGCAGGAGTCTAGTAAGTGTTCTTCATCCTTCCCAAACTGAATAAGGACTTGCCTGGCTTCAGAGCCTGCTGGTGTCCCCAGGTCGGCAGCAGCTGCTAAGGGGGTATTCTCTGAGAGGGCAGGGTCTGAATGAGCAGACTGGGAGGGGGAGCCTACTCTGGGGGAAGGGCTGAAGCAGAGGAACTCTGGAGTGGGACAGAGCCAGAGCAAATCTCCGTGAAGGACCACCAGAGGAGGTGACAGAGCCCAGCTGGCTGCTCAGTCCAGAGGCGTCCCTCAGTGCCTTTGCAAACACCAAATGTGAAAGTCGAGTGCAGGAAGACTTTCCTGGGCAGCTCTTGGAGCAGAAGGGTTGGGAGCAGACGGGAAGGCTTCTTCCCTTTCCACGGGGACTCATGCAGCAATCCAGGGTCGGGCACCATTGGTATGGTAGGCAGAAGCCAGACTCAGGCTGATGCAATTGTCCGCCATAGCTATAAATAGCCAAGGAGTGCCTGAAATAGAAGTAGGGGGGAAAGATGGGAGGGGTGCTGGGGGACAGGGAGCTCCGGAGCCTGGTGGGAAGGAGATTCAGTCTGAGTGCCAGAGCCAGAGGAGGAAACAAAGCCGGGCCAAAAGCCTCCTGCCCTGCCCCAGTCCATAGGGTGTTTGCACCCGGAAACTGGGAAGCAGGGCGAAGTTGGGAGCTCTGCACAGCCACGCCAGAGCAGTGACTCAGAGCCCAGGCCTCCGAGCTGCTGCGTGGGTTGGGAGGGTTGGGGAGCTGCACCCACCAGAGCTCCCTGCCTTGGGCTCTGGGTCTCTGCTGGACAGTAGCCCCTTCTCCTGATACCCACAGGACAAGCTGAAAGAGATTCCAGTGCCCCATCTCTCTTTGCCCCTTTCTAGTCAAACCCATGCCTGGGAGACCCCCCAACATCCCTCACACTCCGTAGGGCTGGGATGGGTGGACCCTAAGTCTGCCCAGAACCCTGAAGGAAGGAGGATCTCAGATGGGGGCCTTTACCCCATCATTTGCCAGGAATCTCCCCCAGGTCAGAGGCAGAACATTGCCCACCTGTTCAAGAACACACTGAAGCTAATGGGGAACCAGACGCACAGCAGTGCTCTGGGCCGGCATCTTTCTGACCCAGGTATTCTCTTCCCACCTCTTGCCCACCCTCCTAGGGTTGAACACCTAGGTGTAGGCCAGGCAATGCTGAGCACTCACAGGCAAGACCCCCATCCCAGCCAGGCAGTGCCTTCCAGAGACTTGGGAAGAACACACCCCCCTGGGTTTCCCCACCAAGTGCCCTTCTCTGTTCTCTGCTGGTGGTCAGCCGCCAGAGGAAAGTAAGGCTTGTGGCTGGGGGACTGGTAAAACAGGTGGATGTCCCTGATGCAGCCAATAACATCCTGTGAGCAAACCCCAACCGGACACTCAGGGAGCAGCAGAACTTAGGGTAGGGGGACCGGGTGTGGGAGGGGGAGTTTGGGGCCCTCCCTTTCCCTGCTGGTCCTGGCAGCCCCGCCCCTTCCCGAGATCAAGGCCCAGCAGGGGAAGGACTGTGTCAGTGGGTGGGGCTGCCAGGACCGGAGGTGACATCAGCCCGGTAGGGGTACTCCAGGCAGCGGTGGCTGGTGAGGAAGGAAAGCGCCCTGGGGTCTCTATCCCGAGAGGCCAGATCCCACCCCGCTTTTTAAAATTAATTAATTTATTCCGTTGGTCTAATCAGATATACATGACAGCAGCCCGTTCCGCTTCCTGTGGATAGCGGGCGCAGCCCGGGCTCACAGGGGCAGGAGGCCAGGCGCTGCAGGGCAGCGCTCACTCCCGGACAGTGCGGCGCCCTTCATCCTCAAAGTGGCTGCTCTGGCGCTAGCGCCCCGGATCCCCAGACCCAGCGAGAACAGAGCACGGCGCGATGAGCAGCTGCGCGGCTGCAGCGCTCCTGGCTAGCGCGCCTCAGGGTCCGCGCCCCGGGAGAGCAAAACCTGCTCGGCACGAGCTGGCGAGTGCCCCCTCCCTGCGCGCCGGGACCGCGTTCCTCCAGAAAAGGCGCGTCTCAGTCGCCGCGCACAACGAACGCCCTCGGAGCTGGCTGCGGCCGGGCATCTCGGCCACCCGTGCGCCGCGCTCCCTCAGTCCGGAGGCGGAGAGCAGCCCGCAGCGCCACCTGCTGCCGGCGTCCGCGCCGATCCGGGAACGGAAGGCTAGGAGGAAGACTCCGTCGGGCTTCAGGTCTTCAATACCCCGCTGCGCGGCCCCTCCCACTCTCCTTCGGAGACCCTCCCCTCCGCGCGCCGCTGACTCGGATTTGCCCACACCCGCGCCTGCCCTAGCCTCCCAGTCCCTCGAAAAGGTCGGCCACACCCCTGGCTTCAACTGTCAACTTTCCCACTTGTATCTGCAGCCACATTTCCTCCTTCCTTGGCCTCAGGCTTGGAAATGCCAAGTTCATCTGGAGGGCTTCATCAAGCTCCCAAGGCTGCACCTCCCACCCTTCTTCTGCAGGCTGTTTACTAAAGACCTTCCTCCGTGAGAAGGTGCCCTCCCTGGCCTGCCAGCCTGGCCATGGTCCCTGCTGACCTTCCTGGCCTCAGACAGAGCCTTACTCAGAAGACCCCCAGGAAGAGCAGACACACACACCTGTCCCCTACCACACCCCCATGCCCAGCAGAGCCTGGCATTAAGAGTTCCACCCCAGGGTACCGGGTATCTCCTGGTCCTCTGGAACTGGTGGGTTAGTTAGTTTGCACAACTAACTTTTCTTTCAGAGTTCTGGAGGCCAGAAATGAGAACAAGGTGTCAGCAGGACTAATTCCCTCTAGATTTTTGTTTTGGTTTGGGTACTGGGTTTTGAACCCAGGAGTGCTTTACCAGCAAGCTACATCCCCATTCCTTTTCATTTTTTCAATTTTGAGACAGGATCTCTCTAAGTTACTGAGCGTTTTGCTAAAATACAGAGGCTGTCCTTCAATTTACAATCCTTCAAGTCGCTGGGATTATAGGCGTGTGCCACTGCTCTGGCCAGGGTGGGTTCCTTCGGAGGATTGTGAGGAAGTCTGTTCTGGACCTTCTCCTAGCTGCTGTGGGTTACTGGTACCCTTCTTATAAGGCCACAAGTCACTTTGGATTAGGGGCCCACCCTAATTCTCCTTAGCCAGTTAGATCTTCAATAACATCAGTTCCAAATATGGTCACATCCTGAGACCCTCAGGGTAGGTGGCACTCAGCTTTCTGTCACGACAAAACATCTGACAGGCTGGCTCTAGAGTGTGAAGAGGGCTACTTGGCTCACAGTTCTGGGGGCTGGAAGTCTAGACAGCACAGTGCCCACCCTGGTGAGGGCCACCCCTGGGCCGCCTCTCCCCATGGCCCACAGCAAGAGCAAAGAGCACACAGGAGCTAGCGATGGATCCCGGCTACAAGTCAGAGGGCATGGGTGGGGCCAGGCTTGCCCTGTTTTTATTTTATTTATTTTTACTCTTTGTATAACAGCCCTGCCACAAGAGCAAATCAGAGTCTCCAGAGAATTACCTTAATTCCTTTGGAGGTATTCCCCTGAAGATCCCCAACTCATGCCAGTTCTTAAAGGTGCACACAACCTTCTAGCCCAGCAACCCTGGGGACCAGGTTTCTAACAGCTGGACCCTCAGGTGACACTGAAACATACCAACCAGTTAACACCCCCCCCCCAATTCCAAGGGACTGAGGACACTGGTGACAGCCACTGGACCCATGGGGCCTGCCCTGTCCTGCCATGCCAGGCACAGCTTGGTGCTCCTGATCCTCTGAGCATGCTCAGGTGTCACTCTCTCCACTATGTAGATGTCCTGCTACAGGCCCTGGAACAGAGAACCTAGGAGATGCTAAAATAGCACACATGCTTGCTAAGGAGATATACCCATGAATATTTAGGAACTTGCCACCCAGGTGACTTTGGAGGGCTCCAGTGGTCTGGGAATAT
Organism: Callospermophilus lateralis; assembly: GCF_048772815.1. Classification (NCBI taxonomy): domain Eukaryota; kingdom Metazoa; phylum Chordata; class Mammalia; order Rodentia; family Sciuridae; genus Callospermophilus; species Callospermophilus lateralis. Next base: position 211,218,022 of record NC_135306.1, read on the forward strand.
GAAGACACCTCCAAAGAGAAGGATGAGTTTTTGCACCTTGAGCATCTTACCATAAAGAAAAAAACAAGCATTTTTATGGGTGTATCAATTAGACAATTGCCTTTAACTCTGAGTGACAGAAATTGGAAAGAACAGTGATTTGACCAGTTTTTTTTTCAATTAAAGTAAGTGTGGGTATGAAGTTCAGAATTGCTGTGGGAAATTCCAGAATTTCAGGGGGACCTCAAGTTCTTCCTATTTTTCTGCTCTGCTTTTGTTACCTGTCTTGTGCTCTATGATGGCTGCAAGAGCTCCAGCCATCATCTTCCTATTCTTGACAGGAAGCATGAGACTGAGCCACAGTTGGGGCTTGAGAAGAAGGATAAAAAGTATTTCCTGGAACTCATCCAACAACATCCATTTACATCTCCTTGGCTACCCTGACTACATGAATTGGTGGCTTAGCATGCCATTACCAAGGAAGATGAGGAGGATGTCGGAGGGGAAGAGAAAGAGATGGATAAGGCAGAAGAAAAGAGAGAAAGAAATGAATACGGGAGTTGGACAGGAATTTATGACTTTTAAGCAATGCCTGTTGAGTGTGCTGTTTGTAAATAATTAGCAAGACACCCAGAAATACAGGAGCTCTGAGTGTGCCCCAGACTGAAACACTCAGCTGGGGCTGCTGTGTGAGCTGTTCTCTCCTGTGGCTCTTATGGCTGGACAGACTCAGTGGTGCCGCGTGAAGATGATGGCCAACTCTAATGAATGAGAAAGGAGGAACCCATGGTTTTGGAGCAAAGCAGCAACCTCTTCAGAAATGAGTTAGGGTTCTCTGAGATTCAAGTTTTGGTCACTGGGCTTTCAATCAGACCACCTATAAAACCATGGACTACCACATAATGCATGGTCTAAACTGCTAATGGAGGTAGGGTACTGACCACTGTCACAGTGCACCATCCCTCAGGAAAAGATGGCCAAACTCAAGCCTGGGCACACTGCACAAGCAGGAGGGCCATGCCCCTCAATGCCCACCACACCTCACCACTGTCCACCTTCCACCTACACAAGTGACCTCATGCAGGATGATCCCTTTGGTTTGGTAATAGCCATGCACTGCATAAGGTCACCTCGCTCAGCCATAGACTGCATATTCAATGGTTGTCCAAGATTGTAATGGAGGACTGGGGTGCAGCTCAGTGTACAGTACTTGCCTAGCATGAAAGAGGCCCTGGGTTCCCTCCCAGCACTGGGGGGAGGGCAGTATAATGGAGCTGAAGAATTCCTAGAGCCTAGTCATGTCATAATGTCTTATATAAGGCATTACTGACGTGTTTGTGGTGATACCAGTGTGAACAAACTTGGTTAGATACCTAAGTGTTTTGTGCTACCACTGCCTGCAGTGTTCAGCAGAATAACATGTCTTACAGACTTGCAGCCTGGGAGCAAGAGCAGGTAGCCTAGTCCAAGCACACACTGATGTTCACACAAGATACACAGCCTAAGAAAGCAGTTCCCAGAACACACCCATCATTAAACCAAGCAGGACTGAATTATTATCCCCATTATATTGAAAAAGAAACTGAGGCAAGGCACATCAGACAGCTTGTCCAAGTTTCCCAGTTAGTAACTGAAAGAGACTAGCGTGTCCTAGGATGACCAGTTCAGGGCAGCTGCTAAGGGAAACCAAGGCAGCCCAAAGCAGGCAGAATTGTCAAGGGATGAAACTTCTCAGGAGTGAAGGGCTGGGCTGCTCTGTTAGGTCAAGATGCCACCCACTGTGGCTGGATAAAAGAAGGTGGTCCTGGGGCAGGGACAGAGGAGATCTTAGCCATGGTCACATGGGCAGCTGGGAGAATGAGGTCAGCATGTATTTTGCTCTCTCACTTCCTGAGATAACCTGCATTCTATGGGTTTCCTGCCCTCACTACTCATTTCAGGTGGTAAAGGAGGAGTGGACACTTCTCAGCAACCTGGCAGTGGCCCTTAGGGAGAGTGAGCATTCTTTCAAGTATGTGTCACTTACATTATGGTGGGCAGCTGGCCTGAAGTTGTCATTTGATGCCCAGTGGTTGTGTCACCCCATCACAGGACATCCCCCTGGATGAGGCTGCCAAGCTCCCTCTGTTTGGGTCTGTGCTCCTAGAAACACTTCCCAGGGGGGAGGAGAATGGGGACTGCAGTCCTTTATAGGAGTCATTGAGCTTCTGATGCTGGCCAGGCCCTGGGACCTGGGTGGACAGGGAATAATGGGAATAATAATTCAGTCTGCTTGGTTTAATGATGGGTGTGTTCTGGGAACTGAAGGTGGACAGGCAGCTGGTGGGACAGATGACCGGGCATATAAGGGACCCAGTGCTGGAGAGGAGGATCTGGGTTGAGAGGGGACAGCCAAGAGCCAGGGGACAGCCAGGGGCACACTGGAAATCGATGCATAGTAGGGGCCAGAGGCAAGGCAGCAAAAGCCTGGCAGTCGCCTAAGAGTCTGGTGTCCGGGGCGCTAGAGGCTCAGGGTCTAGGGCTCTGGGGATTCGGGGCTCCCGCTCTCTGTCCATGGTGCTCAGGGCTATGGGCTCTCAGGGTCCAGCACAGGGTCTGGAGCTCTCAGGGTCTGCGGTCAGGGTCCGGGATCTGGAGCGCTCAGGCTCCGGGTCTGGGTCCGGGCGCTCGGAGTTCGGTGTCTGGTCCGGGCGCTTGGTGCCTGCGGTCAGGCTCCGGGTCTGGAGCCCTCGGGATCCGGGGGCCTCTGCTCCGGGGTCTGGCCTCCGGGGTTCTCAGGGTCCGAGGTCTAGGGTCCCGGCGCTCGGGTCGGGGTCCATGGCCCCGGTCCTCCGCGTCCCAGCGCGGCCGCAGGGGCAGCCGGGACTACGCGTCCCAGCAGGCCGCGCGCGTCACTTCCGGCGGAGGCGGGCGCGACGAGTGTTTACTTCCGGCCGCCGGCGGGGCTGAGGCCGAGCGAGGCGCGGGCCCCGCGCAGCCATGGACTGGCTCATGGGGTGAGTGGCGGGCTGGGCGCCGGCCTGCGGCGGGCGGGGGACGGCGGGTCGCCGGGCGGGTCCTCCGCTGCCCCGAGGCCGCGTCCGCTGGCTGCGCCGGGATCCGCGGCGGGCCGGGGCCAGGGCGCGCGGCCTGGGCAGTCGTCCCGCCCCGAGGGCTCGCGGCGTCCTCTCGAGGGGCGCGGCGCCTCCGTGCGCTCCGGCGGCCCTTCCCGCGGCGGCTCTCTCCTGCGGGGCGCGCCGGGAACGGGGCTGTCGCTACCCGAGGGCCTGGACCCTGGAGCCCAGAAGCTGGTCCAGGCTCGCTGGACACTCGGCCGGCGTCCCCCCGGCCCTGGGTGAGAGGGCAGGGGCGTGCGGGCTGCCCACGGAGGGCCAAGGCCATGGAGGCGGCCCTCCCCTTCCGTGCTCATAGTCCATTGAGGGGCAGACCGGGGGCCGAGTCGGGGTGCAGGACTCGGGGCAGCAGGCGCGGGAAGGCATGGGGTCGGAGAGAGGCAGCCGCGCACCCCAGCCCTGCTGCCCGCTAGCAGCACACCTCTCTAGACCTGCTTGTCATAAGGAAATTGTGGAACTTGCAGTACAGGGTTGTGAAAAGGTAAACTGAGGCCAGCGCGGGTTTGGCATGTGGCAAAGGCTGGAAGCTGTCAGTGCAGAGAGAGGTCTTGTGCAGGCCTGTGCAGCCCACGGGCTCTGCGAGTGGAGGGCGCACAGCTGTGTTCACCCTATTTCGAATCGCCCAGTTGCTTTCTGCATTTATGGATGAGAGGCAGCCTGGCCTGTGTGCAAGTCCCTTTGGAGTAGTTGAATTCACAGGGCTTGGTGGCAGGAGGACGATTCCATCAGATGGGTCAACGAGAAAGCTGCCTGTTGTAGTGTGTGATCCTTATGTGCCTCTGCTGGTGGGTAGCAGGTGCTTTGTGCTGGAGACTCACCAGCAGACATCCTTTAGGCTGACCATGGCTGTGCTTTGTATACTTTGCTGTCATCATTGTGACATGTCAGGTTTCTGAGGGTCTGGTTCTTGTAACTCTTCTCAAGACCTTCGTGACAAGTAGCCCTCCGATAAAGGACAGCCGAGCACTCATCTCCTGCTCTGGAATGGGGCTATCCAGGTGCTAGAGGCAGGCTGGAAAGGCCCCTGGGAAGGGAAGGAACATTTATTGCTGCCTGGCTATAAAAATAGGGATGCAGCTCCGTCAGGGCAATGAAGATTTTAAAAGAGGGATTTAGAAGGCATTGTGACTATCTTCTTTTTGTGTTTTAAATTTAGTGGATTGCATATGGGATGTTGGGAACCATAAACTTTTTTTTTAACAGTCTCTGGAATAAGAAGCTCTTTTATAAGTGGTTGTGTTTCATGTCAAGTATGGTTCTTCCTTGGGAATTAGTTTTCACGTTGGTGTCCTAGGATGGTGGAGCCCAGATGAATTGCCCAGGTGTTCCTCCATTCCTCCTCCTGCTGCTCATTTCACACATTTACTGAACATCCATTATGAAAATAGGAAGATATGCAAGCTGCAGAGCAAGGGAGCCTCAGAAACCTCAGATCTTGCCACTTCTGTCTGTTGCTCACTTGATCAGGCTTCTCCCTGGATGAGAGCCAGCGAGGGGTCAGTATGATTGAAGGAGCACACAAGCCTGTCAGGCAGGCTTGTGTGCTGATGCTGGATTTCATTTGCCATTCATCCTTTAACTAGGCATTGGTCTGGAAAAACTGGGAAACTATTTTTTTTTTTTTTTACTATTTTTTGATACTTTCTTAATTGAAACTATTCAGTGTGAAAGAGGTATTTTGGAGTACAGTTTGCATATGTTTTAAAAAGGTTCTTGTTTTAAGAAAGAGTTTCTTTGGATGAGTTCACATTGGGTTGCAAAGTGTGGACTCAGGGGAATAGCCGTACTGCCTTCTGTATCACAGGTGTTAGAACCAGAGGAGTGGTCTGCAGATGAGCAGGTGAAAACCACATCTGCCCTTTTGCCAGGAGAGGCCCGCCCAGCCTGCTGAGCATCTAGCAGCCTTATCTTGTGCTCCAGCTGCTCCCAGGAAGGGAGGCCCTGCAGGAAAATGTGCTGGGGAAGCCAGGGCAGAACTCGGCGCGTTAGGACTTGGCGGGACCTGGCCAGGACGTTTCTGGAGTATTGTGAGGTGTGGCCCTGGGCCTCTCTTCCTGTACATTTCCTCTGCTTGGCGCTGCTCCTGAGCTGGCTGTTGAAGCCCTGTCCAAACTCTCTTCCTTCCTTCCTTTTCCTTTCTTACAAAGAGTAATTTATAAATCAAAAGGGTTGCCACCTGTGTAGTCAGCCTTAGCTCTGTTCTGGGCTGCAGGGATAGTGCACTGTCCAGGAGAAACTACTGAAGCCTGGGAGAGGAACTCTTTCTTGCACTATTTGGTGCTTAGGGGATGCTCTGTCTCCTTTGCTGGTAGCAGCAGGCATTTGTGAACAGAAGGTACATGTGTAGTTTACATTTTATCTAACGGAAAGCACAATACAGAGGCTCCTGAGCACCTGGGAGTCAGAGGAAGAAAACCTTCCTCCTTCCTGGGTGATGGGAGCTAACTGGCCCTCCCATCAGGCCATCCTAGCCATGATCCCTCACCCTCTGCTCCAGGCTTCAGGGGAGCCTTCCTGGGGCACCCCTGACTCTTGTGGCACAGCAGGTGCCTACACAGTGGCACGCTTCTGCTGCTCTCCAGGCTGCAGGTGGGGTGGTGAGGTGCCTTTGGAGCTCTCTGGTGCTGGCAAGAGGAGGTGGAACTTCGTGTCAGCCATTCCGGACAGAGTGCAGTTGAAGGTGGTGACTTTTACTTAGCTGACAGGTATTTGCTGCGAGGCCCCAGGGCTCACGGCCTGTCTAGAGCTGCCTTCAGCAGCTCTGTGCTCTGAAGGAAGACCTGTGTGCAGGTGGCCAGCCTGCTCTCCCCTGCTTCTCTCACAGGTGCTGTTTCCGGTTGCTGACACTGACTGGACTGGCTGGAGTCTTGCTTTGTTTCAGCGGCTTCCTGGGGTATCAGTTACATGCCACAAAGTTTGGCTGTTTTAAGTGTACAATTAAATAACTTTTAGGAAAATTACAGGCTTTTGTAACCATCATCCTGGTTTAATTTTAGAGTATTGCTGTCACTCCCTGAGAACCTTCTGGTCCATTGTGTTGCCTTCCCTGCTGGAGGTGACGTTGCCTCGGGGTATTTAAGATTTAGGCCTTTCACACTGAAGGAATCAGGATGTCTGGCTTTGACTGGTCGTGTTGTGTACCACTTTTAAAGACCATCTGTGTTGTGCATACCAGTGATTTGTCCTTTTTGCTGCCACATGAGATCGCTATGTGGAGGCACACACATTATGCTCCTCCATTCACCCGTGGATGGACCTCTGGGTTGTGTCCACTCTGCAGTCATGATTGATGCTGTTGTGACTCAGCCCCTCGTGGCAGTGAGCCTGACCTCTTCCTCAGCCGGGGTCTCCTGGGTCCCAAACTCTCTGGCTGCCCTTTGAAGGGCTCCAAGATCAGTGCTTTCAGGTTCTCAGACTGGCAGAGGAGGGCAAGGACATGCAACAGAAGCATGGCGGAGGTAGTGAGGAGGGTGCATAAGGATTTTCCAAGGAGACACGAGGAGCGCTGTGTCCAGGAAGCAGGAATAGCCGTGTAGAAGCATGCTGGAAGAGGGCCATGCAGCCAGGCTGCCCAGCAGCCAGCCAGTCCTCTGCAAGCTGTGATTGCAGAAACCCATCTTTCTATAGGGCTCTTGGGCTTGGTTTGCAGAGGTTTCTGTTGAGAGGATGTTGTTTTTGGATTCCCTTTAAAGAGGAGAGTGGTCACCCTTGCTGTGTGCTCCAGGACACCCTCAGCAACACTTCATCTCTCTTGTGTCCTGCTTGGAGCATCCCCTAGAAGTCTCCACACCGAATGTCCTTGTAGCATTAGGAAATGGGCATGGTGTGAACCTGTTGGAGGTGCCACAGGAAGGCTTTGTTGTGCAGGGCTGGTAGGCAGTCGCAGCGTGAACCAGTGCATGCATGTCAGGCACCTGTGAGGCTGGTGTTTGCCCTTCACAGGGACTCTACCCACTACCTGCTTGGCAAGGCTTCTTCCCAGGGTCTAGGAAAGCCAATGATGCCCAGGACTGCCTGCCAGATCTTGCTAGCAACGTTATGCTTAGGACTACAGATGAGGTTGTGCTTGCCTGTAAAACTGAGGAGCTTTTATAAAAACAGGAGAGGCTGTGGTCTCTGCCATGGTCATCAGGTGCAGGAGGTGGATGTTGGATGCCCCGCATTTCCTGTGTTGTCCATGCAGTGGCCATGGAAACAAACACTCAAACCCCGCTTCCTGTGTTTGTGTAGATACTACTGTGTGGTAATGTGTGGGGTTCAACCTGAAGAGCCTGTGGATGGTGAGCATACCCAGGCCCTTGTCTGCTCCTCTGCTGCTTCTGGTTGGCTGCTGGGGGCATGCTGGGGAGTTGCAGAGGGATGGCCTGTTTCCTGGGGGGATCCCTGTGCCCAGCCTCCTGCCGCTGCTCCAGGAGAGAAAGTGGTGCACATTGTTCTTGCCTGTCTGGGTAGAGGTGCCTCCTATTCTTTGCCTGCCTCGTGTTTGTTGTTCTTTCTGCACAGGATTTATGTAGCCGGGGCACACCCGCAGTGCTCACTGCAGTTCTGTGGGACAGTGCCTGGAACACGGAAGTAGAAACAATTGAACAAAATGGAATGTGGACGCTTCAGGAGAGAAGGAGGAGGTGCTGGCAAGGCGTCCGGGCCATGTGTGTCTGCGGCCCCTCCAGAGGGGTGTGGGCCCTACATCTCTGCCCTGGACCTGGCTGTGCACACGTTCCTCTCTCCTGGTTCCTTCTCTTCGGGGTTCTGTCAGAATGCACATCTACCTGGCTGCGTGGTTTAGCCGTAGTTCCTGTGGTCCTTGGTGGACATTCCCTGGGGGCAGCAGGGATACAGTTAAGTCCACATCACGTGTTTGTGTGCTGTGGTTGAGCTTGTAGCTGCCTGGTTGGGTGGTGGTAATTTGGGTGAGCTTGAGCATTTTGGTGTGGCAGGAGGACGGGAGTACCCACAGAGGTGGAGCAGGGGAGGCAGCAGATCTGGAGGCAGGAGAGGAAGTCTGTACTCTTCTTGTTGCCTTTTCAGGGTCAGGGGTTTTTCTTAGTTCCTTCAATAGCACCCCTTCACTTCCCACCCCACCCTGGCACAAGGACCAGCCTTGGGAACCCTTGGGGAATCTGCACTGTGACATTCAGCTCCTTACTTGCCAGGCTGGGTCCCTAGTCTGGAAAGGCCTGTGTGTGCCAGGTGGCCCTGAGGAGCCAGATGCCTGAGCCTGGAGCTGCTCTGGGAGTGAGCCCAGGGGTGAAAATTAGCTCAGGCGTAGTGGGAGCACGCTTGGCTTGTCCCTGTGGGGTCTGGCTCTGCGTGGCTCTGGCCGGGTCCCCTCCTCCACAGAGGCTGCTGTTGCTGACAGAGCTGCTTTAGGTCTTCTCCCAGCCACCTGTCTTCCCACTCCATGGTCTGCTGTCTTGGGGCCATGTGTGATAAGCTGGGTGCCAGGTGACAAGCAGTAAGTGGCATTGGAGATAGGAGACTGTGTGGCCAGTGTGGTTGAACTGAGTGGCCCCTGTGTCCTGTGCTGTGGTAAACAGAGTTGAGGGGCCTGCCCAGGGGAGCCTCCCTGCTGTTGGGGGTAGGGAAGTAGGGATGGGAAAGTCCTGAGAGGTCCCCGAGGATGCCATGAGATTGAGAGAGGTGGCTGTCTGCCACCTCCCCAGGCCTCTGTGAACTTGGGGACTTGTTTATATTCTGTATTTTACAGTTGAGTGTGGTCTTTACTATTTTTGATGAGTGGGTTGTCCCTAATTGAGCCAGGGGACTGCGTTCACACTGGCTCCTGTGGAGCCAGCGCCTTGCTGCACTTCCTGCTGGCTGTGGAGAGGCAGGCGTGCAGAGGTGGGGCTAGGCCGTAGACAAGAGAACAGGGAGCCTAAACATGGCTCTGGGTGACAGCCAAGGTCCTGTTGGGCTCATGTCTCGCGACTGTCTTAGGAGAGTTATGGATTGACACAGATGCATCAGTGGTGCCAGTACCTAGGCTTCTATTTATTTATTTACTTTTCTTCTGGTACTGTCATATTTCTATGGTTTTTAACTGGTACATTATATTCATATGTAATGATGAGGTTTATTGTCATATATTTATACATGCATACAAAACAATGATAGAATTTGGCCAGTATCACTCCCCAGCACTCCCCCTCCCTCCTTTTCTCCATCCCTAATCCCTTTCCTCTACTGATCTCCCTTTGATTTTCATGAGACCCTCAGCCCCCACCTTTATTTTCCTTTTTCCTCTCTAGGTTTCACATAGTAACCAGGTTTTAAAAAATGCAATATGAGCTGGGTGCAGTGGCGCATGCTTGTAATCCCAGTGGCTATGGAGGCTCTGAGACAGGAGGATTGTGAATTCTAAGATAGCCTCAGCAAGGTGAGGCAGTAAGCAAATTTTATTTTTTTGTAAATAAAACACAAAATAGGGCTGGGGATGTGGCTTAGTGGTTGATGCCTCTGAGTTCAATCCCTGGACCCTTTCCCGTAAAAGATGCAATATGAAATAATATGGAATATAATAAACCAACAAAGACCCCATGATGTTAAATGGGAAATATTATAAACTTGCAATTTTGTATAGTCATCTCTTGGTATCCCTGGGAGACTTGGTCCTAGGACCCTGGAATACCAAACCTTTCAAGACTGAGTTCCTTACATAAAGGTGTTTATTCTCATAGAACCTATGCAGGCCCTCCTGTGTACTTAGTCATCTCTAGGTGATTTGTCATGCCTGACACAAACTAACTGCTGTGTAAATAGTGTTGTTTAGGGAATAGTGATGTTTACATATTAGGCTGGTGAATCCGGTGGTAGATCTCCCAGGTATAAGGGCTGACAGGAAGTATGTGTTTCCCGGCCCTGTTTCTGTGCACGTGTGCAGAGCACCGTGGGTCTGCCTCAGCTCGGCTTGTGAACAGCCAGGGTCGGCGAGTTCTCCCACATGCCCTGTTGTCATTGGCTGTGTCTTTGAAGCAGTGGTGGGTCTGGGCAGAAAGCACAATTTTACACTCTTTTTTTTCTCTCTCCAGAGTTAGGGATGGAACCCAGGCCTTGCACGTGCTAGGCAAATGCTCAGGGAGCGCAACTTGCTGGCTCAGGGGTTCCACTCCCAAAAGTAAAACGCCAGCTCCATGAGGTTGCAGGTCAGTGTGCCGCAGGGGCAGGGGCCAGGTAGATCTCTAGTGTTGGCGTGGCTCTGAGGCCTGACTGGGGCGAGGGTGGGCTCCTGCTCGTCAGCCTCCTTGGAACATCCTAACTCAGGATTCTTCTCTCAGGCTCCAGCCCCCACCCTCAGGTTGTTCCTGTGCTGCCTCCAGCCGTGGGGGCTGGCAGGCCTGGAGGACCTTGCTCCAGTGCCTCTCCATGGAACTTGGGTCTGCTCCAGCCCTCTCTCCCCGTGGAGCAAGGCTCTTACCCACGGAGGGTCCCCTCAGCTGGAGTAGGCTCTCCAACTCCGCTCCAGGACTCTTCACACTCTAAAGGTCACAGGGCTTGTGTAGATAGTTATGATCAGTACTCACTGTTTTAGGAATTAACAGTGAGGGATGGGGTTGTGGCTCACTGATAGGGTGATTGCTGTGCACACACAGGACACTGGACTGGGTTTGATTCCGGCACCAAGTTAAAACAAAATCAAGGTATTGTGTCTATTTACAACTAAAAAAAAAAAAATTTAAATTGAAAAAATCTCTAATTCGTTTAGAAAGGATGAGAACCCAGAATATGTTAATATTAAAATTTTTAAGTAAAGAGTAACTGTTTTCTGGAATACAAATAGTGAGCAGAGGAATGGCATTGTTTTTCTCAGAGCTGGATTCAGGTCAACCGTGTTGATTCTCTTGTGGTCTTGTACCTTGTGGAGCTCTGCACAAGCTCAGGGTGGAGGATGGTGAGGGAAACCGTGTGCTCGTGGTACTGCTCAGGGTCCCCTGTGGGCCTGGACCCTGCTTGGGCACTGTCGCTCTCAGGCTCTTGGTGCTGGGCCTCCACCAAAAGAGCCACAGTGGGTGCGCTGGAGGATGAGAGCCTCGCCTCCACAGCTTTTTGTTGGTCAAGGAATCAGAGCACCCAGATTTGGGGGCAGGAGTGGAAGGGGACAGCCTGTTTCTTGACAGGGCACTCAGGGGCAGTGGAGGTACAAGTGGGGATGCTGGGCCAGCTGTTCCTAAGATCCCAGCACCCCTGGAGTGCCAGTGACAGTTCTCAGCCTTCCAGGGCAGGTGAGGAGTCAGGAAAGGGTACAGGCAGACTGATTCCTCTGCATGACAGTGTGGAGAGTAGGGTTCAGGGCCCAGGTGGGCAGCTTGTGGGCTTCCCTTGAAGTGACTGAGTTGGACCTTACCAGCAGGGTCTGGAGGGTGTGAGAGTCCTCATGGTGGGTTGAGTGTTGTGCTGGGCTGTCAGGAGGCAGTCTTAGGTACCCTTAAGCTGAGGTGGGGAGAACTCGTTTCTGTCCATTGCTGCCGTTGCCTTGATATCTACTTATTTCAGAAAGGCTGCTTACACTGGAAGTGTGGGCCCTCAGAGGGTGAAAGTGACAGCTGGACTTTAGCCCTGCACACATCATCCCAGACCCCTGAAGTATGCAAGGGCTGCCTTTTGATATGCCTGGAGTTGCCTGGGGGGATATGGGCCTAGGCAGCCAGCACTCAGGCCTGGGTGCTCCCCTAGGGCAGCTCTGCCTTTCCTCTCCACCCTGTGAAGAGCAGTGTGCAGCCAGGTGTGGGCCCCTGCTCTGCTTTCACCCATCCTCACTGAGCTGATGGCTCCATCTCCCCTGGAGCCTGTCCCACACAGGCAGCACTGGTTCTGGAGAGCAGACAAGTCATGATCACAGCACCTTGACTCTGCGCCACCTGCTCTTTTGGGGCAATTGTGGAGCTGTCTTGGCTCTTGGGTCCTCACCCCTTACAGAAGTCTGGGCTGGGGGGCCGGCCCGTTGTGTGAGTGGCTACTTTGAGCACTGCTGAGGTGGTACCTCTTTCTAGTGGAGTTCTGTAAAGGACCTGCTTCAAGGAGATGGCCAGGCACAGAATGAGGGGGCTATCTGGGTTCTCACTACCTGGTCCCGTCCCTGAGTGGAGGTTGCATCTGACCCCAGTACTTGTGTGGATGCTGAAGGGCTGCTGAGGCCGACTTAAGTACCTGCCGCCCTGTGGCCCCAAGCACCGTGGCCAGGCCTTCTTACCTGGGGCCACTCTTCCACCTGTGTGCCCTCACAGGACACAGTTGCACCGCATATTCAAGTGTCAGCACCCGTGGGAGTGGCACAGAAGCACCAAGGCAACTGTGGTGAGCCAAGTGTGCATCTGCGCTCGCCCCAGCCGCCTCTCCCGGGGGCTTGCCTTATTCTTTGGTTGAGTGTTTTAGAAGGACCATCCCTCTGCCTGCCTGCAGCAGGCTGGCTTACTCCCTTCACCTGGACAATACCTGTCCCTGCCCCTACTCTGTTTGTCTGGCTGGAGGCTTTCCCACAGAAGTGTCCTGCATTCTGCTGACAGCAGTGCTACCCTGTGCCTCCCTGTGGTGACTTTGTGCTGCCTTCAGCCTGGGCTTTCAGGCCCTCTGCAGGCAGATCTGCTTCCTCTGTCCTGCTTGGTCCTGTCAGTATGGCTCCCCAAAGGACATGTAGCCTCATGGTCCATGCCAGGCCCTTTGCCCCTTCCCAACTCCTTTGGGAGCCCTGACTGCCTCCTGACCGCCTCTTCTTCCCTGATTTCTAAGCAGGTGTGACACGTGCCTGCCCTGCCTTTAGTTTCCTCCCTCTGCTCTTCTCCTGCCTTCCTTCCTTCCTTCCCTCCCTCAGCATTTTTTGAGGTCAGGTCTGTGACCAGCAGTGCAGGGCAAGGCAGTGAGGCCCATGAATGGACGTCTGCTCTGAGCCCTCCTGTCCACAGTGCCCTCTGATAGGAGGCACCTCACTTTGGAATGGGGACACGTGCCCATGTTGGATGCTTGGCCCTTCCCTTAGGGGCCGGCCATCTGTCTGCCTTGGGAAGCAATGCTACCCTTTGTCCTGGCCAGTTTCTGTCAGGGTTGCTGGAGGGCGTGAGGAAGAAGTGTTTATCCTCTGCCATGTGCTTGTCTTTGCTCCTGAACTGCTTCTGCCCCTGGTCAGTTTGTGTGCCTGCAGGCTGCCTTGGGATTTTCCTCCTGCCTTGTTCTTGTCCTCCCATGATGAAGGCTAGTGCCACCACCATGCCACAGCCTGCAAATAGCATCCAATTCACATGCCTTCGAAGGGTGGGAGGCTGTGGGGACACTGGCGGGTCCTGTTGGGTGGGGCTGGCAGCTCAGCTTGATGCCTTGACTCTGTCGAGCAGTTGTTTGGGAGGACCAGGGTGTCTGAGGGAGACTCAGTGGGCAGAGGCTTGGCTCCAGCTGGCAGCAGGTGCAGCTGTCCTCTTCAGCAGGCAGCTGCTGACCCACTCTGATGGGCTGCCGGGCCGGAGGCTTTAGGTGGGTTCTGGCTTTCTCAGTGCCCTTGGGCTGCCTTCAGTTCCTCTGGGAGATGGGAGGAGCTGGTGGTCACTACCCAGTACCAGCTACTCATTAACTAGAAGCTGCTAAAACAAATACGCCTCCCAGGCAAGGCTGCTCCCTGCCTGGTCAGGCTGTCTCCCCATTAGGTCAGCCTGCGGGCTGAGGGGTCCAAGTGAGAGGATTCAGTGGGCAAGACAGGCATCCAGTTTTGTGCCATCATTGGGCCCTAGGGCCAGGTGCCATCTCTGGCCTCTTTGAGTGCCCACCACACAGGGCTTGGCCTGACAGATTTGTGACTTGGGGAACTGAGATCCACTGGCTTTCAGGCTGGAAGTGTCACCTTGTCAGGGCACAGAGAGATAAGGAGATGTCTTGGAGAGAGGAGCTGGGATGGTTCCTTGTTTAGGAAGAGTTCCTGTGCCCCAGGCCCAGATCTGAAGGACTGTGCTTTCTGCACAGCCTGGACTGATCTGCTGCAGCACTGCGGGATGCCAAGAAGCTGCCGCGTCCTGTGGGTGAAGGAGGAAGGGGCCGTGCTGGCCAAGCAGCCTGCTCTGGTGTTGAGAAGTCCCACTGGCGACTCTGCACTCTGCTGTGTGGTCAGGCTGCTGTAGGGCTGTTTATCTCTTGCATGTGTCTGCATTGCCCACAGCCTGATGAACCCTGCCGTGTTCCTTGGCTGCACCTCCCAGCAGACCCCATGGGCTTCACCAGTGAGTGAGAACTCAGCACAGGCCAGCAGTCCTAACGAGGGAGGGACACACAGGAGCTGGTGCCATCAAGCCAGGCCCTGTACACCAGAGTGGCGGGCACTGTGGGCTCAGCAGCAGGATACCTGGTGCGCTGGCTTCATCTGGGTGAGTGCTTTCAACGGTGTCCAGTGGGTTGGCTGGTGAGGGTGTAGTGGTCAGGACAGAGTCCTGCTGCTGGCCCTGGCAGGTAGTCTCCACAGCACCCCTTTTCACTGACTGCTTTCTACCTGTGGCGCAGGAATAAGCTGTTTCCTTTGCCTACGGAGGGTGGGGCAAGCCAATTCCTGCAGGGCTCCCAGCACAGCGGCCAGGAAGGAAGGTGAGGTGGCCATTGTTACTGTTGTTGTGTTTCATGTTGATGTTTAGGACAGAAGGGAAGGTGCACAAGAGAGGCCACCAGGGCCTTCCACTGTGTCAGTACAAGAAGGGGCAATTTCCGGAAAGATGCCACCAGTCTTGGGTGGAACTGGGTCCTTTCTGGAAGCTTAGAAAGACAGATTTGCGGTGTGGGTTCCCTCGAGAGTCTGCATTGTGTCTGTGTAGACATGCCATTTCCTGGTGGTCCATGCGCTGCTGTCAGAGGGACCGGGAGAGGCCAGCCTAATGACACTCCTCCACCCCATGCTTGCTTCCTTGCCCTCCAGCCTGTGTGCCCCCGCTTCTCTTCCCACAGCCTGCTGTGGGGACACACTCAGGACCCTCCATTGCACTTGTGGAATGCTAATGGGTGTGCCTCGAGTCTTGTGCACATGACACCGGAACAGGACAAGGTCTTGTCTTGTGGGACTTGGCATTACATGTCCATCACAGAAATAGGAAGCATAGAAAAAGAACAGAAAGCAAAAAAGCAAACCATCCCATTACCAGGGACAGTTATTCTGAACTTTGAGCTAAAGCTGTGTCCTACAGCTTACCGTATCCTACAGCCAGTAAGCAGTCACGGGGTGTAAGATCCTTGTGTCCTCGCCAGGAAGACTGGAGGGGAGGCCTGTCTAGTCCAGGCTATTGTGCAGCTTGCATTGCAGGAGGTGACAGTCTGGCTGCACTGGGTGGGGCCCATAGCTGCCCACCTCCAGTAGGCTCCTCCCATGCTCTGGGTTGAACAGCTCTCATGTGCACATGGCAATGTTCCAGGCCGTCCAGTTGTCCAGCCCACATTTGGGAGTCATGTGGGTGGAATGGCACACAAGCAAAGGGCTGGTAAGGGAGGTCTGCTGACAGCACCTGCCCATCTCACATCTGCCTCTTTGTGCCCAGTGTCCTCCCTGCCCCTGCCAGCACAGCAAGGCAAATGGGATGGGACGGACTGAGGCTAGCACACAGTGGTCTAAGGCATCGCCTTGGCTGTCCCACAGATCAGGCCACAGAGTTCTGTGTATCCGGAGCTGTGACGTGGGTTATTGTGTCAGGTCTGGGTCTCCCTCACTGCCTCTGCTATGTGAGCATAGTGGTCCCTGGCTGGCAGGCAGCGACTGTGCCTGCAGCCATTGCAGTACAAGCTGCATTTGCTTAGGGGAGGAGGGGTTCCTTGTAAGCTTTCACCATGTTCCTGGCCCTGCAGGCAGTGAGGGTGCTGGGCTCAGGTGTTCTGTGTACCTGCAGGTGTGGTGGGGTGTAGTGGATTGTGGTGTAGGGCTGCTCCTGTGGTGCTGTGCTTTGGTCCTCTTGGGACAGAGGAACCACCTCTGGAGTGCCCCACCCAGCCTGGTGATTCCAGAGTCAGGTAGCCCTGCCCACAGCCACGGTCTCTACATTTTTTCCTGGGGCTTTGTTTTTAGCCAGTGGCCCAGGGGTGTGATCAAGAGGCACCCAGAGCTGTTCCCAGGCTTGTCAGTGCTCTCTGCTGACTCTGTCTTCACAGCCAGGTCCTCCCATCCCAGACAAGGGATGGAAAGGGTAGGAAGTCCTGGGCCCTTGCCCTTCTGAGCGTTGGTGTTACTTGCCAGGTGCAGTTGATGGGACGGGAGCACTGCTGTGGGTAGTTTTTCTTTCTGTCTTCTTTGTATATGTGTGTGTGCTGCTAGGAATTGAACCCAGAGCATGTTGCATGCTAGGCAAGTGCTCTACCACTGAGTTCTATCCCCAGCCTAGCACTGCTATTTTATGTCATTTCTGATAAAAAAAATAATATGTTCCCTGAAATGACATTTGTAGGACTCTAGAGCAATGATCAAACCCTTTAAGATAAGGACCCTGGGGGCTGGGGATGTGGCTCAAGTGGTAGTGCGCTCTCCTGGCATGCGTGCGGCCCTGGGTTCGATCCTCAGCACCACATGCAAACAAAGATGCTGTGTCCGCCGAAAAATAAATAAATAAATAAATAAATAAATAAACAAACAAACCTCTTTCTCTCTCTCTCTCTCTCTCTCTCTTAAAAAAAAAAAAAAAAAAAAAAAAAAAAGATAAGGACCCTGGCCATGTCCCTGGTGAGAGAGAACTAGGGTTGCACTGTGTCCTGAAGCCCTGGGCCAGCTCCTGGCTGTAGGGTCTAATCCAGAAGCCTGTTGGTTTCCTGGGCTGACCCACCTTGTGGCCCCTTCCTCTTAGGAGAGGTGCCTAAGGCAGAGGGGATCTGTGTCCTGGTCATTGACTTGAATCCTCCACAAAGCCATCATAGAAGAGACTGAACATGTCATCCTCCTACTTAGCAGACCCTCTGGCAGACTCTGTTGCCTGTGGGATGAAGTCCAGATCCATCTCCCTCCAGCCTCACCCCATGTGCCCAGCCGTGCTGCAGCCTGGCTAGCCCTCTCTCGGATATCCCATCTTGTACTAGCTCACCTGGCCTGTGCTCAATCGTGTCCTCAGCCTTGGAACTTCCATTTGCCTACCTGACTTCTGCACAAAGACCCTGCATGACTTCTCTGACTGGCTCTTGGGTACCTCAGTTCCAGCCCCACTGTGCCAGTAGCCTTGGGACCTGGACAGATGGGGCAGGTGGAGCTTTCCATTCACCTGAAGGAAGTTGTCTTGGTGTGCCCTTCCTCTTCTTCCTGGGGCCCTGGGGGAGGACACAGCAGCCATGCTGGCTGAGCTGCAGGAAAGTCCTTCAGTAATGTCAGGGAGCGGGCTCTGTCCTGCAGCTCATCTGGCTCTAGCCCAAAGTCAGCATGAGGTGTGTGGCCCAGGAACACATCTGGGCTGATTCAGGGAGCAGAGAGCATACCACCTGTGGGCCATATGCCCCTTCACAAACTCTGAGAAACTTGCAGATTCTGGCTTAGACCTCAGTTTGTCTCAGTGTCTTGAAATTACTTCAACTGTATTCCCTCCTGACCAAAGCAGCATTAAACTGGAAATTGACAGAGGTAGTAACTCCTTAGGCTTCGACATAAGGAATCACATTTCTTTCTTTTAATTTTTAAAAATTTTTAGAGCGTTATAATTATACCTAGTATTTGGGTTCATTTTGACAAAACAATATACATGCAAGGTATTTGATTTCAGTTCCCATTCCCCCCTTTCCTTTCCCCTCCCTCTTCTCTCCCCCATCCCCCGTGGCCTTTCCTCCTGTTGATCTTCCCTTCACAGCTTTATCTATTTAAGTTTGATTGTTTTTTTATTCATATATGTGTATGCACACACACATACGTATGTATACAGGTGAAATTCTTTTTGGTACGTTCATGTAGGTGTGCAACCAGCTCTTGTTGACTCCATGCCGTCTTTCTACCCTTTCCCTTGCTTCCTCTCTTCTTGTCCTCCTTCCTCTACTCCCATGATCTCTCTCAGATCTTTAAGATATCCACTCTTCTCCCTACCACCTCTTTCCCTTATTTTACTCTGGCTTCCACATATGAAAGAGAACATTTGGCTCTTGATTTTCTGAGTTGAGTCTGGTTTATTTCTCCTAAAATATTCTCTCGATTTCCATTCATTTACCAGCAAATGCCAGTATTTTTTTCCTTTTTTTATGGCTGAGTACAACTCCACTGTGTTTATATACCACAGTTTCTTGTTCCATTCATCTGTTGTTGGCTTCTGGGTTGATTCCATAATTTGGCTCCTGTAAATTGTGCTGCTCTAAATATTGAAGTGGCTGTGTCACTATACTATGCTGATTTTAGTTCTTCTGGATAAATACTGAGGAGTGGGATAGCTGGGTTGTATGGTGGACCCATTCCTAGATTTTTGAGTAATCTCCATACTGCTTTCCATAATGGATGTACTAATTCACATTCCTTCCGGCAAAGTATGAATGTACCTTTCTTCCCACATCCTCTTCAGCATTTATTATTGTTTGTGACTGTTAAAATGAAATCTTGGTTTTGATTTGCATTTCCCTAAATTTTTAGAGAAGTTGAACAATTTTTCATATATTTGTTGGTCATTTCTATTTCCATTTGAGAAGTTTCTACTTATTTCTTTGGCCCATTTATTAATTGGGTTATTTGTTTTTTTGGCATCAAGTTTTTTGAGTTCTTTATATATTCTGAATATTAATCCCCTGTCAGAAGAGTAGCTGGCAAAGATTTTTTTTTTTCATTCTGTAGACTCTCTCTTTAGTCTCTTAATTGTTTCCTTTGTTGTACAGAAGCTTTTTAGTTTGATGGCTTCCCGCTTATTGATTCTTGGTTTTATTTTTTGAGCTTTAGGGGTTTTGTTGAGGAAGTCAGTGCCTGCACCTATATGATAGAGTATTTGACCCTGTGTTTTCTTCTAACAGTTGCATGGTTTCTGGTCTAATTCCCAAGTCTTTGATCACTTTGATTTTACTTCCATGCAAGGTAGGAGATAGGATCTAATTTCATTCTTCTGAATGGGATATCCAGTATTCCCAGTTCCATTTGTTAAGAAGGTTGTCTTTTCTCCAGCATGCATTTTGGCACATTTATCAAGAATCAGATGTTGTAAGTATTTGGGTTTGTCTTGGTGCCTTCTGTTCCATTGGTCTTCATATCTATTTTGATTCTAGTACCATGCTGTTTTTGCTACAGTAGCTCTGTAGTATAATTTGAGATAGAGTATTGTAATGCTTCCTTCATCGTTGTTCTTGCTCAAGATTGCTTTGGCTGTTCTGGGCCTCTTGTTATTCTTCCAAATGAATTTTAGGAGTGCTTTTTCCAGATCTATGAAGAATGTCATTGGTATTTTGATGGGGATTTCATTGAATCTGTATACTGTTTTGGTAGTCTAGCCATTTTAATCATATTAATTCTGCCTATCCATGAGCATGGGAAGTCTTTCCATCTTCTGAGGTCTTCAATTTCTTTCTGTAGTTTCATTTTAGAGGTCACTATAGAAGCACACTTCTGAGTAACTGGTGGGACAAAGACTTAGAAAATGGCTTTCACTGAAAGATAACACAAGTATTGCAAGACTTGCCAGATGCAGATGGCCAGAGCAGTTTTGAGCCTTCAGCGTGCCTTTGACAAACCGTGTGGTGGGAAGAGGAGGGAGATGGTGCTTGGCCAACCAGACAAGAGGGGAAGCCTCAAGGAGAGATTTGTTAGGCCAGAGGCTGATTCTGTGAAAACAGGAATTAAGTGAAAGATGTCAATGAGACTGAGAGAGAGAGAGAGGAGAGGGAGAGAGAGATGCTGACCGCAAGCCTTGATGAGCCATGCTGGGTATCTGTCGGTATTTTAAAACTCTGGATTTTAAATTTAAGCCTCATAGCATAGAAAGAAGAGCTGAACCAGTGGAATGCAGTGCCAGGAGTATCCAGTATGTCCTCTGGCAAAGTCCTGTAGAAAACACTGGACTAGAAAAGAGGAATGGAAGATGTCCTCTTCGTGTTGTTTCATATTGGTTGCATGTCAGGAGGGTAATATTTTAGATCTTTGTGTTAAATAAAATACATCAAAATCAATTTCACCTTTTTTTTTTTTTTTTTGCTGCTGCTACAGCTGCCTTCCCCCCCCCCTTTTTTTTTTTTTTTTTTGGTACTGGGGATTGAACTTGGGGCACCTAACTTAATCACTGAGCCACATCCCCAGCCCTTTTTATTTTTAATTTTGAAACAGGGTCTCACTGAGTTGCTGAGGCTGGCTTTGAACTTGTGATCCTCCTGCCTTAGCTTCCCAAGCTGCTGGGATTACCAGCTTGCACCACCACACCCAGCTTCTTTGATTTCTTAAATGTGGTCATTGAAAGTTTAAAATTATACCCATGGCTCACATTATGGTTTGCATCATATTTGGGGGGCAGGGATGGCACTGTTTGAGATCTTGACCCTTAGATTAAGAAAAGTTTTCTTAATTAGGACTGGAAAGTACTAACATACAGGAAAGGATGAATGGTTTGGTTTACACTGAAGTTGAGCAGCTCTGGTCATCAGATGCTGCCTTTTAGAGAGAGAAGCAGCCCCTGGGGGGTGAGACCCAGGCCCAGTACTCCCAGCAGCAGCCAGAGGCAGGAACCAGTGCCTTGGGAAGTGGGAAGGGGCTTTAGCAGCCATTGAGAGGCCTTGCAGATGGCCCTGGCTGCATGGAGGGTGAGCCAGGGAAGCCTGGAGACACAGACCCCGTCCGCATGTGTTGATGGCCGTCTGGTGTGTGTGGGGTGTGTGGGGAACCTTGTGGGAACAGCTGGTGCAAGGACTGGGGAAATGGAGGGAGGAAGAGGGCCATCGGTTCCCAATCCTGCTAGCCTGAGGGTTAGCACCTCAGTGCATGTCCCTAAATGGTGGCCTAAGGGGCAGGGGCAGCGCTGCTCTCTGGAGGCCCCACCCACCTGGAGGCACACTAACAGGCCAGTGTCTGAGACCATGGGATGGCCCCTTCCTTGGTGATGGAAGACAGGGGACTGAGGAAGGAGAGAAGATGCTCAAGGAGCTTGGTGACTGCAACTGACCCTGGTTCAGTGCAGAGAAGGCCCTGAAGCCATAGGTAGCCCCCAGATAAATGCACCTGGACGTAACCATCACAAACCAGGCTTCTCTGGGAGAGGCTCCAGAAGCAGCCTTTGTGAGTGTGAGCGAGTCAGGACTTGCCTTTCCTCTCTGCCAGCTCAGTGGCGCCTGGCTCTGAGCTGTCCACAGGGCGGCAGTCTCCTTGCTGCCTGTTGGAGTCAGGGCTCCGCCCTGCATTGCCAATTTTGACAGTTGTGTTGAACCCGCTTTGACTAAGAGATGGAAGTGCCGACATCAGTTTCTAGAGCAGCCCAGCCTCTTCCTGAACTCCTGGTTTTGGTGTGACGTCTTATTATGCCCTGGAGTTCATGCCAGTCTTCAGGTTTCCCCAGCCTGGCAACAATCAGACGTACCTCACAGGTTCCAGGGCTTACCCTTCCCCAGTAGTGGCTTGTCCCTCTGACCTATATCCTATGTCTCTGGCCAGTACCAGAGTCCTTCTTCTTTGCTCTTCTACTTGGGTGGCCAGAGGCTGCCAAGAAAGGACTCAGATTCATATCCCTACCTCTCATTCCCATCCAGCTACATGCTGGGTATCCTCCCAATGTAGTATTTGCCTGTAACAGCTCTTCTTTCTCCTGGGCTCCATGTGCTGGCCTTCCCCTGGGAAGCAAGGCCAGTTAGTTCTTGGGTTCTATGTCCCAGGGTTTCACTGGGGCTGGTGCCCAGTGGATGAGTGCTCAGTGAGGATGGAGAACTACGTGGACATGGGCACTGATGCCCTTGGCCTCACATGCCTTTCCCCAGTTCTGGCTGGCACCCCAGAGATGCAAAAAGGGCCCTTCCCATGTGCATAGCTTGCCTATACCTCAGGACATCTGGTAGGAGGTTCTGCCTAGCCACTTGTTTAGAGGAGCCCCCCAGCATGTCCAGGGGAGCTGGGCAGGCTCCAGTAGCTAGACTTAGTGCACATGGCTCCTGGGTCTGGCCTTGGCAGTTGATTCCTGAGGCTGCCTTCTTCATGCATCCTTGTGAAGGAGAGGAGGGGTTGTAGAAATGGCCCTGCCAGGAACCCTCCACAGAGGTTAAGCATGACTGGTGTCCCAGGGCACCAAAGAGACCACATTGTAAGAGGAGCTGCGGCCTGTAGCAGGCATACTGTGCGAGAGCAGCTTGGGACCATGGCACCTCCCCACTGGCACTGCCCCTTGCCCTGCCCCTCCTGATCAGACACTTCCCTGTGGTCACCATGCTGGTGAGAGGGATACAGACCTGCTTGGGCAGAGCAGACAAGCAGTAATGCCACTCTGGCCACTTCCACCTCCCACACCCTGAGAGTCTGTCCAGTGTATGATGGGACAGGCCATGCCAGGTTCTGGCAGCAGCCGTGGCTGAAAGGGAGTCCCATGCAGAGTGCAGCGCCTGGCACAAGTCTCCCTTTACACAGTGTTCCCAGGGCCCACCTCGCCTCCTGGGCCAGGCTTGGACACAGGTTTTCATTCATTCTGTGTTTTTCTTCTCCCTGGAGAAGGAGTGAGTGGGCACATCTTTCACTTCCCCGAGTTGCCCCAGCCTGGTCCCTGGCACTGTGGTCCCTGGCACTGTGGTCCCTGGCACTGTGGTCTGATGCTTGTACATTCTGAGCTGGTCTGGAAGGAAGGAAAATGGGGCTCCTCCTGGGTTTACTCATTTCTTGATCCCTTCTCCTCTCCTGGGATGGAGGTGGGTTGTACATCTGCCCTGTCTCATCCTCCCTTCTTTAGCCAGGCACCAGACACCTGCTCCCACCTTAACCCCCCACCCTGTCCCATGCTGAGTCCTCCAGTCCTGTCTCATGCAGAGGCATGTGCATAGCCAGGGGCCTCTGAGGACCCTAGTGGTTCCCTTTGTGGGAAACCTGCTGTGAGTCTGACTCTGCACAGCTTGAGACCTAGATGCTGTGGCCTGCCATTGTGTCAGCATCCCCTGTAGCAGAGTCTCTCCTGGTAGCAAAAGGCACAGCAAGGCGGGCAGTGCCTAGAACCTCTCTAGAAAGGTGCTCTTGGCCCACAACTCTGTGGCCGGGGCCAGCTGCCCATCTGAGCTTGAGGAGCCTTCCAGGTTTCCTGGCATCCAGAACTGCCCCAGGCTCGCTCATGGGACAGAGCTTCTGCCTGCCCGCCACCAACTTTGTCACCTGGGAGCACTGATAGCCCTGTCTATGTCCATATGGGTGCACCCATGTGTGCACCACTGCAGAGGGAGAAGCACTTCTCCCAGAATTGGCACCATCTCGTTCATCCACAAGAAGCAGACTCTTTGGCTATTTCCAGAAACATGGAGGGCCTGGCCCTGGATGGTGTCCTGGGTGTCTGGAGGGTGGTGACAGGAGTCTTGGAAGGGCTGTTTTTTGTGTGTTGAAGTGGCTTGTGAGGAAGGAAGGAAGTGGCAGTGACCTCATCTGTGCAGCTGACTCTGAGGACAGTGCAGGCAGGGTGGCGCCAGTGGGTCTGGAGGATGTGTGACTGTGTTGGCGGCGTGGGATTCATCGCATGGTGTCCTGGGGTTCAGGAGAGCTTGTGTCAAGGTGTTCTGGCAGTGTAAGGCCCATCTGTGCCTCCTTCCTCCCTTCCAGGTGACTGCTCAGCTCTGCTTCCTCCCTCCCTGTCTCTCCCTCTCTGGCTCCCTCCCTCAGTTTGTTCCAGTGGAGACCCAGATTCAGCTCCAGGTTGCAGCTGGCCTGTGCTGCCTGTGCTGCCACCAGGCCCTCCTGGGCTGTGTGTTCTTGTGCTTTTCTCTGGAGGAAGCCAGATCATGCCCGTGTTTCGCCCCACCTGGATTGTGCTCTTCACCATGTTTCTCTGTCCCTGGACTTACAGTGGGCCTGTACTTTGACATGACCCAGAGCCCTTCACAAGTGTGGGTGCTTCCTCAGTATGAGATGGGCCACCTCTTCTGGGGACAGTGTGAGTCATTGCCCTCTGCCAGGACCATGGAGTCACTGGAACCTGCTCATGGTGGCATGACATTCTCCTTGTCTTTCTTCCTTATTAGCTGGAAGGTGTTTCTGAAAAGGAACTACTTCTTGCTGGCTGCTGGTCAACCCACAAAAATCAGGACAGGTGCTCGATTCTTTCCATTTTAGTTCACAGATCCCTGTGGTCCTCTAGAAGTACCTGATGAGCATTAAGGTGTGTATGTGCATTCACGGATTGGAGCTGTCCTGGTCAGCCAGCGAGCACGTTGTCCTGGCTGGGGCCCTGGCTTGCTGGGCCCTAGAACGGTCCTGTCATCTCTGCTATGACAGTGTGGCCCAGGTTTGTCTGTGCCCTTGCTGCCCTGTGTCTAGAACTGAGCTGTGCTGGTTGCTGGTCATGGGAAATGGTCTTAGTGTCTATGTTCCAGGTACTGGGTGCCTGCTGCCTGGGGTGAGCCACTGTTTCTAGGCCTATTTGTCAAACAGGGCTCATGGGACAGAGCTTCTGCTTGCCCAGTAAAAATATTGGGGTGCCATTCCTCATCCTCATCTTCCTCCTCTTTGGAAAAATGTCACCTTAGGCCCATTTTTAAATTGAGTTAATTTTTGCTCTCGACTCTTGCGAGTTCCTCGTGTGTTTGAGTTTTGCCCCATGCATGGCTCTCAAGTCTCCCCATCCTTCTGCTCTCCTTTATGCCCTGAGGCTTCAGCCTGCTTGTGCCTTCCCATTCCTCAGGTTTGGTTCTGATGTCCCCTTCCAAGAGAGGTTTCCCTGACTTCCCACTTCTGGTGGACACTCCTTCTGCCCTGGTCACCTCTCCCTGTCCCGCCCTTTTTTTGGCAGAGGCTCTACCACTGAGCGTTTTTTTTTTTTTTTTTTTTTTTTTAATTTTCAGACAGGGTCTCACTGAGCTGTCCAGGCTGGCCTTGAACTTACACTCCTAGTAGCTGAGATGGCAGGCACGTGTCATGGTGCCTGTCTCTCCACCTTTCCTTCACATGCTTTTCCATAGCAAGTATAAGCTGAAATCCACTGAGTTCTCCGTATGCTGTCTCTGCCCCGGGGAATGCCAGCTTTCTGGTGGCAGGACTGGCTGCTTGGCCCAGGATAGTGACATGCACTGGGACCTAGGGTGCGTTTCATGACCACCACAGCATGCCACACAGGTGCTGTACTGGGTCCTTCTCTGGTGCCTCCTTCAGCCTGGCCCAGGCTCCCTGATGCTGCCTGGAGTCTGTGAGGTGGCCCTGGCCAGGATGCTCCTTGCTGCCTGCATGCCAGCCTGGGCCTCAGTGCAGAGGTGCACCCATCCTCAGTGCTCCTACTGGGGAAGTGGATGTCTATCACATGGGTTTTGAGTGAAGCATGCAGCAGACAGATGGCAAGACAATGAGGCCTTGGGCCCGTCATTAGACCTCTCTGAAAATGGGTACCCTGATGGGGGTGTGGGGTGATCTAAAGATGTGCTCCTGAATCAGTGAGGCTTGGGAGGTGGAGGAGGGAGGTAAGCCAGAGGTGGAACTTCCCAAGACAAGTGAAGGCCAAGTGTGGGGTGAGCCAGCCCTGTGCCTAGGGCCACAGGGTTCAGATGCCTCAGAAGGAGCTGAGGCAGCCACCTTCAGGGGCTCTGCTTGACCAGATTTGTGTCTTCCCAGCATGTCTCCAGTGCTGCTGGATCCCATAGCAGTGGAGCACACGGCCCAGACCAGGGCAGCCTGTGCCCATGCGGAACCCACCAGGGAGAGAAGGAAACAAGGACCAGCCACTGTTTTTTTTCTGCCTGGGTGATGTAGCTGTGTGTAGGTGGGTTCCATCTCTCTAAGGGGGTGCTACTGACCACCCAGGCAGGTGTAAGGGGTAGCTACTACAGCCTGGCCACTTGAGTGTGACTCCCTTTGTGTGGAGAGGCTATCCCTGCCACATTGCGCGGTCAATGAGAGAAGGTGAGAAAAGGGTCACTGTGACTTGAGCAAGTGGAGTGCCTCGAGGGGAGCTGGAGTGAGGTCTAGTACCATGCAGCCACTGCCACGAGGTGTTTGCACTCTGTGCCTGCATAACCAGGCTCCGGGTCTGCACCTCTGCCCAGCAGTGGTGAGGGCCTAAGTGCTCACCTGGACTCATGGCTAGGGGATCAGCATTTCATCTCTGACTGTCCAGCAGGTACAGATGATATTGTCTTCTTTGGACTACTCTGGCCTTATTTGTTTTGACTCCCACCTGCAGTGCTGGAATTTTGTTTGAAGGTTTTGAGTAAACTGTGGCCATCCCTGCATCCCCAAACTTCCATCCCTCCTGGCTCTGTGCCTAGCATATTCTGGAATGGCATTAGGTTCCCTCCTCTGAAGGGGTACCCTGATTGTGCTCTATGGTTGACCTGAGTTCAAGGTCCCATATGTAGATAGCAACCCCATTCATAGCTTATCCACTGCTGCTCACTCACGCAGGAGCCCTGGCTGGGGCCAGATCACTACCAGTACTGGGGACCCCATGGCTGTCCACTGGAAGGGTGGGGCTGTGTGAATCACAGGCTGCTCAGTTGTCGTAGCATTTTGCACAGGGTATCCTGTCCAAGCAGTGTGAGGAAGGCAAGAGGGCCTGCACTAGCCCCTTGTCTCCAGCGTCCAGGTTTGCTGTGCCCTTCCTGTCATGTACAGGACACACTGAGTTGCCACCCATACCCTGGGCTCTGGATTGAGAGCCCAGCTGGGTGCCAGGTCTGTGGTCTCTGACACCACCTTGGAAATGGTGTGTCCGTTCTGAAACCTTGAGTCAGGACTTGAGTGTGGCCATGGCTTAGGATAGGCAATCTTCAACCTTCTGGGTTGGGGGAAGACCATGGCCTTTGACTGCATAGGTACGTGCCATGGGAGGCTCTGCCTAGGGCCCGCCTGCTGACTGGGAGTCAGGGCAGGTATGGAGCCTGCCTGCCACCTGCCCACCTGCCACATAGGCCCAAGAGTCCACCTGAGCTGGGATAGGACATCCTGCCCATGCCAACAGACTCGAGTCTGTGCTCCATGGGGCCCAGCAGAGGTGCTGGATAAGGGGCTGCAGCCCAGGTTTCCTGCCATGGAGTGTGGCTTCCTCACTAGCTGCCTGCTGTGCAAGTGGAGAAGTGATTGTGGGCGTCCGTTGGCAGTTGTATGGGACGTTGAGGGTGAGAACTAGTGGGCCCACATGGCTTCCGCTACTCACATCACATGGTGCATCCTCTTTCTGTCCTGGGCAGAGGGTGGACTGCAGTGTATGGGACCTTCTCCTGGTATGCCAGAAACTGCAGGAAAGAAGGAGGGAGAGAAGACAGCAGCCAGTGATTGAGGAAGCTGGAGAGCTGGATGTCCAGTGTGTGAAAAGCAGACTCACTGGGCTGAGCCAGCAGAGGCCATCCACTGCAGAACTATAGAATGAGCTCATGGTGGGTGTGGCCTGCGCCTCTGAGGAGGAGCTTGCTGGTGCTCTGGATGTAGATGTGAGAAGCAGGAGGACCCGCCCTATAGACGAGTTTGAGTCAGTGGTTTGTCCTGGACACCAGGCACAGTGGGGGTCACCACCATGCAAATCAAACCTGGAGGATGTTCCACCTCCCCTGCCCACAGCCCTCCCACTTTTGGTCCTTAGGACCCTAGCCCCTGCATCTGCCCTCTAGTAAGAGAGTGGGGTCTGACATGGCGGAAGGGGACACGTCTCCTGCCCTGGAGCCAGATGGCCTCCTGTGAGGCCCCTTTGCGCGAAGCGTGTCTGTCACATGGGTGGGCTGGGGATCAAGGTGTTTTGGGGAGTGCCTGCACATGATAGAGTCTGAGCCAGCTGTAGGCACCAGAGGAATACAGAGCCATCTTTGGTCTACCCAGAACCTTTGGGCTGCAACCTTGAGAAGGAAGAAACACAGCTGTCCAGAGTGCTGGGAGGGTGCTGGGCTCTGAAGATCGTGGAAGATGAAGTCAGGCACACTTCCCAGCAGGTGGAGCAAGCGAGCAAAATTGGCAAGGAGGTGGCCCGCAGGTTGACCAGGCTGCCCATCGTCCAGCACAGTGAAGGAAAGACACATAATCGTGACATGGCAGGACACCAGGAGTGAAAAAGCACTCTGAAAATTCCCATAGAGGAAAAACAAGACAGAGCCAGGTCACATCTGCTTGAGCAAGAGTAAGAGTGCAAGTGCCAGCACGGTCACTGAAGCAGCCTTTGGCGTGCTGTCTGAGGAAGAGCTCCAGCATCGACTTCAGTGGCCAGTGCGTGAGTTGTGAGGGTAGAATAAAAGTACCTGCCTTGAATCCCCTTCTGGAAGCTTCTGTGGAGGCCAGTGTGGAGAGACAGAAGGAGGAACTCGGAGGCAGCTGGCGGCAGGGTGAGGCTTGCTGGGGTCTGCCACTGGGCACGAGCAGTGAAGAGTCTCAGGTGAGGCTTTGACTCTGGGGTCACCTGAGAGACGGTAGGGAACTGCCAGGAGACTGCTGGAGCTCGCATCCTCAGGCACCTTGACTGCGGCTTGTCCTTGTAGCTTTAGTTTCTCTGATGGTTGTGACCTGGCTCCAGGTTTAGAAAGGCCGTGTTAGACTGTGTTCCATGAATAGCACAGCCAGGCCTGTTGATGGCTGCCAGTGAGGTGCCGTGTGCTCCCCATGTGCTGTCCCTCCGAGGCTTTGCATCTTTCCTCTTTTTTTTTTTTTTTTTAAGAGAGAGAAAGAGAGAGGATTTTTTAATATTTTTTTTCAGTTTTCAGTGGACACAACATCTTTTATTTTATTTTTATGTGGTGCTGAGGATCAAACCCAGCGCCCCGCACATGCTAGACAAGCCCGTTACCGCTCGAGCCACATACCCAGCCCATGCATCTTTCCTCTTTACACACATAATGCGTGCCTTCAAAAGACATTTGGGGCACTGGGGCTGGGGCTGAGTGGTGGAGCACCTGCCTAGCACGTGTGAGGCCCTGGGTTCAATCCTCAGCACCACATAAATAAATAAAGCTATTGTGTCCATCTATTACACACACACACACACACACACACACACACACACAGGACATTTGGAGGAGAAAAAAACAAGAGAAATGAAAGGAACTCACCCACACTCTTGTATTCCCTCATGAACCAGGCTCAGATGGGTGATGTGCTAGTGGGCCCAGGGGCTGCCCTGATGGGGGCAGGCTGCTGCAGTCTGGTTGCCTCGCCTTGTCTTCCCAGCAGGCAGGCCCATTCTGGTCTTGGCAGTTTAGGGATTGGGTTGCAAAGGTGTGTGTGTGTGTGTGTGTGTGTGTGTGAGAGAGAGAGAGAGAGAGAGAGAGAGAGAGAGAGAGAGCAAGCTGCTGATTAAGATGTCATTACGGGCTGGGGATGTGGCTCAAGCAGTAGTGCGCTTGCCTGGCATGTGTGCGGCCCGGGTTTGATCCTCGGCACCACATACAAAGAAAGATGTTGTCTCCACCGAAAACTAAAAAAAATAAGTAAATAAATATTAAAAATTCTCTCTCTCTCTTTAAAAAAAAAAAAAAAAGATGTCATTTACACAGCCACAAAACCCCCCAGTTTCCAGACATAGTTCAGTAAGTGTGTGGGATTGTGCGAGCAACCCTGGGACATGTCCATCCCCCGTGAGTCTCTCACCTGCCCCAGCACCACCTGGCGGCTCTCTGCACTCAGGGACAGCTGCTGTTCCTGTTGTGAGCCCAGGGTTCCTGTGCACACCGTCCCTGTCTTCTTACTCCCCCTGAGCCGGCCGTGTGGTTGTAGGCCAGGGTAGGCTCCTCCTGCTTCAGAGTGCCACCCCTTGTAGATGACCAGGGCAGGCTGCATGCTCTCTGGCTGTGGACACTTGAGTGTCCACTTTTCAGCTATACTGACCATAGTTCCTTCAGTCACCTGCTGGCAAATCCATTTCTCAAGAAATAGACATGTTTCCTTTTCTGGAGGGTTAACAGTGAGGAGGGGATTGCTAGGTGGCATGGTGAGTGTATGTCTGACTTTTTAGCAGATGACCAAAAGTTTTGCTAATTTTCAAATCTATTTTAGGATATGGGGATTAAATTTTATCTTTGAATTATAACAGCAAACTTACTGGAATTTGGAACCAGGAAAAAAGACTACTATTGGCATTTTACTTTTCTAGGCCTTTTCATCTCTTCAGAATTAAACTATTATTTCCTTCTGATTACAGTGATGATGTATTTTTATGAGAAATTGCAGTAATCCATGCACATACAAAGAAAGTAAAACCTGTGTCAAATTTCATTATGCCCCAGTGTGCATCATGGAAAACCCAATAAGCCATTGACCTTCAAGGAAAGCGAAACCCACCTCCAGGCTCCCCACAGTGCCCTCCACTGTGCCCTCCAGGCCACCTGCACCCAGACCATCCACACTGTGCTCTGTCTGGCCTGCTCCCTGTGGGCATGGGCCTTTACCTCAGCGAGGTCATCCTGTGCGTGGAGCTTTGTCCTCTCCTTCTTTACAGCCATTCTCGGGTGCGTGTCTGTGATCAGTTGCGAAAGTTAGACTTTCCCACTGAAGGGCCTTCAGTTCCTGCCTTCTGGAACATTCTGTGAGGCAGCCCTTGGGCAGAGTGCTACTACTTCTGTGCCTGCTGCTGTGGGAAGAGGTGACAGCCATCGTCTCTGGTTGTACTGCTTTGGAGACCTCAGCCTTCTTTTCTTGTGCTCCCTGACCCTGTGGTTCTCCCTTCGGGGACCTTTTCTCCTTGCCCATTACCCCTTTCTTTGTGTGCTGGTCATTTCTCTGGTATTGATTTGCAGGCACCTTCTGTATATGAGGCCCTCATTCACATGTGGGTTGCACAGCTGCTGGCCTGGGCTGGTTCCCCAGGACCCAGCAGAAGACAGCAGCCACACTTCCTGCTCCCACTGAGCCACAGAACCCCAGGAGAGGATGGGCAGATTGGCTGGAGGAATGGCAGGTGGAGGTGAGGGGAGCGTTCTGGGATGAGGGCTGTTTGGAGGGTCGTGTGCACAGGTCATAGGCCTAGATGGCCTTCCAGAGCCTGTGAGCCATTAGAGTGGATGGAGCTGCTGGGATTCAAATGCGCCTCCAAAGCTCACGGGAACTTGGCCCCCAGTGTGGCAGTGCTGGGGGGTGGTCCTTAAAGAGGTGAGGGCTCTGCCCTCTGGGAGGGTTAATGGCATTATTGTAAGAGTGGGTTTGTCCTAACAGCAGCTCTGTCCCCTGCTGCTTCCTCTTGTTTTCCCTTGCCCTCATCCTTCTGCCATGGGATGGGGCAGCTCAGAGGCCCTCTCCAGGTGCTGGTGCCATGCTCCCCAGCCTTCAGAACCAGAGGCTGAGTAAATCTGCTTAGTATAAATTACCCAGCTCCTGATAGTCTGTTATGGCAACAGAAAGTGGATCAAGATAGGCCCGGAGATTTGAGTCCGAAAGTGTCCTGAGCAAGCTTAGGCTGAGGGCTGGAGCTGGGCCAGGCTCAGTGAGACGGCCATGCAGCTGACTTGCTATGCACTCACTGGGGTGCTGGGTCAGGCTCAGGCCCCTGGTGGGGCAGCAGATGGTGTTCTTTGGTCCCTTTTGTTTCTGTGGGTGCTTCGTGCTGAGCTTCTCTGCGAGCCCTGTCCTCTCGGTCACTGGGCCACCCTTTAGGAATCTAGAGGGTGGCTGCTGCGCCTCCTGCACTGCTTTCCCTTTGACTTTCTCTCACCCTTGGAATGTGTGGCCTGCGGGCTCTGACACCGTCCCTCCAACTTCAGAGACAAAAGCAGCATTTCCAATTAGAGAGGACTGTGCCTTGGAGGGGCTGCTGTCTGGGCTCCCAGCTGGGTTGGCCAGCCTCCTGCCTGCTTGTTTGCCTCTTCTTCCTCTGTACAGCCTGACCAGGCCTGGGGTCTACCCTGGGCATGTCCCTCACCCGGCATCTACAGCAGGGCAAGGACAGTGCAGGTGCTGACCAGTGATGTGGTTGGTATTGATCTGGGGCCTGCTCTGGCTGGTGACTCATGTCTTGCGGTGTCACAGCCCTGGCACACTCCTGGCTGTGGTGGGACAAACTGTGTGCTTTGCAGGCGTGCACAGGAGGCTGCCCTGCCAGGGCTGTGCCTCCTGTGCTCCTGAGGCCAGGCTGTAGTTCTGCAGAAGTGGCCCTGGTTTCTTCCCTGACCTGTGGCAGATGGCATTCCTAGACCCTTGACCCTCTGTGGGGAGCTCTGTGTGGAGACCTCTCCAGCCCTCTTGGCAGAACACCCTGTCCTTTCCCACTGGCGTCTCCATGAGAGGTTCTTTCATTGATTTCCAGTTTTTCTGTTAGATCACTTTCCATACGGCTGCTGTGGAAGACCCTTGTCTAGCTCATAACCTGGAGGGTGGCACTGAGAGGCCTCGCAGCCCAGCCCGTGGGTGGGCCAGTTCCTGTGAGCTCTGCTCCATTGTGCTGTCCTCACAGCCTCTGCCTCCCACCCATGTGAGGCTCCAGTCCTGTGGGACTGGCCTGGGATAAATTTTGCAGCTGAGGTTTTTATACCAGTCAGGCAGGGCGGGGTGGCTTGGCAGAGCCTGCCATTGCCCTTTCCTCTGCCCGAGCAGCTTGGTGAAGCAGGGTGGTGGGGGTTGATGACAAGCAGGGTCACAAAGTCCCCTGTTGCCGTGGACCTGCCTTGGAGCCCTGTGAACTCCCAAGCCTAGTGAGCACTGTGCTTGTTTGACCTCCACATGTGTGGCCCACCTGGGACTTTGTGCAGGTGAGTGTGGGGCTCATGCTCCACCTCCCTGGCACATGGATGTGTCTAGACCATGAAAATGAACCGCCACTCACATCTCCTTGCCCATCCTGGAAGAACCTAAGGTTATGGGAGGGAAGGCGGTACTGAGGCCCCTAGACCCCGCTGCTTCTTCTGCAGTCCTCCTCTGGAGCCAGGCAAAGAAGACTAGGTAAGCTACAATAGCTGCCTTAATAATTTGGAGTTTGACTTGACATGAACCCCAGACAGAAGGCCTGGTGTTGGGTAGTTGTTCATTTCTCTGTCTTCTAAATTTGTGCTGAAATTCTGGTTCTGGCCCTGGTGTGAACTGCAGCCCATCTCCCTCTGCCCATTCAGTTTTGCCAGACAGCTTTTTCTACACAGCTTCAGCCTGCTAACCCTCACCTCAGCCGGACAGTGGGTGTCCAGCCTAGCCTTTACAAGGGCTGGGCTTGCTGCCTAAGGATCTTCCCTGACTTCTTGCAGACTGCGGCTGTGTGGTAGGTGTGTTGTTCCAGTGGGCAGGGCATGCAGGGGGCTCCTGTGTGCCTGCTGTTATCTTGGGTACCCTGGCTCATTGCCTTTCCACATTCTGCATCTGTATAGCCTGCCCAGCTCCTGGGGAGACAGCTGTGGAGGATAGGCCCCTTGCAACTTGAAAGAGAGGGTATTACTATCCCCGTCTTCCTTGGGGTCTACGTACGAGGGAAGCAGGTGTTGCATTTCAGGTGTTGTTGGCTGCTTGTGGGAGCAGTGGTGGATTTAGGAGTAAAGTTCACGACAGTTTTTTCTTCTTTGTTCCTTCCTCTCTGGCCCTCAGTGTAGGAGAGAAGGAGGTGGATGCCTCCCTTCCACATGTATCTTTCCCCCGGTGGCCAAGGGCAAAGCCTCCAGTGCCAGTTGCCTGCACAGAGGGTCAGATAGTGTGCAACAACCTGTGGACTCGGGGGCTGGGAACCTGCCCACTGTCCAGCTCTCAGCAGACATGTTTTCCTCTGGATTCAGGATGCTGAAGGATGGTTGAGTCCTCAGGTGCTGTCCGTGACTCTTGCTTGTGTGGCAGCTCTGTTTTTTTTTTTTGTCTCTGTGGTCTACATGGAGACCCATGTGGCATTGACTGCCTTGACGCTGGCAAGCAAAAGGGGCCTTTCTCAGGTCATCCAGGCCATTTCCATTAATGGAGTAGTGGCATTTCATCTTCCAGGGCAGAGCCTGACTGAAGTTACTGGGTGTCTGGGGAGCCTGGGGCCTGTCCCTGGCAACTTCCGTTCTGTCTGAAGACAGAGCAGAGCTATTGGTTGTTGTAAAATCACCCATGTACAAAGCAATTGAGAGGGGCTGGGTTTGAGCCTCAGCACCACATAAAGTAAATAAACAAAATAAAGGTCCATCCTTAACTAAAATAAATAAATAAATAAATAAACAATTGAGAAAGTAACAAACCCTGTAACTGTGTCCAGTGTAAATATGAAACCTCACAAATTTAGTTGTCACCCTCTTCTTGTTCATGTTTTTGAACGTTCTATTTTTGAGGGTTGGACTGTGTAGGACCAAGCACACACAGGAGAGCTGTTCTCAGTGTGCCTATCTGTGGTTCTCACCAGTGAACACACAGCACCCATGGCAGAAGACCAGCCACACCCATGACCCTTCTCAGCCCCAGAGGTGCTGGCTCTGTTGGTCCAGTGCCAGGGACTGCCTTGCCTGTTGGGGACTTTGCATGGATGCTCAGCGTTGCCTCTACTCCCGTGGTCCCCAGGCTCTCCCTGGTGGCAGGTGCAGTCAATTTCCTTGAGTGGGGTGCTCTGTGCATGTGACTTGGCTTACTTAAGAGTTATAACCTGGCCCTGGTGACTGCCCCTCTTGATTCTGTGTCCAGAGTGTGAGTGCTGTCACTGAAGTTTTAACTTGTGTTTCCTGATGACTGATGATGTAAGACACCTTGTCATGTGCTTCTTAGCCATTCCTCCACCTTTGGAGAAATCTCCATTAAAAAGCTTTTGCCTACTTTTATACTGGGCTTGTAATCTTAGTCTTGACTTTGGCAGTTCTTTATCTGTTGTGGGTATGTCTTTTATCAGCTATGCTTTTTGCAAATTTCTTCTAATTTGTGGCTCTTCTACTTAATGGTGTCTTGAAGCACAAATGTTCTTGGCTTCAATGAAGCCCAGCTTACCAGTTTTCCTGGCATGGGCTGTGCTTTGGTGGCTTGCTCCCCTGTGTACAGGACTGAGCTCTTAGTCTTCCTGTTCCTAGGCTGAGTCTCCTCTCCCCATGTTCCCTTTCTGCCTGTCTACAACTGTTCCTAGCACGGGGCACTTTCTACCGTGGCAGGCAGGCTTGGGAGAGCTGAAGCTGGACTGTAACACCCACTCATCCTGAGCTTAACATTTTAGGCATCCAGTTGTTTCATGGGCTCTGCTTTGGGGCTTTCTGCATCCATGCTCTGAAACTTTCTCTTTTTACCCTCTTGGACCTTGATGCTTTAGCAATGGAAGCATGTTGAGCTGCAAGAAGCCACACTGGGGCCTCTTTCTGAATGTGTGGACCTGGGGCTTACCCAGCCATTTGGAAACTGTCTGTTGTGCCAGTTTAACAAAAATGAAAGGAGAGCAGTCCAATGGAGGCTGGTCTTTGAGGCTGGCAGTGGTGAGCCCTCTTCTGGGAAGGCTGTCAGTGGCCTGGACACCTGGGTGGGTGAAGAGCTGAAGTCAGGAGCACGCTGGAGCACTGGAAGTGGGCCATCGAGTGTCTCAGCTCCTCTGCTCAGCCACCCACTCATCTCCCTGCATTCCCAGGATTGCTGTAGGTGCTGGGAATGCTGAGAAGGAAGCAGACTTCTGGTGGGGTGATGGGGCGGGGCCAGCAGCACACAGAAGCTCCTTTGCAGGTGGCTGTGTTGTGAAGAGAGGTGCGGAAGGCACCGGCCAGCATGTCAGCAGATCCTCCAGGCCCAGGCAGGGAGGCCTGCATGCAACCACTTGCCCAGGCCTTGGGGTCTCAGGCTGAGGAGGCAGGGAAAGAGCATTAGAAAGAACAAACAACACACAGTGGGCACAGAGAATACAATATCCCCACAAGCACACACAGCTTAGCAGTGTACTGGCCCATAAGTGTCCACACAAGGCTGGGCAGTGCAGATACTGTTCTGGGAGGCTTATTGGTGAGAAAAATTACAAATTGGGGTGGATTATGAGCTGGAGAACGCCTTACCCACTTGTTGAGGTTCCTTTCTGTTCGTGCACTGTTTGTGGTTTCTCCCACTGTGCCCCTATGCTGATGATGAGGAACTTGGCGGCACTGGGGCCTGTTTGTTGTGGACCTTTCTCACCACCGCTCTGTCATGTGTACTGTGTGCTGTCAGCATCTGGAGGGTCAGGAGGAGCCATTGAGATGGTGAACAGAAGGGCACTGTGCATGTAATTCTGATGTGTAGATGTCCCATGCCTTGGCTTCTCCTAGGCGCCAGCATCATGCCAGCTGCTACCTATTTAAAATGAGAAAAAGGATTATGGCCCTGTCTCCCAGGGTCTGCAATCCAAGACCTCAGGGGTCTGGAGCCTTCCAGCTCTGGGAGTCTGTCTTGGCTAGGTCTGGAAGCACCGTTGACAGTGCCCGATTGAGCATCTGTTAGCAATAACCAGGCAGGTCGAGGGCTGCAGGTATAGGCTGCCCTGGGGCTTGCTCTTCTGTGTACTCCTGTGCCTTCTTTGGGGGCAGGCCTTGGTCAGATGCTGGGCAGACCTCTCATTTGCCCTGTTTGGTTCCTTTCTGGGAGTCTTTCTTGTTTTGTTTTTTGGTGGTGCTGGGGATTGAACTCAGGGTCTTATTCATGTAAGGCAACCCCCCTACCAACTGAGCTACATCCCCAGCCCCTTTTCTGGGAGTCTTGCTGAGTCCTGTCCTGGCTCTCCTGGCTTCAGAAGCCACTTGGGACCCGGGACCAACATTCACAGGCATGCATGTCTGTTTCTGAAATGCATGTTCGTGTTTCCTTGAGTGAAGAAACAAGAGGAGAACAGCTTCAAAACTCAAATAAAAGTCTAGCTGCCCTCCGCCGTCTTTCAGTTGTTTTTGATGCATTTCTCCTGCCACCTGGGCTCGAGAGGAAGGCAGCCTGAGTGTGAGTGCCAAGCTCCCCTCACTGCCAGGGGTTCTGTGCGAGGCCCACTCCCGGCTCAGGTTGGGGAGAGCACCTGTGGCAGACAGTCACTTGCTGCCCAGCACATGCAGGGTCCCAGGGAGCCAACTTCTTTGCTTCTCTGGAGTGTCACCCATGGTCCACACAGTCATCAGACTGGAGAAGCCACTTGGTGTTGCACCTGGTCCTCACACCCAGGGCATGCTCATCCTGCCTCTCTCACTGAGCTGCTGTGGGGCTGACCTGTGGTCAAGGAGCAGGGTTTGGGTCTGGCCCAGGTACTATGCAGATGACACCCCTTGGCCCAATGAGGGTGGACACTCCATGGCCTGCAGGGTAGGGGCCAGGAGGTGTCCTGGGTTCCCAGGTGTGCTGCTGTGGTCATCCTGGACCAGTTCTCTGCTGCCTCCACCCCTCTGCACTGTGGGGCTGCCTATGCTTCCTAAAGGGAGCTGTGGGACAGAATTCACAGCGGAGTGTCCTGTTACTACCCAGGGTCCTTCAGTGCCATCTGTTCACAGCCCCTGGGGCAACTGGACGAATAGGTACTGGGAGCCTCAGGCTGTGGAGCACCCTGTGTATAGGCGCTGTTTGGGGCCTTTGAGGCCAAGTGGGCTTCAGAAAGCTGCCTTCCCTCTGGCTGGAAGGGCACAGCCCATCATGTGATGGCTGGCCTCCTGGGCAACTGAGAAAGGCCATGGGGTCCTCTGGGGTTGAGCAGACAAAAGACCTTGCCCACCTCCACCTGTTGCCCTCTGGATCCTGGTGCCAAGGTGTGCTAGGCGAACACCTCCCTCCAGGAACGCCTGCTCCCAGCAGTGGGCGGTGCTCTTCTCCACCCAGCTGTCTGACTACTCTGACTCTTGATAACTCAGGAAGGCAGGGAGAGCTGCTGCAGTCAGAAAAGCCACACCGGTGTGCTTCCCGTGCTGAGCTGGGGTCAGTGGTCGCCCTGGAGTTCTTCCTGAGAGCACTCTTCCCAGTCATGCGGCCTGCAAGGAGCAGCTCCTACAGCCTGGCCAGGTGCGTTCCTCATGAGGCCAGCCCCCTACCCCTTCCAGTGCCAGCTAGGAGCTCAGGGCCTGTGGGTGCAGTACTAATTGGAATATAGGCAAGGTTAGTGGATTTGGCTGGCATGTCATTGGGGGGCACATGGGCTTTGTGTCAGTGACAGCAGGGCTCTGAAGTGACTACTTTGACACACGGTCTGGGCTTCTTGGGTTGGGTAGCTCTGGTGTCCTGGGAGCTTGTCCAGTGGTACAGGCCACATAGAGATGTGTGGCGGTGCTCCTGGGTGAGGGCTGCTTAGGCACCAGCCATGCTGGAAGCTGCACTGGGGCTACCTGAGGAGAGGAACCCCAAGCCTGAGGAAGGAGCAGCCTGGGAGCATCAGTCTGCTGCCTGGTGACTGAGGGGCTGCCCATCTCCAACTCTAGGTGGGCTAGGGTTGAGGTGTAGGCTTAATGCTTCCCCATGGAGGTGAGCAGGCATCCCGTGTGGTGAGCATCTCCAGTGTGGTCAGGAAGGCCACCTAAGTGGGGGGGTCAGGAACTTGACTCCAGCTCTGTCAGGCTCATGTCTAAGTATCTGCAGATCCAGCTGCTTATCTGTCCACCACCTCAAACTGCTGTCCCACCTTCTAGTACCTTTCCTGCCCCCTGGCCTATGTGATCTCAGATCTCCTAGTAAGTCCTGCCAGGGGCTGCCCATGTTCTTGGATGTGGTCCAGACCTCACCTGGCCTTACCCACACCACTCTCCAGATGGACCAGGCTCTCTAGGTTCCTCCTGTGTTCCATACCCCTCTTCTAGCTGTGCGCAGAGCCCACCTCTTCCCAGCCTGAGCCCACCCCTCAGGGCTCTCTGGCCCCCAGTCCTGCCTTGCCTTCCTCTTCCCACAGCCTGAAGTGGTTGACATCACCGTTGAGCTCTGGCATTACCAGTCCTGGGTTGTGGTTGTGGTGGGCTCTCAGTGAGGAGAGGGCACAGAGGGTGGAGGGCTGAGTGGCTCCCGCATGGCATTCCACTCAGCCACGCGAGGCTCCCAGGGCAGACCAGGCGTGGAATGGCTGTGGCCCAATGCCCAACTCAAGCTGTGGGGAGCCCTGGCAGCCATATGCTCTTCTTGTACACCTGGTACACTCAGGGTGCCATGGGCTGCTGGTGGTCCCACCTGTGGGGCACCCTTGGCCTGGCCACTCCAGTGCTGTCTGTGGCAGGTGCCTGCTTCTGGGAGTGTCTCGGGGTCCAGGTGTTAGTGGCTTTCCAAGTTAAAGGCCTGTAAAGCCTGAGGCTATGCCTGGTCAGTGCAAGGCTACCCCCCCGCCCACAGTGGCTAGCAGGTCACTCCTTAGATTGGGGGTCTGCAGGACCCTGGGAGGCTCCTTCTGTAGATGGGAACTGACCCTGGGCCTGATAGGCAGGCCTTCCCCTCTGGGGGTGCCCCCATTCATGGTAGTGGGGGCTGGAGGAAGGTGGGGCTATGGACCGGGCCTTCCTTGCCTAGGGCTGAGTGGGCCCCAATTGGCCTGGCTGTGTGCAGCCTGTGTCTTGCTGGGCCTGAGGACAGCCCGACAGCAGAGCCCTTGAGCCTCTTTTCCAGTTGGTTCCATCACAAAGGCATGTTCATGTCTCTCCCCCTGGCCTGCTTCTCTTCTTCAACAAGCACCTCTTTGGTGCCACATATGGGGTAAAACACAACACGTGGCACCAGTCCTGGCAGTGAAGTCCGAGAGAGTTGCCAAGGCAGGCCCAAGGCCCTCCCTCCTGGGGCTCTCAGTGCAGCAGCGCAGCCTTGTAGCAGGTGAGATCCCGTTTTACAGACCTTCCCCTGTCCCTGTGTCTTGCTGCAGCCATGGGAGCCATGCCCGGTCCCAAGGGGACCAGAGGTGTGTGGCTTCTGAAGGTCAACTTTCCCCACATGCCAGAATGGACACTCAGAGATGTGGTCTGCACGGGCAGTTTGAGCCCCTGGTGAGCCCGTGGCAGTAGGTCCACAGAGGTATACTGCCTGGAGCAAGGCCTGCCCTCCCCTGTGTTCCTAGTCTTGGCCAACCTGTAATTAGAGTCTGCAGCTCCTGGCTTGACCATCTCGGCCTCGGAGGCACCTATGGCACTGCCCTACGTGCCATTAGGGAACCAAAGGGACAGAACATGGGGTTGGTTCAGGCCCTGTAGGACTGACTGGGGAAGATGTTGAAAGTGGGAAGACAGGTTTTGGTTCACTTGATTGTGGTTTGACTTTCTCATCACCCACCCATAACCTTGTGCTTAAAGGGCTAATTTCTGGCCTTGATACTAATTTCCTGTTTTGAGTGCTGGGAATACCGTGGGCATGAGGGCCCTTCCTAGAGCTCTCCATCCCAACAGGACAACATGCCAGTCTGTGGAGTGGAGGGTGAAGGGCAGGATGGGGTGGAGGTCCCTTGGGGGATTGCTTCTGAGCCAGAGACCTGCAGGACTGAGTCACAGGATGTGGGATATTACAGAGGTAGGGACCTGAAGGGCAGTTGAGGCCACTGATAGGACTTGAGCTTATTCTCTGCAAGATCTGGGGGCCATGGAGGATTCTGAGCAGAAGGATGGGATTGAGTAAGTGCAAGGATCATGCCCACAACCCTGAAGAAAGGCAGGAGGGGAACCTTCCTACTGCACTGATGACTGAGAGCTCACTGGTGCCTGGCTCAGGGACATGGGGGAGAGATTGATCCTGGTGTGCTTTGTTGACCGAACCATCAGGGTCCCTCAATTGTTGGGATGTGGAGTCCATGAAGGGCACCAGGGAGGACTCCTGAGCAACTGGGAGGATAGAGCAGGTCTCTGGTCTGGAGGGGATGGCCACATGTGAGCAGCCAGTGGGTACCTCGCAGGGCATCATGGGGGTCATGTAGGGGCTCAGTGAGGAGGGCCTATGGAATGGCTTTTCTTTTAAATCTCCACTGGGTTTACTTGATATTCAGCGAACATCCCATGTGGACCTCCAGGGTGTCCTGGTCTTCCAGGTGGCGCTGCTCTCCTTAGCAGCTCCCTACACTGCAGGTGGTACTTGGCTGAAGACTTGGTGGGTTCTTGGCAGCTCACTCTCAGGAGAAGAGAAGGCCCTGAGACCTCTAGCATGTGCCCTCCCCAGACCTCCAGTTTGTCTCTCAGCTGAGGCACACTGGACTCCATGGGGTGCCCCTGTGTGTCTCCCAGCTCGGGCACACTGGACTCCGTGGGGTATCCCTGCTGTGCAGACTCCATCAGGCAGGAGATAGGGTACAGGGGACACTGTGTGGTTCCTTTTTGTGAGGGCCATTGTCTGATGTTCATCAAGGGTCTTGAGGACCGTCATTTCACATTTTACCCACTGGAAGGGAGTGTTGTTTCAGGTGGAAGATTAATCCTGGTCCCTGTGGCTCCAATGGCAGCAAGTGGGCCACTCTTTTTTTTTTTTTTTTTTTTGAGAGAGAGAGAGAGAATATCTTTTTTATAGATGGACACAACACAATGCCTTTATTTTTAGGAGGTGCTGAGAATCGAACCCGGGTCCCGTCCATGCTAGGCGAGCACTCTACCGCTGAGCCATGATCCCAGCCCCAGTGGCCACTCTTTTGTTCCATTGAAAGGTGTGTTCACTCCATAACTGCTCGATTCACTAAGCTGTTCTTGTCACTCACTTGGTTTGGAATCTGCCTCCATCCCTCTCCCACCCAAGTTCTAGCCACACCTGGCCCTTTAGCCCTGAGACCGGCAAGGCCAGGTACATTGCAGATGGGGTGCCACAGATATTACTCGTCTTCTGTGACATGTGAACGTGGGGCGGGGGCTCCTCGGATCAGTTTCCCTTTACTCCCTCCGTGGTAATCCCACGTAGAGGTGTTGGAGTCCTGGCTGTGCAGCTGCACCCAGCTTTGTGCCCACAGACCATGCTGCTGGAGCTGCTGGACCAGGCTGGCTCCTTTGTTGCTCTGCAAGCAGGCCTGCACCACTGCCTAGGAGCAAGACTCAAGCCAGAGCTGTCCTTTCCAGGCCCCGCTGATGCCAAGTGGGAGGGAGGCGGGAACCCACACAGGCTGGGTTGAGACACACAGCTCGACCTCGGGATCTTTACAGTTGATCACATCCTTCTTGCCTGGAGGTTGCACCCAATTCTGTAGGCATTGCCACAGTCATCGGCAGTCATAATCTAGACTTTCTCTTAAAAATGGACAGGAGGTGCGATGAACTCTCACTTCAAGTGCTCTGTTGGCCCTCCTGCCAGATCTTCAGAGCATTTGCATTCTTATCTCCCTGGGTGCCAGGGAAGTTAGAACCTGCTCCTTGTCACCTCATGCCCCAGGCTTCACACCCAGCAAGAGCTCCTGGGAGAGGGAAGAAGGGGAGCTTCCGAGAACATTGACAGCTTCCTGAGGGCTCGCTGAACAATAGACAGGGGTGGTCAGGCTGGCTTGGACTTGCTGTTGTGTCTTGTTATTCCACTCAAGGTCAGGTATGCCCAGCCTTCCTGGACACCAGATGCTGCGTGCTAAGCAACACAGAGAAAGCCTGTCCTCTCTGGACAGAAAGCTGTGGTGTGCTCGTGAGGGCTGTCTGGGCCAGCTGCCCTTTGCGTGGGTTTTGGCCTGCTGTTCCTAGCTGCCTGGTTTCCAGGGGGTAGGGGAAGAGGAGTGACTGGGGGTTTCTACAGAGGGTCATGGGTGCTGTGGTGGTCACCATCACCCCTCCTCCTGCAGTCTGGTTGGCCACAGATACCCATGCCTCTGCAGAGAATGGATACGGTTACTGGTTGGTGGCTGTGTCCCCAAAACCAGGCATGGGACTGGGAGCCACCCAGGGCAAGCTGTGTGCACACTCAGAAGAGTGGTAGCCCTGGGGTGCTGTGCCACAGCCATCATTGGGAATAGGCCATGTCTGCATTACGGCCCCGTCACAGTGCTCACCTGGCTGCCTCTGGGTGCCCCACGTGTCTGCCTTGAGGTGGGACTCTGAGTCACCCAGCTTTGGTAGCTCTGGCTATTAAGGGAAATTGCCACTGAGGATGAGCCAGGAGAGGGTGGTCAGGGAGGCCTCTCTGAAGGGGCTCTTGCTGAGTGTTCCCTCCATGGGGGCAGGTGATTGCGTGTGCCATTTTCGGGTTCTCCCTTTGCTGGTTCTCCCCACCCACGTTGTTTTGAAACAGATTCTAGTTGTGCCTGACTTCCTTGGTATGCATCTCCACTTGTGTGTGGAGGCAGAGGTGCTTTTCCTCGCTGAAGTGGCACTTCCTGATGGACCTGGGGCATCCAGCACTGTCCACATGTCTGCAGTTTCCTGACTCTTGAAGTGTGTTCAGACAAGGTTCATGTACTGCAGCCGGTTGATGGGCTTTGGGAATCTGTTTTTTAGCGTTACATTTTCAAGTAATTATAAACTCACAAGAACTTGCAACAGCCCAGAGAACCCAGCACCTCCTCAGCTAGCCCCCTGAGGTCCCAGCATCGTGCCAACTGGAGTGGAGTATCGGACTAGCAGGGGTGTTGGCCAGGCTGCGGGCTTTGTCCCTTGCAGTCTCAGTCCACAGTCTCTGCCCTGCTCTTGTCTTTTCTGCATTTGCTGTGTGGGAAGACCAGCTTGCCTTGCCTGTGGGAACCCAGCCTGTCCCTGCTGGTGGGTGCCCGGATCTGATGCATCGTTGATGTTCAGGTTCTTTTCTGGAGGCAGGACAGCTCCATGGGTGATGGTGTCCTCCCAGCAGGAGTATGTGAACATCTGGGGACTTCTGTGGTAATTTCAGCTTCTGTTGTCCTCTGCCTGAAACCTTTCTCTTCTCATTATTCTCATTAGGCCACTGGTGCCATCACTAGGGCTGACCCCTGGCTGTGACACCTATAAGCTCCAACCCTGATCACCTTCCAGAGGCTATGCCATTACACCTGGGCTTTGGGCTTCAGTGTAGGAAATCAGGGGTCAGGGCCAGCGTCATTCTGGGGCAGCAGTTTCTCAAGCAAAGCACGCCAAGGCCTCTGGAAAGTTTGGTCCCT
Source organism: Callospermophilus lateralis (assembly GCF_048772815.1). Taxonomy (NCBI): domain Eukaryota; kingdom Metazoa; phylum Chordata; class Mammalia; order Rodentia; family Sciuridae; genus Callospermophilus; species Callospermophilus lateralis. Next base: position 211,261,934 of record NC_135306.1, read on the forward strand.
CTGCCTAGTTGAGTGTCTTGTTTGTCAAAGGTCTAAATGAATACAAAAATGGGCTGGGGATGTGGCTCAGTAGATAAGCACCTCTGGATTCAATCCCTGGTTAACCCCCCCCCCCCCCACTGCCAAAAAGAATTTTTTTCCCAAGAGCTGGTATTCCTGGAGACTGGACTCCACTGTTCGGTCCAGTGGTTTGACAGTATGGGTTACTGGCGTTTGATGTGTGGCTTTTCAGCCTGCTTTCTCTCCTTCCTTTATGTAGACTTCTAGTTTTTAAACGCTTGGCATTGAGGACAAAGGATGACAGTCACAGGTTGCAAGCCTTGCTCTGTGATTCTCGTGACTGGGCTCTCCTGCAACCATGTCTGGGAGATACAGGCATCCCTTCATCCCCAAAGCCTCTGAGAACCTTCAGCTTGGCCTGGGGTCTTCCTTCCCTGCTCTCTGGAGAGGTGGCCTGAGCTGGAGGCCCTGATCTTGCTGCTGGTGCCTCCAGTCCACATGATGTCTGTGGGGCTGAGCCATGGAGTGTGCTGTCCAAGTGGTGGTCACCCTGTGAAGTATCACAGCCTGTCCAGCCATCCCCGGCCTCAGACTTCTGGGGTGCTTTATTTCCTGGTGCTGTGTGGTTAGTGCTGTGAGTCTCTGTAGATGGGTGTTTCCTTTCTCTGGTAGGTGCTTAGCCTTGGAGTCACTGGTTTGCAGAGGCATGTTTAACTTTAAAAGAGGCTTCCAGCTAGATCCCAAAATAGTTGTGCCATGTCCTGCTCCTGCCAGCACTGTGTGAGCGCTGTGGTTGCTCTGCCTCTCGCTGAGGTCAGGTATTCCAGGTCTGTTTGGCTCCTGCTGTCCTGTAAGTCTTCAGTGGCATCTCATGGCGGGGGGGGGGGGGGGGGGGGACGACTTGCATTTCCCCAATACCCAACTGCCGTGCAGAGCACTCTAGCTCTGCCAGTGTCTTTGTAAGTGTCTTTTTGGTCTTTTGTCCTTGAAATTGGGCTTTTTATCATTGAGTTGTGGACTGCTTTACGTAGTCTAGATAGAACTTGTTAGATACATACAATTTGTGGCTTGCCTTTGAGTGTTTTTAAGTGTTGGAGTAAGGCTGTTTATTTGCTTATTTATTTATCTGTGGTGCTGGGGGTAGAGCACAGGCCTCGGGCATGCTGGTCAAGGGCTCTGCTCCTGACCTATATCCCAGCTCTTGCCTATTCATTTTTTAATGGTGATTTGAATAGAAATGTGTGTGTGTAAATCTTGGTGAAGTGTACCCCACCCATGTTTTCTTTGTGGTCAGTGCTGTTGAAACTCCACAAGACTTCACCCACTCTGAGCTGTAACACGGCCTCTGGCCCGTGTGTGTGTAAGGCAGGGCTGGAGGGTGTTGGTTAGGCCTGGTGGTACTCAGTTTTCTCAGCACTCTTATTAAAAAGACACTTTCTCTTCCGATGGAGTGATTCCACCCTCTGTTAGAGTCCAGTTCAGCACAAAAGTATGATCAGTTCTGAAGCGATGTTCTGCTAATCCATCTGAGTTGGTGTCAGCAGCACAGGGTTTTTGATGTGATAGTCGTAGATGGGTCTTAAAATGGGTGTGAGACCTTCCGTGTGGCTTCCCTTTGCTAGAATGGTTGATTATTCTGGGTCCATTTACATTTCCATGTGCACTGCAGAATCCTGTTAATTTCTAAAAAATGTAAAATAAATTGTGTTGGATTTTGGTAGGGTTGTGCTGAGTCTGTTGGATTAGGAAAATTGACATCTTAACAATATTGAGTCTTCCAATCTGTGACAGTGGTATTTTTGTTTATTACTTAGGTCTTTAATTTCTGTGTTGCTTTGTACTTTCAATGAGAGCTTTGTACAGTTTTTGTTGACATTGCTCTTATATTAGAAAGTTCAGTTGTAAATAAGAATCTTGTAAGCTTTCTTGTGTTTGCTGCTGCTAGGAGCCCCTGTGAGTGTCCTTTCACACTGGCCTGGCTTCCTGTGGGTTAGCTAAAGGTCCTGGGCAGCTCCAGCAGGTGCACGGGTTCCCTGGGTGTTTCTGTCCCGAGCACACCCACCTATCACTTTCCAGGACTCTGTCCTCCTGCAGGGCCAGGACCAGCAGAACAGTGCTGTGCAAGGGGGCAGGAACCTTGCCTGACCCGAGGGAGGTCCCGCCTTTCAGCCGGGCCTTTGGTGTCTGCTTGGAGTTTTTGTGGGTGCCCTTTGTCAGTTGAGAACATTCCCTCCTGTTCCTGGCTTGCCAGAGGTTGGCGTGAGTATTTTGCCACGCAGTCCTTCTGCACGTTGTTTTATTTATTTTTGATAGAACTGTGATGGTCCTGTTTTGTTTTCTCTTCCACTACTGTGATGAATCACACAGGCTGACTCCAGACGTGGCCCAGCTCGTACCACAGCATGGTTCTGGTGTGTTGGCAGTGAGCTTGTGGGTGTCCTGTGGTGGGGTCTGCACCTCTGTCCTGAAGCTGCTGCTCTGCAGCCGTCTTGCAATACCTGCCTTTGCCCAGAGGTCATGATGGTCCTCTCCTTCCTGAGAGCGTGTGTCCCTTCCTGATGCACTTGGCAGGCTTTGTTCGGCAGACCCTACACCTGGCTTCTTCACTCCAGGAAGCTTTTTAGCATAAGGTTGACCCTTCTACTTTCACATGTGGTCTGATTACTCAGCCTGTGAGGGGCCTCTCTGCATCCCACCTCCTGTCAGCCTCTGATTACCTGTGGTGCCTGTTACCCTCTTACTGCCTGTAGGGTCCTAGTCCTGTCCCCTTGAACATCTGATGTGGGAGTTCATGTTCGGTCCCAGCCCCCCCCCCGCCCCCTTGCTCCACTTCTCTAGCTGGGACATGGGCTTTGCAGAAGTCAGGGCTGACTTTGAATGTAATTCTTCATCATTGCTTTGAGGATTTCTGCCCTTTGTTTCCTCTCACTTACTTTGTATTTGATGTGCATATTTTCCTTAGCAGTGGCTGAGAACTGAACTCAGGACTTCTCACATGCCAGACAAATGCTCTACCACTAAGTTAAATTCCCCAGCCCTTTTAAATTTTATTTTGAAATAGTTCTCACTAAGTTGCCGAGGCTGGCCTTGAACTTGCCATCCTCCTGCCTCAGCCTCCTGAATTGCTGGGTGACAGGTGACCACAACACCACTCATGGTGGTCATGTTGGTCATTAGTTTTAAGCCTTTACTTCAAATATAAACTGGAATGTCTCCTACACACTGGAACGGCTGACCTCTCTTGTGCCTGTGGGCACTTGCTGCCTCCACAGTTCTCAAGCCCACCTCTTGTTTTACACCATGATTGGAAAGCATGTGGCTCTCCCAGAAAGCTCTTCCTGGGGTGGGGGTGGGGGTAGGGTTGAAATGACCCTTGCAGTGATGGGCCCTAGCTGGGGACGTCAGGGTGAACCTCTGGCTTAACACACAGTAGATGCAGGTGTTCACTCAGAGGGAGGTTCAGCAGTAGGTGTGTGTACACACACACACACACACACACACACACACACACACACGGCTGCATGCTGTGGTGAGAGTGCCTAGAAACCACACCCCAGCGCAACTCACACACCCATGATGGGATCTCAGTTTTTAATATTCTGCAGTAAAGGAACCAGGACTCCTTCAAGAAGGGGCTGATGTCAGGGCTGGGGCAGGGAGCATCCAGGATGAGCCTGAGCTTCCTATACTGCCAGAGGGTGAGGAAGGGCCCAAACCACACTCACAGTCTGGGGCTCAGGGACCTGCTGGAGAGCTCCTGGGCCTTGCATCCCAGCGAGTGCAAGACCAACACCTGTGCCTCCACATGCAGCCAGGTTTCTATGTGGGGAGATCTCCAAGGGAGTCAGACGTGAGGTGTGACTCCCACCATTACCTGTGTCTCTCCAGCGCCACCTCCTTTCCAGAAGGGGAAAGTTGCTTTACAATGGACACCTAACAGACTGACCTCAGCCAGGTCAGGGGCAGCGTCACAGTGCTGAGAAGGGTTGACAGTGGGGACCCTGTATGGGGGTCACGAGAAGGGCACTTTTTCTCTGGGGTTCTCCCCAAAACCACAGCCTCAGTCCAGCTCTGAGAAAATGCCAGGCAAATTCAACTCAGAGGTTCCCAGTGGTACCCTTGACCAGTCCTCCTCAAAATTTCTCAGGTCATCAATAAAAAATGAACTCTCCTAACCAAGAGGAGCCCCAGGAGGCAGGACCACATGTCAGGTGGGTCCTGGGACAGAAAGGGGTCCAGAGGGAAATGGAGGGAATGTGAGTCAGCTGTGGGCTTAGCTAGTAACAATGTCTCAACATTGACTTTAGCTAGTAACAATGTATCCATGTTGACTTTCTTCATTTTAAAAAATGCACAATGGTGGTATAAGGGGTTACCTGGAGATTCTGTCCTCTATCTTTACAAATTTTCTGCAAATCTAAATCTGTTCTGAAACTATAAGCTCATTACAAATAAAATACTTGCACATATGCAAGCTCATGGCTCTGTGTGTCCTGCCCTACCCGTGTTAATCCAGCCTGCTCTTGTCCACCCTGATCTGTGCTCTCTGCTCCCAGCATGCTCCTTCGCTGGCTTTGCCTTGAGGGTGCTGGGGCTACACCTTTTCTAGGGGAAAGGCCAGACCACATCAGTGCCTGAGTAGCCCTGCCTGGGCAAGTGTGCTCATCTTCTCGGCTGGGCGCTCTGGTTATCCAGTTTTTAGTCTTCTGGTTGCCCCAACTTGGGTGGGCAGTAGCTCCTGCTCTCTACACTGCAAGGAAGAAACAGGGACCCTCCGGCAGCACCTGTGCACCCTGGCTGCTGCTCTCAGGAGCTGCCGTGGTATTCCTGAGACTCACTGGGTTGTACCTGGCACTTTAGGGGTACCATGCCCCTCACCTGTGTTGTCTGTGGTCTGTGGCTTGGCTTTGGATGGATGCCCCTCACCCATGCCTGTGTCTCCCTCGCACCATCACCTCATGGCAGTGGATGGTGCATAGCTCTGTGCCCTCCCAGGTGCTTTTGTTGCTGCTGGTGGCCTGGCTGGGAGAGTGGAACCGTGGCCTGGGAACAACTGCCACGTGATGGAGAAGGGAGCCAGCCCGGGAAGTCCTCCTCGCGGTTCCTGGAGAGTGCGAGGCTAGATCTGTGTGTGGCACTGCACTTGCTCTGGTGGAAATGCAGGACCACTGAATCAGAGCCCTCCTGGCTGTTGGGTGTGAGCCTGCCTCCCTCATCTCCCTCTGCTGCTTCCCAGGTGGCTCTATATGCTGTCAGCCTGACACCACCTGCCATCTGCCACAGAGGGGCTCTGCCCATTGGGAGGCTGGGGCAGGGTGTCGGGGTTCACAGGGTGGAGCTCCTGTGAGCTCCTGTGGGCCATACTGTTGCTGCCTGGGGCCCAGTCTGAGAATGAGTGGGAGAGTTGTTCCTGGGGTGTTATTTTCAGGACTTGACTGTTTCTATATGCAGACTAGCCGTAAAGAAGGCCCTAGCCACACAACTTCTCAAGCCCTGGTAGGAAAGCACCCTGGACATTTTTGTAGATTATGGCCCTTGGTGGTGGTGGTCATGGGTGACCATCCATTGTTGCAGGAGTAGCCCCTGCCCAGAGCTAGGTCAGTGCCCTCCAGACACCTCAAGAGCCAGTCTGTCTGACCCAGAGACCCTTGCCCTAGCATCCACCATACCTAGAGTGAGGGTCTCATGTTCACTCTGCAGATGCCTGCCTGTCCCTGGCTTGAGTCTTGCTGAACCAAGCCAAGAAACCAGCAGGATGGTCCCCACCTGCCTGCTGGTTTCTTGGCTTGGCTCAGTGGGCAGTGGGGAGGCTAGGGCTGCATCAACCTTAGGTAGCATTGGAGGGCCCTTACTATGACTGGGGACTGCCCTGTCCCCTCCTCTGGCCATGCTTGGCTCCGCCTTGCCAGCCAGCTCTGCATACTTTGAAAAGGCAATTCAGGCCCTCCCTATTTCCCATTTGGCTAGCCCTGGCAGCCTTTTACTCTGTTGAGGGAGCAACTGTTTGTTTCTGCGGGCCTCCTCATTGGCCCAGAGCGAGGGCGGAGGGCACTTCCGAGGGAGGGAGCCTGGAGCAACAGGCCTGGGCCCTATTTTTCCTCCCAGCTCCGGCTCTCCTTCATCATGCTCAGAGATCACTGCAGTCTCCCCACAGACCGAGCTCTGCTCAGCCAGCCCCCCAAAACTGGACTCCGCTGCAAAATGGTACTTCAGGCAGTCAGCAGAGTGCTCAGGTAATCGCCTTCCCACAGAGGTCCATCTAGGGCAGCTGGCCTGGCCTCAGCTGCCTCCAGGCAAAGCAGCTGGGAGCCCCTGTGCTGTCTCAAAAGTGGGACAGCCAAGGACCAGAGCAGCCGACCCAGTAAGGTTCCCCTTAACTGCCTGTGCTTCCTGCTGCCCTGCAGGTAGCCTTGCCTTGAACCATAGGAGGGAGCTTGCCCTAGTGCCCGCCATACTGGCTCAGTCTCTCAGGGCTTATGGCATCTGACTCCTGCCTGGTCCTCTCCAGATGTTTCTGGACAGCAGGTGCCTCTCACCACCAGCAGGTGTGTCTAGCCTGTTGTTGCTTCCAGTGACTGGCCCCTGGGCAGGGACTTGGGCTGTCTGAAGCAGGAGTGACCCCACAGCCTGTCCTTGAGTGTCCTGGTCCAGAGAAGTGATGTGGGGCACCCTGGGAGTCTGGTGGGAAGTTGGCTACTGAAGGAGTTATTGCCAGAAGTGTTGTTTCTGACATTTTTCTGACCTCCAACCAGCCTGGTGTGTGGGTGTACATGTACATTAGTTAGTGTATGAGTGTGTTGGTGTGAGTTCTGCACCTGGCTACAGTTTCTGGGTGCCTGGGGCTGCGCTAGGATGTGTCAGGTTTCCTTCCCAGGTTTGCCTGTTGTCTCAATAGGTCATCGTTTAAAATGAAAGCAGACACCTTTTGATTCCAGTGTGGGTTTCATTGTAACCAGTGAAACAGGGCTCAGGGCCCCGGTGAGGCTCTGAGGGGACTGCACCTGCTGGTGGTGTCTATCAGGTGGTAGCGAGAGTTCTCAGGCACGTGGCTCCTGTGTCCAGCTGTCTGCAGGCACCGCTGGCTCTTTTCTTGGCTGCAACCTGACCACCTGTCCATCATTGCAGGCAGGGCTTCACAGTGGGAGTAAGTAGAAGGTAGAGAGTGAGCTGTCTGATTTTAATGTGAAAATGTGAGGTTTTGGAAGTGTTTGGGCAAGTTGATGACATAGCTAGTTCCAATCTGGATTAGTGGCTGACATCAGTGGCATTTGGAAGACTGCACACGGATGTCCACAGGTGTATAGTGGGAGCAGATGCTAGGTGAGAGCCAGGGAAGATGGAGCAGCTTCATCTTCCTCATAGCCACCTGGGAAGTCATGGCAGAGGGGACTTCACTGGGGGAAGTCTCCTTGAAAGGGGGCGACTTAGCCAGGCCTTACCCAGGAGCCTCCTTAATAGGCAGGGGTGTGGCAGTGCTGTGCACTTGAGCACTGTGGCTTCGTGGGCTACAGGGGGCACCTGACTCTCCCGGACACATTGGCTGAGGTATCTGGGCATTTCCAGTGGATGGTTCTCTTGCTGTGTCCAGACCTAATAGGCTACTAGAAGCGCACCTGCCTGGGGTGCCAGCTAGAAGAGAGCTCATGGTCCCTTTTGCAGGTGCAGGTGCAGGGAGGAATTGGATGGACCAGGAGGACCTCTGAGGCAGTGGTGGGGGGTGTTGGGCCTGCAGCAATAATGTTCAGGTGTGGGGGGGGCACCTCCCGGATAGAAACATAGTTTATAGACCCCACTGAGACCCGGGGAATCTGGGTGGAGAATGGGCACCCTTCCCTGGGTGTCTGTTGGGCTATCAGGAGGAGCCTGAGAGTGGTTGGCTCCTTACGGGAGGGATGGTCTACCTGGCCTGATGGTAGGGAAGGCCATCTCAGGGCCTCACCTTGCACTTGTCTGTGGGGAGTGCAAGACTCTGAGATGGCACACACTATGCCCTCCTCTTGTCATCCTCTAGCAATAGTGTTTCTTGGACTGAGCTCCAGAACTTGCACTCCCCAACCTTCTGCACCCACCCCTGCCCCCACAACATTCAGCTATGTGGGTCGGGACAAGCAGCAGGTTTGGTAAGGCAAGCACCCTTCCCACTTTCCCTCCAGCTGCTAGAGCCCACCCCTGCCCAGTTCCTGCTTTTTTGAAGTACCCCATAAGGGACCTGCTTGACCTGGTCTCTGGCCTCCAACCTCCTGGGTTGCTGCCACCCACTTCAGGGCCTCCACCCTCTCGGGTTCCCACACCCACTCCCCAGATCCACCCGTGCTTGTCTCTCAGAGAACCTCAGTGTCCTCAGAGGCTGAGGAAGACAGAGTGTGGTGCTCAGAATGGGGACTTAGGGTGAGTATGCAGGTGGCCCAGCTCCAGGCCAGAGGGGGAGTTTCAGACTACCACTTTGGGCACCGTGCTGCTCCAGCACCCACCCGTGCCCCATGCCACTCTAGCTGCACTGGCTCTGTGCCTGGCCCCTGCCTGTCACACGGACGCCATGAAGATTCATTTTGTTTTTAGAACCTGCCAGCTCCTGCTGCTCCTTGGCAAGTGGGTGTGCCAGTGAGGGTGCCCCATAGTGGCAGCAGTACATGCCAGGTGCAGGAAGGCTGGGCATACAGCACAGGCAAGTGGCTGGCAAGAATTGGGGTGATGTTTGTTGGGGTCTTAGAGGACCAGGAGAGGTTGCTGTGGGGGCTGGTGCTGCAGGTGGGGCGTACAGACCCTGGTGTCGTGGAGGACAAGCAGTGATGAAGGCAGGTGTGTGGGAAGCAGGAAGAAGGTGACTCTGGTAGGGCCGGGGCATATTTAAAGAGGGTGGCACCTGACCAGAGGGCCCAACCTCAGCCCACCGCAGGGTGGGAGAGTCTCCTATCTGCCAAGACCACCCAGGAGAACAGAGGCTCTGGGCAGAGCACCCAGGACTAGGTCAGAGGAACCTGGCTAAGCCCAGGAAAGGAAGGCAGGTTGGGCCTGGGCGTGCTTGACTGTCCTGTTGAGGCCCCGCCATCCGTACTTGCAGATTCCTTCCTCAGGCTGAGTCTGGGCCCTATGTGTCCCCTTGGTCCTGTCCTATGGAACCAAGTGAGCCCTGTGATGAGGATCTAGAGAAGCTTGGGCTGGCAGGAGAGTTGTGTACTGGGCTCTGGGCACCTCTGGCCGGTCTTGGGTAATGGGGACCATGAAACTGAGAGAAGAGCTTCAGACATGGTATTGCACTGGCCTGTTTGGTCTGGAAGGGCAGGTTCCAGTGGAAGTAAACCAGTGCCAGTGCCCAGCACAGGCCTGCCTGCTGCTCTCCAGCCACAGCCCGCAGCCTCTGTGGCCCCTCACAGGGGGCCAGGTCCTTCAGGCAGGCACTCCCCTTGCCTGACCCCTCTGAGAACCCAGGTAGAGGCTGCCCTTGGTTCTGGGGCCTGACCCAGCCTTTGTAACAGTGTGAGGTGTGAGGACAGGATGTTGTCCATAGGGCAGCCTCCCCGAGGGGTCCCCAGAGGGACATCTGAAGCCCTGAAACCTTGAAGCCCTGGTTCCTTCTGACAGCTCTGCCTAGTCGCCCATCCCACTGCCTGTAGCTCACAGGGGACAGTTCTTAAGCCATAAAACAAGGAGATTGGTGGCAGCCTGGCCCCACTGCAGCCCACCTGGCCTTGCAGTTGTGGTCCCCCGATGGGAGCTGGGCTCAGCATGTGTCACTGGCCCAAGTGGGACTTGCCTGCAGAGCAAGGTGTGTAGGAGATGATGGTCAGTTTGGTGACAGTGGAGGCTGGCCCCTGGGTCCTGCAGAGAGTCCACCCTGCTGGCATGAGACTGGGCTCATGTGCCCAGCATTGTATTCTAGGCTGGTCTCAGCTTTTTGATTGCTGCATGAACTCAGCTCACGTTGGTGGTCAAAGAGTGGGGGTCAAAGAATTATTGGGGATAGGGAGTGGAAGTGTCCTGAGGACCTCTGCAGAGCGCCTCCTGGACTTGTCCTGGTCAGCAGCTCTGGGAAGGACTGGAAGCTGACTATGTCAGGCCAGAGCTGTGGGGCCCAGAAGCTCTTGCCAGGAACTTTGAGGTGGCCTCACTGTGTGTAGTGCATTCACACTTGTGCCTCAGCCCAGCAGACCCCTGAGTGCGCTCTCAGAGCTTGCTGTGTGTCAGGAGCCCCAGGGCCCCGTCCTGTCCCCTGCCTGGCTCTGGCCACTCCCAGCTCTGCCCTGGAGGCCAAGCTCAGTCGCCTTTTAAGGCGAAGATCTGCCGTGAGAAGCCAAAAGGAAAACATTTCCCTGGCATTCAGGGAACATTTTTCTTTCCTCTTTCTCTTAAGTAAACCATCAGCAATCTTTCAAAATACAAAGGAAAAAAAATAGGACCTGGTCAGAGAGTTACAAAGACCTTTCACCTCCCATGTGGCCTCCCAGGGCTAGTGGAGGTCAGGCACACAGAGCAGACCAGGTTACCTCCCAGGACCACATGCCCTGCTTGGTTGGAATGCTGTGTCCTTGGGATGGGCGGGAAGGCAGGTGCCCAGCCCATGCCCGGCCTGACTTCTATGCTACATCTCTTCTTGAACAGCTAGGGGCAGCAGCTGGCTGTCTACCTCAGGAGAAGCCAGGGTCAGGTTGGTGCCTTCTTTCCTTCCAGAGGCACCAGCAACCCAGAGAGGCATGCTAGGGATGGAGGCCAGGACCACCCTCACCACCCTGCCACTCCATGGTGGTCATGTATTAGCACACTGTTCTTCCCCCAGGGCAGCCCAGGGCTCCCCGCACCCCACCCCACCCCATGGAGCATGTGGTTCTTCCAAAGAGGCACCTTCTGGGACCAGCCCCTTCTGGCAGGGTCTGCACCTCCCCTTACTTCTCTGGCCCACTTTGGCCCCTGATCAGCACCTGTGCTCCTTGCAGCAGGTGGTGTCACTGGGGGAAGGGCAAACTGGGTGCTTACCCTTATCCCTTCATCTCTTCAGTGGAGCCTCAGCACCTCCCTTTCTTTGGTCACAAGGCTTCATGACAAAATTAACTAACACTGTTTTTTCACAATCCTGTGTACCATTGAAGAATTCAGTTGTTCAGATGAGAACCTGAGGCCAGGCTGGAGGGGTTCCCTGCAGGCTCTCAGGCTTCGCGCCCAGGAGTCCCACTGGGAGCCTTAAGATGTCAGAGAGCCTCATGCAGATACTGCCAGCAATTACAGCCTGGTCCCTTGCTGCCACCACCGAGGTCCTTGGAGGCCACTGGGAGACACTCCTGCCTGCCATGGCTTGATGTTAGGCAGCGCCAGCTCAGAAGGCCTTATCTCCTCGCTGCAGGGCAAGGCTGCTGGGCCAGCTGGAGCATCTGCAGGGCCCTTCAGCAGCCACCTTGGGGAGACCAGTATGGAGGCTTCAAGTAAAAGCTCTTTGCTCCTAGTCACATTTTTGCCCAGGCAGACTTTGCCACATGACAGAGAGAGACTGTCAGAGGAGTCTCCTGGCTGGCCTTAGAGGCTGAGAACTTGGGCCAGGCGTTCCCAGCCAACAGGGCACTCTGGTAGGAGCACCCCATCTCAATGCCTCTTAGAAGCTTGTAGGTGGAAAAGCCTCTCGTGTGCAGGCTCAGTGCTGCCACTGCGTTTACTGGAGCAGCTGGTCTGGAGGAGGTGACCATCTGCAGGACCTGAGCATGCTCTGCATGGTGGCTTGGATGCTGAAGTTTACCCAGTTCAAATGAAAGCAAGATACTTTTAAGATATATTTATTCATTTAAAAATAGCCATAGGATATGGCTCAGTGGTAGAGCACTCACCTAGCACATGTGAGGCCCTGGGTTTGATCCTCAGCATTGCATAAAGATAAATAAATACAGGTATTGTATCCATCTACAACTAAAAAAAAATATTTTAAAAAATTAAAATGGCCATAACAAGCCTACTGTGTGTTAACATAGCAGCACAGTTTCATTAAAAAAAAAAAAAAAAATCTTTTTTGTGGGAGAAGCTTAGGAGTCTCTGGGGGTCCTGGAGAGGCTGGGCTCCCACACCACCTCTACCTTACCTTCACCTGTGGACACCCTACATGTGCCTCTCTGGGGACTTGGTGCAGGTTGCAGGTGGGAATGTCCTGGCTGGGCACACCAGGGACACTAAGGGAGAGGCTGTCTCCTGTGCATGCTGTCCAGCAGCCACCTGGAGACTGTGACAGGAAGGAATGAAGGATGCTGCTGACATTGTCTGCCCAAGCCCATTTTGCGTTCTTGGGGTGCCCAGCAGCAGGGTTTCTATTAAGTGGGGTAAGGTTGCCCTACTCCTGAGGCATGTACCCCCTGAAATCTCAAAATGAGTACACAGTGAGACTCAGTGTGGCTACAGGGGGACACAGGCTCAGTGAATGTGGTCTCAGGGGACACAGGTATAGTGAGGTTGACTGTAGAGGGACACAGATACCCCAAGGGTGCACAGTGAGGCTGCACAGGATAGTGTAGGGTTGTGGTCACAGCCCCAGAAAGGCAACCAGTGCTCACGTGGCTACCACTTGCCTGCCCTGGGCTCTAGCCTCCAACCAGTCAGAGGCCTTGTGCCCCTGTAAGCCAGGCCAGAGCTCCCTGAGGATGGGGGCCAGGGCAGACACATGTAGGACACTTCCCACCTGTAGCCATGGCCTCTGATCCTGCCGGCTCTGGCAGAGGGTTGGGTCCCTCTGCAGGTTTAGGTGTTGGCAGCCTCCCCACTGCCTGTGTCTGCATGAGGCCCTGGTGGTCTGGTCCAGGGGGGCATGCGGTGACCACACTGCCCTCTTTCTGTTGGCAGGAAGTCTAAAGCAAAGCCCAATGGCAAGAAGCCTGCCGCAGAGGAGAAGAAGGTGTACTTGGAGCCAGAGCACACCAAGTCTAGAATCACAGACTTCGCCTTCAAGGAGCTTGTGGTGCTGCCCCGGGAGATCGACCTCAATGAGTGGCTGGCCAGCAACAGTGCGTGCAGGCCAGTGGGGAGGGCCACAGTGGTGGGGAGGGGCATCCCCTCTCCCCCTCCATGGGCATCCTGGAGTGTGCCCAAGCAGGTCTCAGCAGTCCACCTGCTGGGTAGGCTGTGGGAGGGTGGGGCCCTGCACAGCCTGAGCTCCCTGGCTGAGCCATGCACACATGAGCTGGAACCAGGGGCGTGTTCTCACCCGTCCTTTCCATCTCTTCCAGCAACGACATTTTTCCACCACATCAACCTGCAGTATAGCACAATCTCGGAGTTCTGCACAGGAGAGACGTGTCAGACAATGGCCGTGTGTAACACGTGAGTGATGGCCTGGCACAGCCCCTCCCGGGGGCACAGGGTGGGTGTTGCTGCCTTTTCACCCAGGCTCCTGGCTTCTCAGACTTGATCCACATCTGGAGCCTTTGCAGAGTCTCAGGCTGGGCATTCTTCCACACCATCCTGTCCCTAAGGAGCCTCTGGCCTGGCCTTGAGGGGCCCTATTGGAGCACAGGAGGTGCCCGCAGCTACCAAGGCTAACAGGCAGGGAGAATTCCAAAGGGATCACCCAGATGTGGCTCCCTGGGGCTGTGGAGCACTGCGAGGGCTCCTCCTTAGAGCTGTCGGTGTTCTGAGACGGGCGCCAGGGCTGGAGTGAGCAGGCTGGGTTGGTTGGGCCTGGGACACCCTCTTGGTGGCTTTCAGACAGCCCCATGCTGGCTGCCCTTTTCTGCCCTCTTCGGGAAGCACGTGTATGTTCAGCTCCACAGCAGGCGGATGTCCCTGAGGCCCCTCGCCTGCATGGGGTGCTTTGCTGGGGTAGGAGTGGCCAGAGCCAGAAGGCTGCTCTGCAGGCTTCAGCTTGGGGCTGGTGCAGCGAAGAGGTTCAGGGTCTTGTTTTGTTTTGTTGTGTTCTTTTTAGACACACATGACAGGAGAGTGTGTGTTCTGACACAGAGACATGGAGTATGACTTATTCTAATTCGGATCCCATTCCTGTGGTTGTATATAATGTGGTGTTTCTCTGGTCGTGTACTCGTATATGAGCACAGGAAAGTGATGGCCAGTTCATTCTACTGTCTTTCCTATTCCCATTCCCCCTTCCCTTCATTTACTTGTCTAATCCAATGAACTTCTATCTGCCCTTACTGTGGGTTAGCACAAATATCAAAGTATCCAAATATCAGAGAGAACATTTGGCCTTTGGTTTTTTGGGATTGGCGTATTTTCACTTAGAATGATAATCTCCAGTCCCACCCATTTACTGGCAAATGCCATGACTTCGTTCTTCTTTATGGCTGAGTAGTATTCCGTTGTGTATATATACCACAGTTTCTTTATCCATTCATCTGTTGAAGGGCACCTAGGTTGGTTCCGTAGCTGAGCTTTTGTGAATTGGCTGATTTTAAGTCCTTTGGGCACATTCTGAGGAGTGGTATAGCCAAGTCAAGTGGTGGTTCTAATGTCTCCTCGTCATCAGGATGCCGCAGCTCAGGACAGGTGCCGACACACGTGAGCGTGTGTGCATGCACACCATCCTGAAAGCCCTCCTGCCTAAGGATACAGCTTTCCAGGCTCCTGTCACAGGAAGAAGTCCCTAGACAAAGCTGAGCTCACTCTTGGGAACCCACCAGAAGCCTCTGCATGGCAGGTGATAGGTGTTCCCAGGCCTCAGCTTGCTGGGCCTGCTTACGTGGCACTGGTGGGTGTAGGCAGCATATGGCTCTCCACCCCGTTTGCCCAGGAGAATCATGTGTTTCAGCTGGGCATCACTTGGGGAAGATGGCACAGCTCCACACAATCTGCTGAGAGTAGGCTTGGCACAGGTGGGGCAGAGCTGGCCTCTGAGGGACCATCCCCGTGACAGACCCTGATGGCAGGTGTGAAGGCAGCACTTGAAAGTGTGTGTCCAACCTGGCTGAGGAGGATGCCTGCAGCCAGGCGGTGCCCTAGGTGCCCTGGGTGCCCTGTGCAGGCTAACTCAGCACCTCCCAGCTTCTCTGCACCCTCATGCCCTTTGGTATGGGATTCGATTTTATCAAGCCTCTTGAAAGCATGTAGGGTTTAGTGTTGGGTTGACCGGCATCTAGGCCTGCATTCCACCATGTCCAGTGTGCCTTGGAGAGCCAGGGCAGCTGAAGCTCTCCTCCCTGTTCTTTTTTTTTTTAATTTTTTAAAATATCTTTACTTATTTTTATGTGGTGCTGAGGATTGAACCCAGTGCCTCACACGTGCAAAGCAGGTGCTCTACCACTGAGCTACAGTCCTAGTCCCTCCTCCCTGTTCTTGTGTGAAACCTCCTTTATGGGTTTGTTGTATATTAATTAATGTTCCTGTAATCCCTTCCTACGGACGTTTTAAGACCAAGGAATGGAAACTTAAAAGGAAAAGGGAGGTTGGTCAAGGATCCACAGAGCCCCTTGCTGTCCTCTAGGCCAGCAGTTATGCCTGGGTCATGGGAGGGCATATGCCAGGTTGGGGCAGCTCATTATCCTATTGGCACCTGTCCCACCAAAGGCTTGTTGGGATCCAAGGGGGAGGAGAGAAAGTGGACTTATGATGTGCAGAGGTCATGACTCAGAGGTTCCCACAGAGACAGACCTCTGGATTCAAGGAGCAGGATGAGCCCCACAGGACTGACCTGTGAAGCAGTGTGCAGATGTGGCTGATGCTGGCCCAGAGGGGAGGATGGTGCAGTGCCATGGGCCTGGGGAGCTGGGTGGGGGGGCTCCATACATCACCAGTGTGAAGGGGAGAAGGGCCACCCTGAAGTCCACATCCCTGAGCACGCCCTGTGGGAACAGAGGCAGAGTGGGAGGAAGCATGGCACACGGTGGCCGCAGACTTGCCTGATGAGGGCAGACTTGCAGCCTTGGTCTCTCTGTCCCGCTGCTGTGACGGATGCTCAAACGGACAGCTTCTGAACACACAGATGTTTGTTTTTCACAGCTTTGGGGCCGGAATTCCAGGTCAAGGGACAGAATCTGGCATATGGTGAGGGCATCTTGGTTCGTAAGTGGTACCTTTTTGTGAGGTGCTCTGGGCCTTTTATTTTATAAGAGCACAGGTCCCCTTGCAGGGGCCTGATCACCTCCCAGAGGCCCACCTCCTAACACTGTTAGGTTGGGGTGAGGCTTCAACAACGTTTGGGGGACACACACTTTTAAACTACAGCATCACTGTGTCTGTCTGGTGCTGGGGATTGAACCAAGGGTACTCTCCCATGGAGCCTTGTCCCCAGTGGTTTTTATTTCTTGTTTTGAGACAGGGTCTCACTGAAGTTGCTGAGGGCCTAAGTCACTGAGACTGGCTCAGAACTTGCGCTCCTCCTGCCTCAGCCTCTTGAGTTGCTGGGATTACAGGCCTATGCCATAGTGCCTGGCCACAGCATCACTTTAAGTGTGGTGACATCGGGACAAGCCAAGGAGATGCCACCCAGATAGCAGCCGAAGTGGCTGTGTTCGAGCCAGCAGAGACAGCAAGGCCGCCGCTGGGGCGACGGTTGCGTGCTAGAGAACGGTCAGCTCCTCGAGCAGAAAGGATGAGCTGGGCACTAAGCCTGCAGAGCCGCAGCAGAGGCCAGAGGCCAGAGGCCGCCAGTGCGGGGGTCTCAGCTGCAGGAGCGCAGAGTGCAGCAGTGGTTGAGGACACTCCAGCCAGGGCAGCATCACGTTCACAGGGAGCCACCAAAATAGATGATGTCCTTCCCACGGGAGAGCCCTTGACATGTCCTGAAGAGTCTAGTAATGCTAAGGAAGGTGTCCACACGCAGTGTAGGGAAACTGGAAATCAGGAGACAGGAAAATCCACGGACACTGGAAGTCAGGCAGGAAATCTCCAGGGAAATTAGAAGCTATTTGAATTGAACACAAAATACTAGGATTTGTGGGACACAGCCACATCAAGGCCGAGAGGGACATTTATAGGACTCCATGTTTATTTCAGAAAGAGAGGGAAGATCTCAAATTGATAAGTTTCAATCTTAAAAACTAGAAAAAGAGCAAAAGCAACCCAAATTGAGCAGAGGAAGAGAAATAAGAGCAGAAATCACCAGAATTGACTCAGGAAAACAACAGGGAAAATCAATGAAACCAAAATGTGGTTCTGGGCAAGGTCAGTAGAATTGATATGCCCCTGGCAAGGAAGATGAGAGAGGCGAATGCTGGGTAGGAGGGACAAGTGGCGCTATCACTGCAAAGACCCTGGAAGACAGTAGGAGACATTGCAAAACATCTTCTGTGCATGAGTCATGCATCTCCTAAGATAAGCAAGAAGAGACGAAAGGTCCACATTTGCGCAGAACACAATCATGAAAACCTCTAGGTTCAAGCAAAAAATAAATCCAGTAAGGTCAACAGGCAAAGCAAACAAACAGTTCTATGTGCTAGCAATGCACAGTTGAAACCTAAATCAAGCAGTACCACCCACAGTAGCTCCCAAAACAGTGCTATGAACTTGGCATCTGCAGGGTCTGTGCCTGTGGGGTACACTGCAGAAGCAGATCTCAGGTGGCCTGCATGGGTGGAGGGACTTGCTCATGTGCCAGCATGCGAGGGTGCCAGCTGCCCTCCACACAGGCCTTTCAGGTTAGTGCAGCCCTAGTCTGTGGCTTTGGTCCAGCTAACTCTGAAATGTGCATGGATGGCACATAACTACAACAGCTGTGATTCCAAAACTAGAGAGAAGCTGGTGAAGTCCCCAGTGTTAGGGGACTAACACTGTGCAAAACCACACAGTTAAGACAGAGTGGTTGGCCAAGGGGCAGATATTCAGCGCAGGGTTAGAGCAGAGTGCAGAAGGCACTTGCACTGGCCTGATACTGGGAGAGAAAGGAACAGAGCACCACCTGGACCTTGCACGCTCCTCAGAGAACACTGGGCACTTAGGAGAGTTTCAGAAGAAGGTGTAAGAGAGCTCACAGACTTGATAGCAGAGCACCATCCGCTGGTGGACAGCCCCATACCAGGGACTTCACGAAGAACCTGGACTTCTGCTCCTAGAGAGAAAAGAAACTACAGGGTGGGAGAGCATCGTGTACAGGTGCAATCAGGAGCTACAACTGCTGAAGGACAGAGTCCCTAGCCTAACAAGAGGTCCCAGTGCTGGGGAACACGGCCCATGACATTTCGAGCAGAGGGCTCAGGCACCGCTCACCACCGCCAGAAGCAGCCAGAGAGGTCCACTCAGAGCCAGGACGAGGTCCTGCCACATATGCAGCACACCTGTGCACGCCAAGTGCTTGGAGGACGCACAGCACAAAGGGTTGAGCTGTGCCGCCGTCCGCACAGTGGCTTGGCAGGTGCTCACGGTTGAAGCACATACTGATTGTGACCGGTGACTCCTTCCTGGGTATCTGCCCTAGAGAAGGGGAAGCCTGTGTCCACACAGATCCACCGCAGGCGTGTCTGCAGCAGCGGGGTCCTCAAGTGCCCTAACCTGGGAAGAACCCAGATCGCTCCCAGCTAGCAAGTGGATGAACAGGCTGTGGGCCACACACATGGGGACCCATCTCAGCAGTGACAACCCCAGTCAGTCCCCATGACTGGTGTGGAGTGAGAAGCCTGTGTGATTCCTTCCCTGGCCCTTGCTCCCAGAGTGGCCCCCCGGGCAGCCGTGTGCTTTGAGGGCAGCACGGGCTCCCGTGTGGAGTGTGAGTGCCGTGAGGCCCACTGTGGCTGCTTGAGTGGGCTGTGCACCGGCGGGTCCTTGTTGCAGGCACTGGCCTGCTGGGGCTAGCAGTCACCTGAGGACTGGCCACCCATGTCTGGCTGGGGAGGTGCTTGGGTGGGTGCCCAGGGTTCAGGCTACTGACGGGAGACCCACTGGCTGTATGGGAAGGGTGTAGCTTTGAGCAGTGGGAGCAGGACACTGTCAAGGTGGGGGCCTCCTGGCAGATCCCAGGTCCCAGGCTGCCTCCCAGCAGGGGTGCATGTCCACGTAACAGAGAGACAGCACACGTCACTGCAGACAGTGGGCTTCCCGCTTGTGCATTCAGTCAGGCTGGGCTTGGCTCTTTCTGGGGAGTTGCGGTGGCCAGGCAGGCGTCCTGACTGACCTCTGTCCCACAGGCAGTACTGCTGGCATGATGAGCGGGGCAAGAAGGTGAAGTGCACGGCGCCGCAGTACGTGGACTTCGTCATGAGCTCCGTGCAGAAGCTGGTGACTGACGAGGACGTCTTCCCTACGAAATACGGTGCGTCTCACGTGCGCCCAGCGCCGGCTGGTGCTGCTCCTGGGGCTGGGGGCTGGGGGCTGGCTGGGGGCTGGCTGGGGCAGCCGCTGTGGGGCCTGCCCCTTTTGTCATGAGGGACCTGGGCTGTGGAGTGAGGCAGCGCCCGTGGCAGAAAGGCTTGAGCACACCTCCACACTCGGGACCTGGGGCCCTAACAGGCCCTTCTTGGCCCCCAAGAAGGACTTGGAAACGATCCTGAGCTGCGAAGGGACAGCGCCTGGTAGCAGGAAGTGCCATGCACTGGCCACTCGCTGCAGCCTGGCCCACATAGAGAGCCCTGGAGTGCCTGTCAGGGTGGCATGGGGGCAGCCCACACAGTGGCCAGCACCCTTCACTCCAGACACACGCGAGTTTCAGGGAGGGCTCGGGACGGAGTGTCCTTTGAGCTCCTGTCACTTCTGCTGTCTGGTGTCCGGGCCAGGAAATGGCGGCAGGTGCGCGTGCTCTAGGCTGGCCAGGCTGCCTGGATGCAGAAGCCTGGCCTCTTGCAGGCCTGTGACACCCAGCCTCCCCCTAGGCAGAGAATTCCCCAGCTCCTTCGAGTCCCTGGTGAAGAAGATCTGCAAGTACTTGTTCCATGTGCTGGGCCACATCTACTGGGCCCACTTCAAGGAGACCCTGGCGCTCGAGCTGCACGGACACTTGAACACACTGTACGTCCACTTCATCCTCTTCGCCAGGGAGTTCAACCTGCTCGACCCCAAAGAGACCGCCGTGCTGGACGACCTCACCGAGGTGCTGTGCAGCAGCCCCAGTGGGGGCGGTGGGGGTGGGGACGGGGCCAGCAGTGGGGCCCCCGGGGCACAGAACCACGTGAAGGAGAGATGAGCCCCAAGGGCTGGACAGGGGTGCACATGTGCAAAGAGACAACCGTGGGTCTGCGTGTGCGCACACGTGCCTAGACACGCTGGTGGTGAGCTCTGAGGCCAGGCCGCCCGAGTGTGGGCTCCACAGACGATGCTGCTGGGCCGCGCACTTCCTGCTCCCCTGTTGGATGGATGAGTGCCGTGGGTAGCGGAGAGCCTTTGGATTCATTCACGCATTCAACAAGCATTTATTGGACTGAGGGCTGAGTCTTCTGCAGGGTGTTCCTCCCTTGGGTCTTCCCGTGCGGCCCCGCCCTCCCCTCGCCCCTCCTTGGGGGACTCCACTGCTTGGAAAGGAACACCTTGTGGTAGGTGGATCCCCCTCCATGGGGGCTTGGCTTGCATACCTGAGTTTCTGCTCTATTTGGGGGTGGGGCTCACTTTTACAGAGACCCCTCCCCGACCCCCACCCCTGGCCTTGCTGGGATCCTGGCTGTGGATGGCTCTGAGTCAGCCAGCTATGGGAGGCCTGGGGCGATCTGCAAGGGCTCCTACCTGCTGCTTGCTCCCGTCACCCCTTCCTGCTGCCTCCCTGATGCAGGGAGGGCCTGCCATGTGCAGGTACCAGGGCGGAGCCACAACAGGGCTCAGGCCCTGCTTGGAGACGCGGCTGTCAGCAGAAGGCAGAGATCCGCTTCAGTTCATCTGTGCAGTCCTAATAAAAAGAATCCTCTCAGGTCAGAGCCTAGTGTGTCCTCAGCCTGGTCGCTCCTCCCTCCCAGTGGGCAGCCCTGTCTTTGTCCTGGAGCAGTGTCAGGTTGCTGGGACCACATCACCTCCTGTGTCATCCTCATGCAGGGACAGGCACCTTCTCATGTGACTGCAGTTGTCTGAGGGATTCCTGGCCAGCCTGCGCCGTGGACTCTGCTGCAGGGGCCATTCCTGTCTGGGGCTGTGAGCTCAGGGCTGCAGACATGAGAGGGCTTAGGGAAGAAGTGGGGCCAGGGGCCTGAGCTACAGCCTGGAGCTGGTCTGGAAACTGAGTAGGGGAGGGAGAGAGCCAGGGCAGGGACAGGGTCTGGCCAGCACAGGACTTCAGGCCCCTCCCCAGTGGCGGGCGTGCTATGCCTGGTGACTGAGGACAATGCCCTGGAGGTGGATTCCTAGAAGGTTCAGTCTCCACATACACCCCAAAATTGCTGGCCCTCCGAGTTCTGGAAGGCCTCCAGCCTAGCCTGTGCAGCATGCCTGTGTCTGATAGACCCTTTCTCTACTTTCTCTGTACTGTGGCCAGCCCCGGAGAGGAACTGGAGGCCAGAGCCCCCTCCCTCTCTGCTTCCCATGGGGTCTTCTCAACTCCGTCTGGGCGAGTCCCACCTGTCTGCTTTCTGAACCTGGGTAGCAGCTTCCTTGTTGCTTTCTAGGCACAGCCTCTCCTTCTCCCATCCTTGAGAGCTGCCCCCAACCTGATAGCCCCAAATTTCCCCAGAAAGTGCAGGGGCACCCCAGGGTCTTCACATCCTGGCCCCACTGCCTCCTCATATGGGTCCTGCCCTGTGATTTTGACTATCAACTGCACGGAGGGTCAGCTGGGGTCGCTTTAGACTCTCTAGCGCCTGGACTTTCAACCCAAGCCTGGTGACTCAGTGCCAGGGATGGAGCCCACTGGGCTGTCCAAGCCTCGCACCCTGGGTGATACTCATCATGTCTCCTGTCATAGAACTTGACAGCTGGGGTAGCACCTGCAGTGGCTGAGGGTACCACAGGACCCCTAGGGGAGGGATGGCAAGAGGAGGGAGGAGGCTGGCCTAGCAGGGATGTCCTCTAGTCAGCTCCCAGGTCACGGGGCATGGGGAGCTGGGCTCTGGACTGAGCACTGCAGGGAGCACATCTGGCCTGCAACCTGGGTCAGTGTGTTTAGGAACATGGCTGCCCAGTGGGGGCTGGTGGAGGTAGAGGAGCCTGTGGGTGGGGAGCATCTGGGCTCTGTGATTGTCTAGGGTGGGGCTGGAGCTGCAGGATAGGGCTTGGAAGGAAGGGGTGACACATCTCCACCAGCATCACAGGACAGCCGCAGGCAAGTGTCCAGGATGCATGTTGTCCTGATACTCAGTAGGGTGCTATAGGACTCCTGGTCACACGTCCACCTGGGAGGGGATGGGCAGCTGGATGAAAGCTAGAGCCAGCCCTTTGGAGGGTGTTTCCTGCCGCCTCTGAGGGTGACAGGGCAATGCAGTGTGTGTCCTGCCTCCTGTGTGGCTTCTGGCTGCAAGACCTGCCATGTCCTGTCCAAAACCTGGGCCCTTGAGGAAGCCTTCCTGCCTCTGCCGCAGCTTCTCTGCTTGCAGGAAGGTGGCTGCACACAGCTCCCTCAGTTCTCCCTACACTGAAAAAGCCCCGACTGAATCCCAGCAGGCACCCACAGGTTCTCTCTCATCTGTCCTGGCAGGTGGAACAGAACCTGCGACTCCATAGTGCTTCTGTGGCGAAGCGAGTGAAAGCTGCAGGCTGACCTTGAGGTGGGAGACCTGAGTTATCCCAGTGTGCCGAGGTCATCCTGAGCATCCTGACACGTAAAATAGGTCCTTACTTGAAATAAAGAGCCAAGGTGGGGAAGGTGCACAGCTCAGGGTCTCTGGAAGCTGGGAAGGGGAGATGGGCTGTCCCCACAAGCCTCCACAAGGAACCAGCCATGCCAATTTTAAACCCCAGTTTTAGCCTGATGAGACTCGTTTTGTATTCTGGCTTGCAGAACTAAAAGGTAACAAATTTGTCTTCTTTGAAGTCACTAAATTTGTGGCAATCACAACTGCAGAAAACGAAGGCAGTTTCTGGTCCCAGGAGTGAGGCACTACTAGAACAGACCCCTGGAACTGCAGAAGTGGCTTTGGAATTGGGCAGTAGGCAGAGATGGGAAGACTTCCGCGGGGCATGATAAAGCCCAGAGTCGCAGGGCAAATGGTTGGCAGAGTCAGGGAGGTGACGGAGAAGGGCCAGTTCATCTCTGAGGGAACTTAGAGTTACTGAGATCATCCTCTGAGCAGAAATAACAGTGTTTGAGGTGCTGTTGGGAGGGCCAGCAGCAAGGAACATGTCAGGGGGAAGGCACGGCTGAGCCGTCCTTTCTTGCTGAGGAAAGCAGGACCCGCACACAGCTAGCTTGGGCATTCAGTACATGGACTGGTGGCAGCAGCAAGGTCCTATCTTGCCGCTCATGCAGTTTAGGAGGAAGAAGAGCATGCGGGCTGCAGCCCTTGAGCAGCAGGGAGCTCGCAACAGCCTAGCCAAGTCGCAGAGGAGATTTGTCCAAGGAAGGGTTGAGGGTGCAGCAGATGAGCTTTTGCTAGTACTTCAGAAAGATGGAAAGGCCAGAGGGCTCTTGAAGATACAAAGTGTGTAGCTAATAGACACCTTTGGTCATCTAAAATAGAGAAAACAGGGTCTGTAGGGGCCTATGGAAAGCCCCTTGTCTCCTGGAGTGAATCCACATGGTCGAGGTAGAGACCCATGAGGCTCTGAGAAAGTGCTCTCCTCAGAACCCTTGCCTGCTGGACCTGAAAGCAGGGAGACTGGTGAGATAAAAGCCTGTTGGGCCCCCAGAGTTCTGCAGCCAGGAAGTAGCTAAGGAAAGTGTCCAGCTACAGACTCACTGCTTTTCATTAAGAGAAAGCTGGGCTAGTGGGTGTCGTGGCACACACTGGTAACCCTAGCCACTTGGGTGTCTGATGTAGGAGGATCGCAAGTTTGAGGCCACCCTGGACAATTTAGGAATCAGAAAGGGCTGGGGTGCAGCTCAGTGGTAGAGCACCCCTGAGTTCACTCCCCAGTACAGGGGAACAGGGAGACTGGGGGTCAGAGGGCAGGGTGTGAATGTAGGGGCAGAGCCATGAGCCACAGGGACCTGTACAGCTGCTTGGGCTCTGCCCTGCCTCTGTGGCTAGAAAGCACACACAGAGAGACTTTGCCCAGGAAGGACCACACCCAGAGTGTCACCCACCTCATGTGCAAACAGGGGCTATTCAGTGGACCTGAGCAAGTAAAATAACGTCTCTCACGCCAGCGTGCTCGGGTCCCAGTGCCTGGATCCCACCAATGTCCCTGACATAGCTGGGGTTTTAAAGTATAGATGGGTGAGCACTGTAAAGTACTGGCCTGGCGTGGAGATGGACCAGGCCCTGTGTGACCAGAGGCCTTAACGTGAAACAGCAGCAGAGGCAGAGCCAGGAGCTGCAGACAGCCACGTGCTACACAGCCTGCTCTCCTGCTCTGAAGGTGGACAGGGGCCCTGACCCAAGGGGTGCAGGGAGGCCTCAGGCTAGAAAGGCTGGGAGGTGGAGCCTTCCTTGAGCCCCAGAAGGAACAAAGCCCTGCCGGAACCTGGATTTTGGCTCTGTGAGATCATTTCAGTGAGCCCTACCAGTTCTTGACTCCAAAACCACAAGAGAAGAGGTTTATGTTTTAAACTACTGTTGGGGATAACTTGTTATAGCAGTGATAGGAATCTAATCCCTCTGTAAAATGGGCCATGAGGCACTCCCAGGGTCTGTTTTGAAGGCCTTAATAAGACAATCCATCAAAGGAGGAGCTATAGTGCTCCTGGGTATGTGACTACCATGAACTCCATGTCCCAGCGCAGGCTGGTGCTGGGCTTCTGGGTGGGGACTACTCTCCCTGCTCATCAGCCCAGCTCTGTCCCCTCCTCAGGCATTGCTGCCCGATGTCCTCCATGGTCTTCTCTCCTCTCCATCGACCCTCCCCTTTCTGGCTTCCTGCTGACCTCCCTCTATCCCTTGGCAGATGATACCAAAAAAGCTTGGGTGGTGACAGGAAGTGAGTGTGTGTGGGGAGGTTGTCCAGGGAAGGGAAGGTGTTAAGGGGAGGAGAGAAGACTGAGAAGAGGGTGGGGAGGCTCTGGCCCACAGGGAGAGGGGGCAAGACGGGAGGCAGAGTTGCTAGTGAGGCCCGGACGCCTCTGGTGATGAACTCCCTGGCATAGGATGGGTGGGCAGGGCGGTTGGCCCGTGGGACACTGAAGATCCACCCTCTCCCAAGCTCCTAGGCCTCATGACACCAGGGATTCTGTACGCAGGAGGCCCACTGAAAGTGGGGACTGAAGCTGGGACAGGCTCCCTCAGAGCAGAGGCCTGTGGGTGCTCAGCATCTCCTCCCTGAGCTCACCTCACCCTGCGGCAGCTCCTGCCAGCACTCAGCCCTGGCAGGCATGAGTCAGCCATCCCCACGGTCCACCTGTAGACCCATTGCTAGCTCACTGGGAACCCAGCACTCGGGCCAGGCCGTGGGTAGGCACAGACCCAAAATGCACCCGAGAACTAGGAATTGGGAACTCCACCCAAGTCCTCATTTTAATTTCTTCATAGGAATAGCATTGAGGACCATTGGCTTTATGCTGAGTCTAAAGTGCTCAGAACAGTGTCTGACACATAGGAAACCTTTTGTATCTACTTTATTTTTTTATATAAATACAGTTTGGGGATGAGCTTGCTTTGGCTTCTGTTAGTTGAAACCAAGAGAGCTTGGTGGGAGAAGTGAGACTGAAGGGCAAGGCCCCTTCCTGAGCCATGGGGTTAGTAGGTGTGCAGACGGGAAGCCGGCAGGTCTGTTCATTCGATTGGTTTCCTTCTGGGACTCAATCCAGTGCACGTTAAGCTAACCGTAGACTTCAGTGTCCAGTGGGTCTGTGGTCAGCTCTCAGAAGAGCACTGCAGGACCACAGGCCAAGATTTCCTACCCACGACCTGCAACCTGGGACCTCCAGAGCCAGCTAACTGTGCACCTTGCTCGATTGTGGCACCCAGTTCCTTCCTGGAGCCTCTCTTAAAGCTCACATTAACTGAGATAATGTGCTACGCGTCACCACAATAGTTTGTCCCTTGGCTGCTCTCAGTGTCTTCTGGAAACCACCTCCCTTGAGGACATAGTGACATCCAGGATTGGGATGACCCCAGCTTCGCCTTAGCACTCTCGCTTCTGGACTTTGAGCTCAGAGCTAAGCCAGAAAAACATGGTGTTCTCAGGCTTTCTTCCTTCATCAAGATGGTATACCAGCCAGATGCTGAGCTTTAGAACAGGGCCTCAACCGTGCCATTCTGCCCCAGTAGATACACGGCAATATCTGCCCCAGTAGATACACGGCAATATCTGGGAGAACTTTTGGTTGTCACAGCAGAAGCGGAAGACAGTTTCTGGTAGGTATTGGGCAGAGGCCAGGAATGCTTCAGAGCCCCCCAGAGCTTCCACAGAGCACCGGATGACCCCACCACAGTCAGCCAGCCCCCAGTGTTGGCACCGGTGATGGAGCCCTTCTCTAGAGAGGGCGGGGTAAAGGCTGGGCACTGCCACTAGGCCGCGCTGCAGCCACGCCTGGGAACGGTGGCTTTGTGGACCTGGTGTTCTCTGCTCAGAACCCTGTTGGAGATTGCCCCATCTGCCTTGAGGCTGTGGGGAACTCCTAGGCCCTCCCAGACCTGGGGCCTGCTGTCTTCTGGCCCTGGGAACGGGATCCACCCTTTATGCTCTCACAGCAGAAGGGCAGCCAGGCTGTGGGCGACATGGTGCCATGGCCTGCGACTTTCCACAGTGGGTGTGACTGAGACCACCCTTCAGCAAACTTGGACCCTTACTTCTGGGCCAGGTCAGTGTCCAGCCTGCACTCTCCCCAAGTAAGGAACAGGAAGGCTCATTCTCCAGGAGAAAGCCTAGGTGCTGGGTGACCCTGTAGAGGTCTCAGGGTGGTAGTGGAGCTGCAGGGATGAGGCGAGGACAGTGTTCCTGTTTCCTGCTGCCCTGTCCACAGCAGAGCTCCATGCCAGCCCTGTCCCTAAATGTGGTACTGTCTCAGACCAGGGCAGTCTGGGCAGATGACGCAACATGTGACTGACCATGGCTGCCTGGACCCCTGTGCAGGGGTTGTTCTCAGCTGGGCAGAGCCCACACAGGCTCACCTCGGGGTGAGAGCCGCCTCAGGGCATCTCTGCCTTTCCTGAACCCACCCCGCCCGGATGGAGACCTTGCATCAGATGTCTTTTCGGAAGGAATTTATTGTTCTGGAACTGAAGTTGCTCACAGTCATCTGACAGGGGGTACACTGGATGGGGACGTCCGCGTGAGTCCGCGTGTGTCTGGAGTACAAAGAGGAAGGCCAAGGAGAGGTATTGCTTTCGGCACCCTCTGTCTCCTGGAGAAGCCCCCCCCTCGCCCCCCGCCGCTGTGCGCGTGGCTCTGTCTCCTGGACAAGCCCCTGCTCCCGCTGTGCCGTGTGGCTCTTGCTGTTACAGGTGTTTGGTTTTGTTTTATGCCCGGAATCCCAGCCTGTGGTGGAGTTTCAATGTAACAGAAGCATTAAAATCTACACGAGGGGCCGGCAGGGGAGACACCACAGCAAAGGCATGCATCGGGCCTGCCCCCCCCCCCCCCAGCCTCCTGCACCGCCCCGCGTCTGGTGCCAGCCTCGGGGGCCAGGCCGGCTGGACAGAAAGGACGTGAATGGAAGCCGGAGGCAGGGTGGAGCAAGGCGGGTCTGCGGTGGACAGTGGACAGCAGGCAGCGGGCAGGGTGGCCAGGCCCCTAACCTCACCACGTACAGGAGAAACACACTGCAGAGGCACACGCCACTGACTTTGTCTTTTTTTTTTTTTTTTTTTAATTTTAATAAAAAAATGCCCCGAGGTGGGCCTGCCATCCCGTGTGTCAGTGGGGTGCCAGCCCAGGGCCCTCTTTCTACCCCTTCACTCTCAGACACTAAACCAAGGTCACCCAGCCTGGCCTGGCCAGAGGGCCAGAGGTGTGGGTCACAGGGGGCCTCAGCCGCCCTGCTTAGGACCACACCCAGCCCCAAGCCCCCCAACAGAGCTGGTGCTGCTTCTAGGCAGCAATAAAGCCACCTGGGGCAGAGCTACCCGCGCAGTTCTTTAAATATATATATGTATATGTATATAGAAATAACCAAGAGCAAGGAACCAAAACACAGAATCTCAGCCCTGCCCCCGTGGTCCCCCCACCCCCACACCCTTTTCCAAAAACAACCAAGAAAAAAAAGTTTATAAAAATATCTTGCAGGAATTCTTTAAAGTTTACAGTAGCTTGCCAGCGCGCATCTACCGGCCAGCCCCACTGCCCCCAGCCCCCAACGGCTGTGTCCTCAGAGGGCACCTTGGCTCCGGACCCACCCTGCCCGAGACAGACAGACAGACAGATGGCAGGGACAGACAGCAGGAGGGCATGCCGCCACCCCTTCCCTGAACAGAGAACAGAGAAATAAGGAAACTCAATAAATTAAAATAGCAAATAAATAATACTGGTCTCAGCCCAGCCCCACAGCCTGGCCAGCCCCAGCAGCTCCGGCGCCCACAGGGTCTGTACCACTCAGCCAGGGAGGACCTTCAAAGCCAGGTGTGCCCGCGGTCCCCAGTGAGGCAGTGGAGAAATGGATGCAGACGAGACAGGAGGTGGCCCTGGAGAGGCCAAGATGCAGAGGAGAGGAGACGGCCGGGAGGCCTCCAGGCCCCTGCCCGGGAGACGGCAGGGCAGGCTGTCCCTGCCGCAGGTCTGCTGGGCTGGAGGAGGCATCCCGGAGCCGGGCCCTCCTCCCGCGGGCCATGCGGAGCTGCACGGGGGCTAGGGGCGGTGGACGTGCGCTGGCCTCGCCGCCCGCCCGGCAGCAGCAGGAGGAGGGAGGGCGGTCCGCAGCAGCTGCCTTCGGTCAGCCAGTGTCCGCGCGGAGCAGAGGGTGGCCTCCTGGAGGTGGCATGTTAGCTTTTCGGGATAATTCCTGGTATCAGAGCGGAAACAAGCGACGTCGTCAGAGACAGGCAGAGACAATGACCGCGAGAGAGAAAAGAGAGCGAGCGGCGCCCCGCCCGCACGCCGCGGCCCCGCGCTCTCCTTTGCTCCCAGGCTTGGAGGCAACGTCTGGGCGGCTGGCCCGGGTCCACACTAGGCGGTGGCGGTGGGCGCCACGGTCAGCGCTGTGCTGGGGAGGGACTAGTGTCTAAGGCTGCTCGCAGCGGGCGGCGGGCGGCCCCATCCCGGCCGTGTCCTTGCCCATTGGGTGCTCGGCGTCCCCTCCAGGGCCAGCGGCCGTGGAGTCACCGAGGGGGCCGTGGGCACTCCGCTTGGCGGGCGTGCTGGGGGCTTGGGCCGCCTGCCCGTTCTTCTCGTCTGAAAAAAGTTGTTTAATTACGTCAAAGAAGTTACTCAATGGGCTGCCTGGGTACACAGAACAGAGACAAAAAAAAAAAGAAAAGAAAAAGAAAAGGGTGGGGGAGAAAGAGGAAGGGAGGGAAGGAGAGAGAACAAACAAACAAATGAACGGAGGGGCCTTGAGGAGGAAGAAAAGCCCGAGGAGATGTCTGAGAGGCAGGCTGGTGGGCGGGCGGGCAAGGCTGCAGCAAGCAGGCACAGGCGGGAGGCTCCCGCCCCCAGAGGGACTGCAGAGCCCTGGGAACCCCTCCTCTCCCCTCCCAGCCTGGGGCCATGTGGGCTGGCGGATCCCATTCTGGAAATAGTGGTGTAAAGGCCAGGGCCCACTAGGAACACCAGGTCAGCAGCTGCCCCCTTCAGGAGCCTGCACAAGGGTGGGGAGGCTGGAGCCAGCACCCAAGGACTCAGCAAGGGAATGTGCCTCCCAGGAGACCTGGAGCCAGCCCCTGGCCAGTGTGGACATTCAGCAGCAGACAGACAGATGGACGGATGGGTGGACAGGCATGGAGGGCATAGGCAGGCAGGCAGGGGTCTGGGGACAGACAGCTAGGCCAGGTTCCTGGTCCCAGAAAGCAGGAAGAATGGGCAGAAACAGGGTGACCACCCCTCCGGGGGCCTGTGCTTACTGCCCAGGCACGCCACTGGGGCACCTCAACGCTACTTCCTAACCTGACCTCCATCTAAGCTCAGAGCCCTGCAGGCCTCCTCCTCACCCTGCCAGGCACAGCCGGTGGACAGAATCCATTCTGAGTCCAGGCCAGCACCTATACCTTGGACCCTCACCAACTTTAGGTATGGGGACCCCTTCCTGCTCCAAGCCTTGGGGTTCCTCCTGTGCCTGCCCTGGTCCTTGGGATGGACAGGGGCTGCCCAGGGAGGGGAGTGAGTGATGGATACTGCTCCTGGCAGAAGATGGGGGCCACGGGGCAGGGAGACTGGGTGGTCGGGTGCCTGTGCATTCACAGAGCCTCCAAGACAGCCTCAGGAGCACAGGGCAGCACTGGCCAGGTGGGCTGTGGGGTGAGCAGTGGGGCCAAGGCTAAGGTGCAGGTGAGCGTGAGGGATTCTTACCACATTTGGAAAGCTGCCCCGTCATCATTTCCATACAGTTAGTGGTGTCTGGAGCACAGAATGGAGAGAGGAGGGAGGGAGAGAGTGAAAAAGGCTGCCCACTCCTACCTGACCGGCTGGCCACCTGCAGCCTCTGGCAGGGCCCAGAGGGGTTGGGCCCAGATGGGTGGGGCCAGGAGTGGGCAGGGCCCAGACAGGGAAGATCTAGGACCAGGCGGTGCTGGGAGTGGGCAGGGGCACAGGGCTAGGCCCTGAGGGCAGGGCTTAGAGCAAGGACAGAGTTGAGCTAGTGGCAGAGGTCAGGGCAGGAATCGCCTGCCTGCAGTGGGGCGGGAGCCAGGTGGCAGTGGAAGATCCCCCAGCAGCCAGAGCCAGAAGGCAGGACGTAGCCCTGTCCTGGGGTCTGCCTGGCTGCCTTCTTCTCTGTCCCCTGCCTGCCTAAGGACAGACATACTGCTCTGGCATGGTTTACACTGGCCCCTGTGCATCTTCACTCTGCCACTCAGGCACTGCATGGGGTGGCTCCCACTCACCCCTCAACTTGTCTTGGCCCCACTTCCTTGGCCTTTTCCCGCCCTCTGCTGAGCCTGGGAGTGTCCTGCTGGCAGGGGCCAAGGCTGGGGTGGTAGCAGAGCCCTGGGGTGGAACTGTCCTTCCAAGCCCTCCCTGGGGCCTGCAGACAGATGGACATGTTCATGTGGCCTGCTCTCACTAGGGGCCTCTCAGCCTCCCCACCCCCACCCTGGGTTGGGTTCCCTGTCAGAGTGGCCACCAGGGTTCTGGAGGACAGGAGGTTCCTGAGGAGCTGCACTTGTCCCTTCTATGAGGGACAAGCTCTGGAGCTAAGTCACTGAAGTATGGAGGAGGACGCCAGGAAGGGCTGGGAGACAGGAGACCTATGGCAGGCAACAGTGGGACAGGCTGAGGTCCCAGGCCCACAAGGGGACAGACAGGGTCCAGAGTGAGCACCCAACAGTCTGAAGAACAGCGCTCAACAAAGGCCAGGGCTGGAGGTTGGGGCTCTACTCATGGTGATGCCAGGAACAGAGAAGGACCTCAGCAGCTGAGTGGCCCCACCTGGGCTTCATCTGCCCCCAGCCACACCCACCCTTCCAGAGCCGACGCG
The DNA here is from genome assembly GCF_048772815.1 of Callospermophilus lateralis. Lineage (NCBI taxonomy): Eukaryota > Metazoa > Chordata > Mammalia > Rodentia > Sciuridae > Callospermophilus > Callospermophilus lateralis. The sequence goes on from NC_135306.1 coordinate 211,293,354, forward strand.
GCCTGTCGTCCTCAGCTCAGTCACCTGGCACTGCCTGCTACGTCCAGCCTCTGTTTCCCTCTGCTCTATGGTGGGGCCTGGCCCTTAGGAGGCACAGGCTGCTCATGTCGACTGCACGTCCCCTTGCCCCAAAACAGTGCCTGCCTGGGGGCCAGGGCTAGGGCTGTCACCGTGGGGTGACGAGGTGCATGTTGGAGGCACATCCACAGATGATGGGAGGAAGATGGAATGAGATGGGGGCAGGGTTAAACAGGACCTCCAGGACCCCACACACGCACAGAAGTGATGGACAGGCCCCAGCTGTGGAGACAGCAGGCTGGGAAAAGGGCCCAGTGAGACCCAGCTAGCTGCGGGGCTCAGAGAGGCTGGGCTTGGGCTGTTTTGTGTCTCCAAGGCCCCAACCCCCTTGCATGACTCACAATGACCCCATGCATACACTCAGCAAACCTTTTGCTAACAGACAGCCATGCACGTGCCCAGGTCCTGCCTCCTGGGGCCCACACGCGTGTGCCATGCACAGGGCCAGGTGTGCAGCTGTTGCCTCTCCCCACCAGATGCCAGTGGCCTGGATGCCCCTGCTGGCCAGGGCCTAGCAGCCCTCCCCTGAGTACCCTGCTCTGCGGCCAGGTCCCTGTGCTGCTCAAGGCAGGGCTTCAGGTAGTCAGGAGCTGCAGGGAGATGGGGAGCCCCAGCCCTCTTAGGGTGCTGTGGCAGGGAGCCCCAAGGGGCAGGGCCTTGGTCCCTACTCCCAGAGCCTGCTCAGGTTGCCCCAGTGTCCAGCTGCCTGGGTGCTGGGCCCGCTGGCCTGTCCAGGGCCAGAACAGTCGAGTGGGCATAGGGTGCCCCTCTCAAGGCCAGCCTGGCTCTTGCCAGGCCCTGCCCGCAGCCCCTCCCCACCCCGGCAGCAGGCCGGACACCTTACCTGCCAGCGTCAGAGGCTACTCTCGTAGCTGGTGGCCACCTTCTGGCCCTTAAGCCCAGCACCCCAGCTTAGTCCTGGCACTGGCGGGGGGGGTTCTACAGTGGACAAGAGGCACCTTTCAGTGTGCTGCAGCCCGCTGTGCCCAGGGAGGGGCCCTGCTTCCTGAGCGGTGCAGCCACAGCTTGGGGCAGGGAGGCCGTGCTGGGCCCTCACACCTCCCATCCACACAGCACCACTGGCCACACCCCACTCGCTAGCCACAGGTGCCCTAGCTGAGCCTCCGCCTCACCTGACAGGTGCTGGGCAGACGGCTGGTCATGGGTGCTCAGCAGCTGGGCCTGGATGGTCTCCACCACCCTCTTGAAGCGGCGGCTGGGACCTGGGGGAGATAGGGGTCATATCCCTGTGCGGCACAGCCATCCAAAGCTGCCCCCGGCCACAGGCTCACCTGAGAGCAGGGTGAAGGTGACAGAGTAGATGCCGTTCTCCTTCTGGGCCTCACCACCCTCAGTGTAGGTGATGTCCACCTGGAACTTGACCGGCTTCTGGAACACGGCTGGGCCCCCCGTCGCCTTGTACTCAGCCCGGAAGCTCGTCTGGGAGATGACGCTGTGGCTGAGGCTGGGGATCTGAAGAGCACACAGTGCAGCATGAGCATAGCCGGCCCTCCTGGGAGGCAGCCTGGGAGGCAGCCCTGCAGCTCTGCCCTGCTCGACGCAGAGAATCCAGGCCGCAGGCCCCGTGCTCCTGAGCCTATTTCCAGATCTGTGAGGCAGGCGTGGTGCAGGCAAGACTAACAGAGTCACTGTCCCCAGCCCCCGCCTGTCAGGAGCATGCAAACTGTGGCCCTGGGGTCTGCGGGAGGGCCTGTGGGGAGGGCCTGCGGGGAGGGCCAGGAGAACCCCTGCAGCCTGAGGCTGGGGAGCAGGAGCTAAGGGGAGCATCAGAGCACCCCACTAAGGGTGCAGACTTTGTCCCCTGCCCTGGGTCTTCCGGAGCCCAGGCACACAGGGGCTGAGTCCTCCCCAGCTCAGTCAGATCCGCAGTGCTGAGCAGCATGGGCAGAGCCATGGCAGACAGGCCGCACCAGCACATGGCCTCTGGCCAGCACTGGGAGGGGACCAGGGCCCTGGCTCTGTCTGACACTGGGCTGGCGACCCAGGAGCAGCATGCAGGGACCTGGTAGATGGGGCTGGGAAGGGGACAGGCCCAGGCCTGAGAGCAGTGAGGGAGAGAACAGTGTCTTCTGCAGCCTGAAACCCAGCTGCTCACCCAGGCTGGGCCTCCCTGGCAGGGTTTTGAGCCATCTCTGGGGCACCAGGGGAAGTCCTTAGCTGTAGACACACAGGTAGTAAGGCTTGAGGGTCCCTCGGGCAGTGTGTCCAGTGGGGAAAAGCCACCCTGGGGGGGGCATCCTGAGGCTAGGGGGGGCATCCTCAGTGTGGATGACCACAGTACAGGATGATTCTCCTGGGCCAAGTGCGTGCCAGCATACTGTGGACCAGGATGGACTATGGTGGGGATATGAGCTAAGAAGGCCCCAGACAGGCCTGGCCTAGCACAAGGCAGTCCCAAGACAGTCCCAAGACAGGACACAGGCCAGGACAGGATGTCAGCAGGGACAGAAGCCCCCTGAAGGGACCGAGAGCTCACATCCTGGCTAAAACAATCTCTCTACTCAAGTCTTTGAGGATCCTTCTGCTCTTCAGAACCCAAAAGATGAGACACCCATTCAAGACCCCAAGCCTGGCCCCACCTCACAGGGACTACTAGGTTCCATGGGCAAGGTAGGGGCTGTGTGAGGCCTACAAACCAATGGGTGAGGAGAGGGGCACAGGAAACAGGCGTCCACAGAAGGTCAGCAGGAGCCCACACAGGTCCCTCAAGCTCACAGCCTCCCTTGAGCGGTGTGGCCACCTGCATTCACCCTCAGCCTCTAGCCCACCCTATGCCCAGAGCCCATCCCTCCACAGCCAGCCCAGAGCAGCCCCCCACCCCTGCTGCAGGCCAAGGGCCCCCCGCAGTGCTTCTCCAAGCAGGAAGCACATGGGCAAGAGGGCACCAAGGCTTGTTCTGGGCCCCAGCTGCCTGCCTGTATAGGCTGGACCCAGGGGGGAGGGCAGCCCGCCAGGCCCTGCCTGGCCTCACCGATAAGAAGGCATGCACAATGTCAGCCTTGATGGAGCTCAGGGGCTTGTCCTTGATGACGAGGAAGATCTGCTCCTCCTTCTCCAGGTTGATGAAGTTCCCGAACCAGGACTTCTTGGCCAGCCTGGGGACAGAGGCTGTGATGACTGGCAGGTCCACCACCAGCCCCCAATGCTGGCCCCGTCTCACCCCTAATTCACCCACCCCCAACACCACTGTGTGGTCAAAACCCATAACCATCTCCCCAAACTCAGCCCCAAACCTTAACCTGACCCCCCACACTAACCCTAACCTAGCCCAAGCCTGTGGTCCCAACCCTCTCCAAACATACTAACTCCACCTCCTACCCTGAACCTGCTCTCAGAGGCCCTGCTGGGTCTCAGCTGCACATGCTGGACACCAGCCAGGCAGGCAGGGGTGGGAGCTAGAAGGGAGCCCCAGCCCTGCCCTTCTCTCAGGTCCCTGGGTTTGGGGTAGTCTGCTGTGCCCGTCCTGGCAGAAGTACCCCCAACCTGGTGTACAGGCAGGCGTGGGAGAGAAGCTGCAGACAGCAGGGCCATGTGCCCCTTTCATCTGGTAGGTGTCCTAGGGATGATGGCTGCTGGCTCTGCCTGGGAGACCAGGCCCCACATGTAGATCCTGGACTCTCAGACCTGGTCCAGGGCCAGTGTGAGCTACACCTGGCCATGTGATTCACCTTACCACAGCCTTATTTCCTCAGACTGACCCAGCACCTAGTGACCGCTGGCCTGCCAGCACCCACTGCTGCCTGACAGGCAGGCCCGGGCCCACATGGCTCCCTGCCACCCCAGGTCATCCTGCTCCTCATCCTCACTGCATGAGGCCATCCATCCCCTTTCCACTCTTTCCTAAGTCACAGATGCCATCTGCGGTGGAGACCCTGCCCAGACAGGAGCTGGATGCCAGTGTGTTGGGCAGACACTGCCAGCCTCAGTTGCATCCATAGGGGGCTACTGCCCCTTGGAATGGGAACCAGGGGGATATGGCAAACGTGCAGGTGGCACCTCTGAGTGAGGGCAATTGGCTCAGCCTCTTGCCACCTTGCTGGCAGTCTCCCCCCTGAAGCCCTGGGGACCCAGCCTGCCCACCACCACGGGGCTGGGAGGGGCTCCTCCCCAGTGCCCTCAGACACCACCACAGTGCCCAGTGGAGCACATCCAGGCTCCCGCCCTGGAAACCAGGAGTTGCTGAGCTTGCAGGGACCTCTCCCCAATGACCACCAGCCTGCACACCGGCAGCCATAGGGCAAACACAACTAGTGCACCCACACAGGCTGGGGTGGCAGGAGGGAGGTACCCCCATGCCACTGCCAGCATCTGGGCCCAGGGCAGACAGGGGAAGCAGCAAGGGCAGGAGGACCTGCGCGGGCAGCACCCGCCCTGGGCTGGCCTGAGGCTCGCTCAGCATGACTTTTGAGTGCAATGTTCCCACCCAGCCCCTTGGTGCTCCTGCTGCCCAAAGCCCACAGTCATCTTGTTTGAAGCTCTCTGAGTAAGCTCTTGGCCTGGCTGTGCCCAGCACCCCGTCAGGGCCTGAAGACCTGGGGCACTCAGGGCCTCCTACAGAGCAGACGGGAAGACACAGATGGGTTTCTGACGCCCTCCTTCAAGGAAGACAGAGAACAGCAACTGAGGTCTTGGACTTTGGGTTCTGTGGTGTGGCATCTGGCACAGAGGGTCCCCTGTCTAAAAGAAGCCCAATGACCAGAGGGGCCTGAGTGGGCTGGGGTGGTTCTGCTGGAGCTCTAATGTTCGCATGGCTGGGCCATGTCGTCCAGCCTGGGTGTGGACACACAGGTTCTGGGGATGAGAACAGCACTTAGATCAGAGAACTCAGGGAAACAGACGACCCCCTCAGGAAGTGGGCCTTGCTTGACAGGCTTCCCAAGAGGAGAGAATTCTCCAGTCTTCACAAGGAAGCGGGTCACATTGTGGGCCATCAAGGGAGCCTGTTCTCGTGTTGTCTCTGGAAGCCATGAACCACCTGGGCTGGCGACAGCCAGGGAGCAAGTCCTCAGTACGGAGGAGGTGATGGCGTCTTGAGCCTGGGGGCCACTGCATCTGCTCAGGCCCTTGGGAGGGGATGAGGCTCCGAGGCCCCCACCAGCGAGAGAGGACGCGGGTTGGTGCACTGGAGTCAGGCTATGGGGGCTTTCTTCCAACTTTTCCAAAACACAGAAGACTTGCAAGTCTGAGGCCGAAAGCTTTTGGCAGCAGCCCAACTGACAGCAGAACCAAATAGGGTTCCCAGGCACCCGCTGGCCACCGTGCCTCTGCCACGACGTGACAGAAAGTCCACGGCTCCCCTGCATATGCCGCTCCCAGAGGGTTTAGCACAGAGCAAGCTGCCTCCCGGGGTTCCTTACTGAGCACCAATGGCAGGATAAGTCTTTCCCCTCGCTCTGACAAGGCTGTCCCCACCACCATTGTAGGCAGAGGCCACAAGACCCCCACCAGGCTGTGCTCTGCAGCAGCACTGCACAAGGGTCATGCAGCACTTCCACACATGTACATCAGCAGTGGCCAGAGAGTTGACCAGTAGAGGCCACTGAGAAGGACAAAGAGAGGGCTGGACGCTCACAGGCGTCACCATGGGATGTGCCATACAGGCACCTGGTGTCTGCAGGGTGGCCATGGCTCTGCCTGCCTGGGTGTCCTTTCCTCAAGTTAAGCATTCAAGAGGGCCAGGGTCAGGTCTCACTCTGCCCACTCCATTGTCACCAAGCCTCTGCCAAGGCCATGTCCCCAAGCTCCTACCAAGCCTGCTAGGTCCTCCATGTGGCTGCTGGGCCCTGCATCCTGCAGCTGTCCCTCCTCAGCAAAGCCCGACTTCCTGAGACCCGACTGTCCCTACGATCTCCCAGGCCCTGGGAAGCACAGTGCACCCCCTGCACACCTCACCCCAGTGGGGCCCAAGGTGAGACTCGGTAGCCCCAGTCGGGCCCTGCCTGCAGTGGGACCAGGGAAACAAGCAGGGCCGCCTCGAGAAGGACCCCACCTGCCCTTGGGAAGGGTCTCCCAAGTCCCTCCCCAGCTGGTCTGGTGTCCAGTGCCAGGAGACCTCCAGGATCCACTTACTCTGGGGAGGACTCCGGGGTCAGGTTGGACATCTCTTCGGGTGTGGGAACTGCACACAAGGGAAGAAGAGGGAGAGGCTCAGTCCCTGCCCCAGCTCCCCCATCAACTCCACCAGCCCTCAGCCTGCAGGGAGCTGTCCTGCCTCTGGTGCTGAAGTCGAGCTGTGTCTCCTTCAGCCTCCAACCAGCCCAGACCCAGCTGGTCACCCAGCACCGTGCAGGGCCTGTGTACTGCCCACCACCTGTGGCAGCCGACCCTCCTCCCTGGGCTGACAGCTGGCGATGCTGACACCCAGAGGTGCTGGCCCAGCCTGTGTGAGGTGAGCCTCGGGCAACCTGGCTGCGGCCACAGCTTCTGGTAGAACAGCCCCCAAGAAGGCGGCGGATACAGGGTACAGTGGGGAGCGTGAGGGGAGGAGCTGGGATGGGGCCAGGGCAGACCTGAGAGGGCACCAAGGCTGCAGAGCAGCCCCAGACCCTGCCATCTGTCTGCAGGCAACTCCAATAGGGCTGGGCAGGCCTGGAGCTGTCCCCTGCCCTGGTCCCCTGCCCTGGCCAGTGCTGGCTCTGACCTTGAAGTTTCCGGCGGTGGAAGCGGGGAGAGCCCAGGAAGCTGTTCTTGATGGAGTTGAGCCGTGTCCGCCAGGGCACCCCTCCAACACTTGGGCTGGATGGCGGTGTGGGGTTGGGCGTGCCGGCTGGGCTCTCCTTTGGCGTGTGGACGGGCGTCCCCTTGGGGGTAGGGAGGGGACTGCCCCTCGGCGAGGGGTGAGGGGTCACCTGTATGGTGGGGACAGATTTGGTGTTTGGTTCAGTCCCAGCAGGAGGGAGCCGGGCAGGGGGTGGCAGAGCCAGGGGGCCTGGGGGCAAGGCCAGCGGGGGGCTGAGGCTGGCAACAGGAGGCTGGGCCTGGGCGCAGGCGGGGAGTGGACTGGACGTGGTGCCCTGTAGTGGCTTGTCGGTGAGCTTGGCCTTGCACGGCAAGGTCTGGGTCTTGGGGTTGGGCCGTGGGGCGGCCTGTGGAGGGAGGACGGGTCCAGGCCGCGAGGTGCTCCGGCAAGCTTCAGGCTCCAGGGAGGTGGCCAGGGGGCAGGCCGTGGAGGGGAGCTCGGGGGGAGGGGGGGGCAGGATGGACTTTCTAATGGGCTACGAGGGAGCAGAGAACAAGCGGGCAGGGTGACCATGCAGCCGCCCACATGCCCCACCCGCCCCATGCAACCCAGCATCAGAGCATCAAACAGGACCCCAAGCAGGACGGATGGGCAGCCAGGGAGGGTTGGCCACAAAAGAAAACGGAATGACGAGAAAACAAACAACACAAACAGAAGAACGTGCAGTTAGCAAGAGCAGCAGCCACAAGGCAGCCCAGCCCAGCGGGCCTGAGTCCCGGCCTGTGCCCACCCCCGCCCTGTACACGCGGGATGGCAGACCCACAGCTGAGGTTAGGATGGCTAGTCACTCACCCGGGGACTGCTGAGTGGACTCGTGGACAGGCCTGAGGAGGCACCACTGATGGACCGAGACCTGGGGGTGGCAAAGGACAAAACAGTGACTCGGCCAGGAGAGGCTCCCGCTCCTCTCCCCAGGTGGACCACCAAGAGGCCTGGAGACCCAGCCCAGAGCCCCCAGGCCTTGGGGCCTGGTTCACACCTGCCAACCCTAAGAGGTCCCTGGATGCACAGCTGTGCCTAGGATCATCCTGCTGACCTCACCCATCAGCACCCAGTGTGCAGCTGGGGTCCCTGGGGCTCCTCCCCACACACAGGAACCACCAGCAGCCCAGGCCTGGCACAGGATAAGGTGCCCAGAGGGCCTCAGCAAGGTCTGCAGGCCCCTGAGTAGATGGAGGGACGTGGGGCAAGGTGGAGGCTTGCTGTGAACTGGGTCCAGCCCCATCCTTGCCAAGCCTCCTGTTGGGTCCACTCCCCTGCTGCCTGAGCACGGACCCCAAGGCTGAGCTGTCACAGCGACGGGTGTGTGGACCACCAGCTGGGCACTAGCCCAGCCCTCCACATCCACAAATGTCCACAAGAGATGCCTGCGGCCAGCCCAGAGCCCTCCTCTTGCACCATCACTGCCCCACTTGGCTGAAGACAGGCCAGGCACAGCAGAGAGCCCATGTGTCCACCACCACAGGTGAGCAGCTGCCTGAGGGCAGGCACAGGCCTTGGCCCCACCACACCAAAAGAGAGGACAAGCAAAGGCCATCTCACCCCTGGGCAGCGGCACCTGCCATCCTTAGAGGAGGGAAACAGGGGCAGGGTGGCAGCCACAGGAGAGAAGAGGACAGGAAAGAGTAAAAGACCATCCCACACTGCCCCCAGTGCCCACTGCTGGCCAGCCCGGCTGCAAAGGGCCTCCCGGCCCATACCGAGGACTGGCTCCTAGGCTCAGGAGCTACTGAGGGCGCCAGCACCCTGGCCACCCTGGCCCTTGCCTGGTTCCCAGCTGGCCCCTGGGCACCTATGGGAAGGGCCCTGTGGCAGCAACCTGCAGGTATCCCCACCTGACTGCCAAGGGAGAGGGAGGCAGCGAGACCCTCTGCCAGGAGCCTGCCTGGACCAGCATTGGGCAAAGCCCAGGTGCAGAGAGGGAGCCCAGCCCCAAGGAGGTGTCCAGGGAGAGGGGGTGCCCTGGGGGCAGCAGCCACGAGCAAGCAAGATCAGGGCCCGGGCTCCCCAGGCCAGCCAGGAGCTTGCCACCTGGCGCAAGGAGAGCAGTGGAGCTGCGGCAGGGTTGGGGCTGAGCAGGCCTCCTGCCTGGCCCCCGGACACTGAGCTACAACTGGCAAGTCAGGAGAGGCGTGGTCCTGAGGACAGTGGAGGGGGTGAAGGGTGAGGGAGGGGCCAGGGCACAGGCAGGCTCCACAGGGACGAGGCCCAAGGGGCCAGAGCTCTGGGAGGCAGCTCTGCAGGCAGTGCCCCCACCCAGGGTGTCAGCCACCACCTGCCAGCACAGGGCAACGGGGTGGCTGATCCCAGCCCTTGTGGGCAGCAGGGCCACAGCAGCCAGTGCCAGCCAGGCCCACTGGACCAAGGCCAAGGGCCAGCAAAAGGGAGGCCTCCCTGCTGCCATGTGGGGCTCCTAGGGTGGGGAGCATAGTGGTGCCCCCCACCCTGGGCCTGTGTACGCACCATGTGCGGGTCTTTCCCCGGGGCTGGCCATCAGCCTTGCCCCAGCAAACCCACCCCTCCTGGGCCACAGCACAGCTGGCCATGCTCCTTCCTTGGCTGGCTGGACATTCCATTCCCAGAGAGCAGGGGTCAGGAAGCGTCTGCAGCCCAGCCCAGCCCCGCCTTCAGGCCCTGCCTGTGCCTGCCTGGCCAGGCAGGGGCTGTGTGTCTGGGGCTGGGAGGGCGGACGGACGGGCAGGGTGTGTACCTGTCTTCTTTGCTGAATTGGGGATGGGCTTCAGCGATATCCAGGCTTTTACTGAACATTGCTTTACTACAGCAGGAACAAAGCGAGAAAACAGAGTTACTGCCACGGCCACACGCACGCAGGTCACTGCCAGGCCCGTCTGCCGCCCGGGCCACACGGGCGAGACCTCCACACAGCTCTGAGGTAGGGCATGACCTGACAACCCCAGACCAGCACACAGAGACGGCGAGAGAGGACGGGGCAGGAGCCACAGCAAGCCTGCCTGAGCAACCTGCTGGGCAGGGTGGCCAGGCCTCGGAGGACGCCCAGCCCCCACCCCAGCCCTAGGACCCCTCCAGTCCTGGCCAGTGCCCCTGCGGCCCAGTGCCAAGAGGCCAAGCCAGAAGCTAAAGCAGGCTAGGTGTGCCAGGCCAAAAGGCCTCTGAGACCCTGGGGCAGTCCCACCCCACAGCAGCCAGGCCTGGGGGTTGGGGCAGGAGTTCAGGCCATGCAGGGTGGGAAGGGCTCAGGTTGGCTCCCAGCCTGCCCTGCAAGGCCCAGGGAAGGTGATGGCCACAAGAGCAGAAGGCATGCGCTCGGGCTGCTGGGAGGGTCCTGCAAGGAGCAGCATGCCTACAGCAAGCAGGACACCAGGAGACCCTGGGTGAAAGCGTGTTCAGGGGGACCCTGGCTGCCCCAGGCTGGCAGCTGGTGAACTGGAAGGAGGACCCTGAGGGCGGGCACCCTGGGGTTGAAGGCCCAGCCAGCCCTGATCCCTGGTGAGGGCCTGGGGCCAGCACTGAGGTCTGGCAGTTTATCCTGATGGCCACCCAGCTGCCTGGTGTTTCCGCAGTTTCTGGCAACTTCCTCTGGTGAGGCCCTTGGCACCCCACTGCCCACTAGAGAGAGGGGGCAGTGGGGTGCTGGCCCAGACCCCAAGGCTGAACAACGACAGCCAGGGCTGATGGCACTCCAGGCCCATGTCTGTCCCACACAACTAGGACTCCCACCTGGGGAGGGAAGACTGGAGACCCCTGCTCAGAGGCCACACCCAGCATGTCCCACAGCTCCATCCCACCCAGGCAATGCAGGTTCTGGGCACCCTTTCTCCCTCCAGGGGTCCTACAGGACACACACCCACTCAGCACTCCCCCAGATTCCACATCCCTGGCCATGACGTTGCCACTGGCCACCCACAGAGGGTCAAACATCAATGAGGGACAAGCCTTCTGGACTGGCAGCTTTCAACATGGCTTGATCACAGGACAGACCAGCCCAGCCCAGCCCAGCCCAGCCCAGCTTAGCCCAGTTCAGTCCAGTTCAGCACAGCTCAGCACAGCACAGCTCTGCTCAGCCCAGCCCAGCTCAGCTCAGCTCAGCTCAGCCCAGCCCAGCCCAGCCCAGCCCAGCCCAGCCCAGGCCAGCCCAGCCCAGCCCAGCCCTGCTCTGCTCAGCCCAGCTCAGTTCAGTCCAGTTCAGCACAGCTCAGCACAGCCCAGCTCAGCTCTGCCCAGCCCAGCCCAGCCCAGCCCAGCTCTGCCCAGCCCAGCCCAGCCCAGCCCAGCCCAGCTCTGCCCAGCCCAGCCCAGCTCTGCTCAGCACAGCTCAGCTCAGCTCAGCTCAGCCCAGCCCAGCTCAGCTCAGCCCAGCCCAGCCCAGCCCAGCCCTGCTCTGCCCAGCCCAGCCCTGCTCTGCCCAGCTCAGCCCTGCTCAGCCCAGTTCTGCTCTGCTCAGCCCAGCCCAGCCCAGCCCAGCCCAGCCCAGCCCAGCCCAGCCCAGCTCTGCTCAGCCCAGCCCAGCTCTGCTCAGCCCAGCTCAGCTCAGCCCAGCCCAGCCCAGCCCAGCCCAGCCCAGCCCAGCCCAGCTCAGCTCTGCTCAGCTCAGCTCAGCTCAGCTCAGCCCAGCCCAGCCCAGCCCAGCTCAGCCCAGCACAGCCCAGTCCAGCTCAGCCCAGTTCTGCTCAGCCCAGCCCAGCTCAGCTCTGCTCAGCCCAGCTCAGCTCAGCCCAGCCCAGCCCAGCCCAGCCCAGCCCAGTTCTGCTCAGCCCAGCCCAGCTCAGCCCAGTTCTGCCCAGCCCAGCTCAGCCCAGTTCTGCTCAGCCCAGCTCAGCCCAGCCCAGCCCAGCCCAGCCCAGCCCAGCTCAGCCCAGTTCTGCCCAGCCCAGCTCAGCCCAGCTCAGCCCAGTTCTGCTCAGCCCAGCCCAGCTCAGCTCTGCTCAGCCCAGCTCAGCTCAGCCCAGCCCAGCCCAGCTCAGCCCAGTTCTGCCCAGCCCAGCTCAGCCCAGCCCAGCTCAGCCCAGCTCAGCCCAGCCCAGCCCAGCCCAGCCCAGCTCTGCTCAACCCAGCTCAGCCCAGCCCAGCCCAGTTCTGCTCAGCCCAGCCCAGCTCAGCTCTGCTCTGCTCAGCCCAGCTCAGCCCAGCCCTCCTCTGCTCTGCTCTGCTCAGCCCAGCCCTGCCCAGCTCAGCCTAGCCCAGCCCTCCTCTGCTCTGCTCAGCCCAGCTCAGCCCAGTCCTGCTCTGCTCAGCCAAGCTTAGCCCAGCCCTGCTCTGCTCAGCCCAGCCCAGCTCAGCCCTGCTCAGTCCAGTCCTGCTCTGCTCAGCCCAGCCCTGCTCTTCTCTGCTCAGCTTAGCCCAGCCCAGTCCAGCTCAGCCCAGTTCAAATCAACCCAGCTCAGTCAGCCAAGTCAGCTCAGCCCAGCTCAGCTCTGCCTGGTCCAGCCCAGTTCAGCTGAGCCCAGCTCAGCCCAGCTCAGATCAGTCCAGCATAGCTTAGTCCAGTCCAGCCTAGCACAGCTCAGCCCAGTGAAGCCCACCCAGCTCAGCTCAGCCCAGCCCCTCAGCCCAGTCCAGCCCAGCTCAGCCCAGCCAAGCTGAGTCCAGCTCAGCTCAGCCTAGCTCAGCCCAGCATAGCCTAGTCCATTTCAGTCTAGCTCAGCCTGTGCGATCCTGCTAGCAACCCAGCACCATGCAGTTCTGATCAGCCAGTGGCCTTGGCCCAGATCTCAGGACCAATGGGAAGAGACGAGGCCAGGTGTAGAGCAGCCTAGGAGGGTGCTGCCTTGGTGTGGCACCCTAGGGCAGGCACGCACCTCTGGCCATGCTGGGCCATCTCAATGGCTCGCCGTGCAGGCACCGGGGAGCCGCCATCTGTCACGCTGAGCACCTCCATGGACTTGCGCTCGGGCCGCCGCTTGCCGTGCCGGTTCAACATCGGGGAGTCCACACGCTTCCTGGGAGGGTCTGTGTGCAGACTGGGGTCAGCCCTGGCTGCCAGCAGGCCCCAGGACTCAGCACGGGCTGGAGGCCTCATACCTATCTCATTCCTGGGGGGCAGGTCCTCGTCCTCATGGCTGGGGTACCGTTCTTTCCGGTCCAGGAGGAGGAAATAAATCATCTTTTCCTGGTTCTCCCTGTTTTGGGCAAGAGGCACCAGGAGGGTTGGCTCCCAAACACTCCTGCACAGTGTGCCTGCCCGTGGTCCAGGAGGACTCTGCCTCTGGCCGCCTTCCCAAAGCTGCCAGAGCTGGAGCGTGGAGCTCATGGCCAAGCCAGCCCCTACTGCCCACCCAGGACATACTCCTCAGAGAGCAGGTCCTGCAGCAGCTTGTTGCGGTCTCGGAAGCAGCCCAGGGAGTGCATGCTGTCTAGCACGTCAGGGTCGATGTCCTCCAGGCTGGGCAGCGAACGGATCTGCACCTTTCGGGGGATGGGCTGCTCTGGCTCAGGCTCATTTTTGCCTCCTCTGTGGACAACAAAGCACCAGGGGTCACTCACTCCAGCTAGCCGGAGGCTACTCCACCCACCCTAAGGTGGCCAGGAAGGTGGGAGGCCCGCCCTCATCTGGGCCCCTGAGTCCTGTTGCTGTCTCTATGACCAGCCCCTCCAGGCCTCCTGCGTCCTGCCACACCAGCACAGGACAGCTGACAGCAAGGCTGGGGCAGCCCACGCTGGCCAGTGCCCTCCCCCCTCCTCACAGGCCCTCCAGGCCACAGCAACAGGCAAAGCGGGCGTTAGTGGTCAGAGAAGCTACTTACATATACCATATGTGTTTCTGAATGTGCTCTAGCTACAAGGAAAGAGAGAAAGGGAGTTAGTACGGGGGCGCCCACGTTAGGAGGCAGGGAGAGCAGGAGTGGGGAGGCAGGGCGGGGCCCAGGCCAGCACCCCTGCCCTGCCTCCCCAGGTGCCGAGGGAGTGCAACCAGGGGAGGGGGCTGGGAGGGTGGGACAGGGGCAGGGCCTGGGAGGAGGGAGGCAGAGGAGCCAGCAGAGCCCTCCAGGCAACTGCCCAGGCCAGGATCTCCTGGATCCCAAGGGCAGAGAGGGAAAGCAGCCCAAGCCAGGAGGTTCAGGTGGCAGGGAGAGCTGGTGCAGTGTGGTCAGGAGGCCAGGCAGCCCCACTACAGCCCTTCTCCACAGATTCAGGGACAGCTTGCTTGGGGGAGAAAGACAGTCCCTCCTCCCGGAAAGGCCAGCCCAGAGGGCACGTGCTTCTCTCCATGGGCAATGGCCGTCCTGCCAGGAGGGCCCCTCGCCTGATGCAGCCACCTTCGGGGAAGGCCTCACTCTGCCCAAGGGCTTCCCCAGGACACCAGAGGCAGGACAGCAGTTAGGGAGATGCCCAGCGTGGTCACCAGCATTCCCCTGTCACACAGGCACAGGCCTGCCACCCACCTGAGCACTTGGGCATGCCCACACACACCTAGGCAAAACGGCCCTGACACACTCACATCTGTCACACACCCACCTCTGTATAATCCCACACCTGGGCACACAGTCGAGCACACATCCCTGCACAGGCTCTCTCATATCTGTACACGCACATACACCCGAGCACACCCATCTGGTATGTGTTCTCCCATCCTGTGCACGGGGACCCTGGCTCACACTGACCCACACCTGGCACACACACCCTGAATGTGCACACCCCAGCACACACTAACCCACACATGGCACCTGGCACACTCACTCCCACACCTGGCACACACACCCTGAATGTGCACACCCCAGCACACACTAACCCACACATGACACCTGGCACACTCACTCCCACACCTGGCACACACTGACCACACCTGGCACACACACCCTGGATGTGCACACCCCTGGCACACTCCCACACCTGTGCACACATACTTGCATGCACTCTTCCACAACTGGGCACACCCACCCCTGGCACATGCTGTCCCACACCTGTGCACACTCACTCCCACCCCTGAGCACACATGCTCCTGGCACACAATCCTGGAACACTCACTCCCACACCTGTGCACACACCCATGGCACACGCTCTTCCACACCTGGGCACACAAACCCTGGCACACCTGACCCACACCTGGTACACCACCCCTGGCACACACTCTCCCCCACCTGTGCACATACCCCTGGCACACGCTTTCCCACACCTGGGCACACAAAACTTGGCACACCTGACCCACACATGGCACCCGGCACACTAACTCCCACAGCTGGCACACACTCTCCAACACCTGAGCACACACACACTCCTGGCACACTCACTCCCACCCCTGGCACACATGCCCAAGTGTCCACACACCTGGGCACATCACTGGTCCCCAAAGCACATGCCCAGGCACTGGTGCGGTCACCCATGCACCCTGAGGAGCCCAGCCCCCTGGTGACTCCTCGGCCCAGCAGGCCACCGGCAAGGGGCGGGCCCCCAGGCGAGGTCCGGGAGGGCAGGACGCACCGTGAGGCGCCGCGCCGCGTCCACCTCGATCATGCCGCGCAGCAGGCTCTGGCAGTCGGGCGGGATGAAGTGCGGCATGTGGAACACCCCGCGCTTGACCTTCTCCAGCAGCTGCCGCAGGTTGTCGTCGTCGAAGGGCAGCGCCCCCTGTGGGCAGGCAGGCTCGGTCACGGCGGCCCGCGGGCACGGGGCGGGGCGGGGGCGGGGCGGGCGCTCACCACCAGCAGGGCGAAGAGGATCACGCCGCAGCTCCACACGTCCGCCTTGCGGCCGTCGTACTTCTCCCCCTGCGGGCGGAGGGCAGCGGGTCGGCGGGGGCAGGGCTGGGGTGACGCTCCAACCTACCCACCGGCCCCTTCCACCACCGGCTGCAGCGCGAACTTACCCGGATCACTTCCGGGCAGGCATAGTGGGGGGATCTGAGGACAAAAGTGGTGGGTCAGCGAGCGGAGTCCACGACCTGCCGTCCAGGCCCCGCCTCGCCCAGAGGCATTCCCCTCCAGCCCGGGCCTGGGAGGATGCCCCGCGGGCCCCTGGCTCCCAAGGAGGCTCCCACGACCTAAATCCTAACAGGCTCTGCGGGAGCTGAGGCCTGGAGCCCAGAACCACGGCCCATCCGTCTCCTCCCCACCGCAGACAGAGACGCAGGGGCACCACTCACCCGCAGCTGGTCTCCAGGAGGCTGTCCCCCACCTGCAGGGACGCCATGCCGAAGTCTGCGATCCGGATGTTGTTCTTCTCGTCCAGCAGCAGGTTCTCTGGCTTCAGGTCCCTGTGGCTGGGGAGGGAGGCCCGGGCTTGGCTCGCCAAGGTCCCACACCCTCCACTGGGCTTCACAGACAGCCCTTGACCAACTGCAGCCCTCCCTCAAACCCCCATCCTGAGCTGGACCAACGGTGGCCAAGGCCAACCCGCGTGCCTGAGAGAAGGGGAGGTATCCTGGCCCAGCGTGCTGGGGTCCCGACAGTGGCTCTGAGCGCCCTGGGAGGAGCCCCAGGGAGCTGTGTGGACACTGGCCTCGGGCTGGGGCCGCACCATATGGAGTGACTGTGGCAGAAGTCCAGCGCGGAGATGATCTGCCGGAAGAACTTGCGGGCCTCCTTGGGGGTCAGCCTCCCCTTCTTCACCAGGTAGTCGAACAGCTCCCCCCCAGACACGTGTTCTAGCACCAGGTATCTGCGGGACAGGGGGCATCAGCAGCTGCACTGCCACATCCTGGCACACACACCCTGGCCCTCTTGCGCCAGCCTAGGGAGCCCAGGGTCTGGGTGGAGGTCAGGCTGGGTCTCTGGCGGACCTCGAAGCAGTGCAGGTGGGCTGGGCTCTGAGGGGGCGGTGCACTGGCGCTGCCCTGTCCCACCCTTCACACCTCAGTGGCCCCCATGCAGTGGGGAGGGCTGCCCAGTGCTGCCCCAGGGGCAGGGCCATGGACCAGCAGCTGCTGTGCAGAGGGGTCAGGGCTGAGGTCATGGGATGCCTGAGGAGACAGGGATCAGTGAGGGGCACCAGGTTCAGCACTGCCTCCCCATGGAGGGGGCTGTCCCATGCTCCTCTAAGCATGGCCTTGAGAAGTGGACTTCAGCTCGACTGGCACAGCTTGATGCTCCTCTCCCTGCCTGCAGGCACTTAGCCACAGGGTAGAGCCTGGGGCTGGCTTCTCCATGGGGGCAGCAGGGGCCTCGGGCAGTGTGGACTCTGGTGTTTGGTGACCTCAGGGGAGCAGCTGCAGTCCCACTCAGACTGGGGAGGGGCTCAGAACATGCTGTGTAGAGGCCCTTGAGGTGGGGCCTGGGTGTGACTTCAGGGACATGAGGCAGGTGAACAGACGGAAACAGCACAGAAGCCGGAGACACCCCCAAGTGGGTATGGGGCAGTGGCACCAAGGACAGGCTCAGCCTTGCGGCAGGAGGACCTGTCTGCACTGAGAAGGCGGACGTGTGGGCACTGGGTGGGACTCTGGGCAGGAAGGCTGGTCTGAGAAGTGGCAGCATGCAGGGCAGGGCCCAAGCACTGGCCACATGGTGCTCCGCAGGGCCTCAGAACAGTGACCCAGGTGAGGTTGGGAGTCCCTGGGAGCACACCTGGCTTCTCTGGCCTCCCCCTGGGCTCCTCCTTTCCCTGTCCTCTGTCTCTGGCCAGGCGGTGTCCCACCTGCTCCCCCCCCACCCCTCTCCCTGCTGGGAAGCCTCTCCAGAGTTGCCTTCCCATGCAGGCACCCGGCTCAGGCTTCCATAGGAAGGAGGAGTCCTGTGCCACAAGGACAGGGGTCTGGCCTGCCCCAGCCCTGCCTGTGCCCCCACCTGCCCCCACCCTGGTAGGTCAGAGAGGGCAGAAGGACGGGGTGCAGCTGTCACCCCTGCTGGGCCCCTTGGCAGCCCCCCACCCGGGTGAGAGGTCCAGGTGAACTCTGCCACAGCTTCCAGGTCTGTGGTGACAGACCCCACCCGCTGTACCCCATCCTCGACTGAGAGGGGCCCCTGGCTCTCCTGCCACCAGGTACACACTCAGAGTTGGCCAGCAGTTCACTGTCGCCATCAGAGATGAGGAAATGGGTCGAGAGAGCTCAGCAGCTTGCCCAGGACAGCATGATACCGCGTCTGCAGCAAGCCCGGGAGAGGTGGGCAGTGGGGAGGGGCTCCAGGCTTCAGGACGTCCAGCACCCTTCTGCATGCACCCCTTACCTGGCCCAGACCAGCACATGGAGCTCTGCAGGCAAGCTCAGTGAGGCCAGGCATGGTCTCTGCAGTGGATAGGGGAGCTGGGAGTCCCACCTAGGTATGCCAGGGTGGAGAGGCTTTGTGGCCACCATGGTGGTGACAAAGGTCAGCCAGCTAGGGACCCCAGGTCCCTTGAGGGAGACTGGTAGTTGGAAGGCCCAGTGGGGGTAGGGAGCTGTGGCCACCCTGGCAGAGGAACCACAGGCTCAAGGGCCACTGTTAGGAGGGTCCAAGTGCTCCTGCCCAACCCCTGCCCCTTTTCCAGGAAGTTTGTCCCAACCCCACGATGGCCTCAAGTTGATGGTTCTATGAGTCCCATGGGTCTGGTTAAGAAGCAATGGCCTCGGTGGCCTGAGACAAGGCTCTTCCACTGCCCACCAGAACACCCAAAGAGAGATCACAGAGGGTGTGGCAAGAGCCTGTGCTGCCATCCACATGGCCTCTCCACAACCCATCCAGCCCACACTGCAGCCAGCACCCCATCACACAGCGCTCCAATCCAGCCAGCACTGCACTCCACCCCAGCACTGCACTCCAGCCCAACACTCCACTCCAGCCTGAGCTCCAGTCCAGCCAGCACTCCACTGCAGCCCATCACTCCACTCCAGCCAGCACTCCACTCCACCACAGCACTGCACTCCACCCAGCACTCCACTCCAGCCCAGTACTCCACAGCACCCGAGATCCAGGCCAGCCAGCACTGCACTCCAGCCAGCACTCCACTCCAGCCCATTACTCCACAGCACCCGAGATCCAGGCCAGCCAGCACTGCACTCTAGCCAGCACTCCACTCCCGCCCAGCACTGCACTGTGCCACATCACTGGACTCCAGCCAGCACTGCACTCCACCACAGCACTGCACTCCAGCCAGCACTCCACTCCAGCCAGCACTGCACTCCAGCCAGCACTGAATTCAACCAAAACACTGCACTCCAGCCCAACACTTCACTGTACTCCAGTCAGCACTGCACTCCACCACAGCATGGCTCTCCAGCCAGCACTCCACTTCAGCCCTGGACTCCACTCCAATGAGCACTGCACTCCAGCCCAGCACTCCACTCCAGCCCAGCACTGCACTCCAGCCCAGCACTGCACTCCAGCCCAGCACTGCACTCCAGCCCAACACTGCACTCCAGCCCAGCACTCCACTCCAGCCCAGCACTGCACTCCCGCCCAGCACTGCACTCCAGCCCAACACTGCACTCCAGCCCAGCACTCCACTCCAGCCCAGCACTGCACTCCCGCCCAGCACTGCACTCCAGACCAGCACTCCACTCCAGCCCAGCACTCCGAGTACTCCAGCCCAGCACTCCACTCCAGCCCAGCACTGCACTCCAGCCCAGCACTCCACTCCAGCCCAGCACTCCGAGTACTCCAGCCCAGCACTCCGAGTACTCCAGCCCAGCACTCCACTCCAGCCCAGCACTGCACTCCAGCCCAGCACTCCACTCCAGCCAGCACTGCATCCAGCCAGCACTCCACTCCAGCCAGCACTCCACTCCAGCCCAGCACTCCACTCCAGCCCAACACTCCACTCCAGCCCAGCACTCCACTCCAGCCCAGTACTCCTCTCCAGCCAGCACTCCACTCCAGCCAGCACTCCACTCCAGCCCAACACTCCACTCCAGCCAGCACTCCACTCCGGCCCAGCACTCCACTCCGGCCCAGCACTGCACTCCAGCCCAACACTCCACTCCAGCCCAGCACTGCACTCCAGCCAGCACTCCACTCCAGCCAGCACTCCACTCCAGCCCAGCACTGCACTCCAGCCCAGCACTGCACTCCAGCCCAGTACTCCTCTCCAGCCCAGCACTCCAGCCCAGCAATACCTACAAATATTTTTTGTTCTCATAGACGTCATGCAGCTTCAGGACATGTGGGTGTTCGATGAGTTTCAGGATGGCGATCTCGCGCTCCACCTGTCAAGTGGACAATTATCAGGCCACCCTCAAAGCCAGGGCTTGACCAGCAGCTCTCCCCACCAGAGCACTGCCTGTCCACTCACTATCTGACCTTGCTTTTGGGGTAGACTAGGGAAAGGGTGCCCTTGGCCTGGTCCCCACAGCATGTGGCTATGACTTGCTCCAGGCGAGCCCAGAGTGAGCAGCCAGGACAGACCTACCTGGGCAGCTGTAGCCTGGGCAGGGCTGCAGGTGGGTGCGCAGCCACCTGTGTGTATACATGTGCAGCACTGTGAGAAAAATGTCCTGGCTTCCCCCACCCCTTTGCGGGGAACACAGAGCCTGTCCCAGGGCCCAGGGAGGTAAGAAGTGGCCCCTGAGAGCATGGTGGACAGAGGACACCGCAGGCCTGCTTCTGAGCGGCAGGCAGGGCCTCACCCTCCTCTACATCTGCTCTGCCCTGCGGAAGCTGGCAGAGAGGAGTCACCCAGGCAGGAGGGTGGCAGCTCAGTGCCCCTCATTGCACCTGCCCCTGGCTCTTCTTCCCCCGTGGTGCCAGGCCTCCTCCCCACGCTTTGGCCTCCTGCCACTGGGCTCTATGCACTCATCTTGAGCCCCACTTGAGCTGGGTGCTGCCTTTGCCCTGGCCCCCCTGAGCCTCAGCTGCACCCCACGGCAGGGTCAGAGGTCAGCTCCCAACCCCTCAAGTCTCCAGTCCACCCAAGCTGCTGTCCTGCCCCTTATAGCTGCGCAACTCTCCCCCCGGTGCTTGGTTTTCCCAATCCAGTGTCTGAACCCATCCCTGCCTCCAGCAGCCACGCATCCTAAATCCCCATGGGTCTCGATCACTTTCATCCTGGCCATGGCTCCCAACCCTAACCTGTGCCCTGTCCTCGTCACCTGTCTTGGCTCCCACCACCAGGCCTGGTCCAGGCCAGCTCTGCCCTGCAGAGATGCCCCCAGGCCCTGTGCACCTGCGTGGCCAGAATAGCAGACACCTTGGAGGATGAGGGATTGAACGAGGACACCATCAGAGCTGTCCAGCACCCAGGCGGGGGCTCGGCCTCAGCCCTGCTGAAGGGGACACTCTTTTGGCCATTGCAGCAACCCCAGCCCATCCCATACCCATATGGTGGAAACTGGGTCTCGGGACCTCTGCCCCACCAAAGTCAGGCCTCATAATGCCCCGAGGATTCAGAAGCCCACTGAGGGGCGGACAGATCCCAGGAGCCTTCTACCCACAGAGCTGCACTAGTCCCAGTGACCAGACTCCAGCACATGAGCCCCACCCCCAGCCTGGTCTTGATGTGGGGAGGGGCTCCTCAGGGACGGGGTCTCCTCTATTCTAACTGGGGAAACGGGTGCAGTAGGTGGGAACACCAGGAGGTCTGTCTGCTAGGAGCCTGTCCTTCAGCCAGGGAAGCCACTTGCTGTGGCCAGGAGGAGTGGGCACAGGGGAGGAGGAGGTCCTGGGGCGCCTGTCCCCGTCCAGAGGGACTGCAGAGGCCCCGCCCCCACCCCACCCAGCCAGCTCACCTTCATCAGCACAGACTCGCTCAGCTTCTCACGGTTGACGATTTTGATGGCGACTTTCTGGCATGTGACACAGTGGATTCCCAGCTTCACAAGGCCTGCAGGAGAGAGGGGACCAGGCTCAGCCACTTAGGGCTACACGGCACCCTGCACCCGGCCAGCAGGGACGCACCACTCCCAATGGGGCTCCTCATTTAGGGTCTGCACCCTGTCCCTCCCTCCCAGAGCACCCGAGCCTGCTGGGCTCCACGGCCGTCTGCCCAGGGGTCCCTTGGTTACTGGCAGAACAGCTCCATGGAAAGGTGGCACGCTGCCCCCCAAAGCCCACCCTCCCTAAGCCTTGGCCTCCGTGAGCCCTCATCCTGCCACAGGGGGAGGCCATCCCAGTTGGGAGCCCACAGACCTGTGCCTGAGGCCGTATCACTCTTGCCCCAGGACACCAGGACAGGCCCAGGTCCACTCCCCAGGCAGCTCCACCCAGCCTTCTGTGGCCCAAGACCCTCCTCCCTGGAGCCCTGGGGACAGGTGCTCAAGCCACCTCCACTCATCATGTCCATGGAGCCCTGGTCTCCCACCCCACCCTGCCATGTCAACTGCCCAGCTGCCCCCGGCGAGGTATGGTCTTTCCCCAGCTCCCCTAGCCTGTGGGCAGGCTGGCGTGTGCACACGTGTGTGCCGCTTTTCCTGTTTGTAAGAGCCCTTTGTCTCAGGTGGGAAATCAAGCTTTTGTGTGTCACATGGTTTGGAAACATTCCCCTGGCCCTGGCCCTGGTCTCAGCTTGTCCTCTGGAGCCCAGACCTTCACCGCCGATCACATCCTGCAGGACAGGCTTTATGCCAGTGAGTCTGGCATCACAGTCCCTGCCTCTGGTAGTGATGGTGGCCCTGCTTTCTGCAGGTCATCAGCTCCCATGGATCCCTGGGAACCCTGCCACCTCCCCTAGCCTGTGTCCCAGGCTGGACACAGGTGCCTCCTCCAGGCCTGGCCCAGAGGTCCCAAGATAGGCTGACACTTCCCTGGCCAGCCTGCAGGGAGCAGGGCCAGGGCACCCTGGGTGTCTGCGAGCTTCCCTAGGCAGGAGCAGCCGCTGCCCTCCGCGGGGTGTGCTCCGAGGAACACCAGCCCAGGCCTGGTGCAGGCTCCTGGGGCCTCGCCAGCTGCCTGTGATCCTGACGAAGGCCTGTGGTTCCCGCTCAGATGGGAGCAGAGCACACAGCAGGAACGGCGTCCACCGCTCTGCCCATCCATCGTTCAGAGCCACCTTGGCAAGCGCCGCAGCTGACCCAGGGCTGGCAGTGGCTCCTCGGGTGCCCCCCACACTGGGAGCTCTCCCCAACAGACACGAGACTCTCTGCACATGGCCAGGGTGCAGCAGGTCCCACATGAGCTGGAGGCTCAGGAGACCCAGGGAACAGCCAGGAGGTACAAGAGCCCCACACAGGAGAGGCTCCTGCCGTCCACAAGGCCACACCTCAGAGCACCGCCCGGACAGAGACAAGGCCAGAGACACAAGGGCCACAAGAAGTGGGAGATTGCCCCAGCTCCCGGAACTTCCTGTCCCATCAGGCCAAACCCTGAGACCCCAAAGACAGAAAGCAGCCCTGAGTTCCCCGGATCTAATGAGAGCAGGACCAGTGGGGCGGGAGGAGGGTGCAGCCTGGGCCTGGCTCTGCACAGCTCAGGGAGAACGGATGTGAATGTCCCAAAGGGGACGAGTCTTGCCTTCACAGCACCAGCCAAGGTACCAGCAGCCTGAAGACACAGCGTCACAAACATAATATCAGGGGCCACAGGTGGACACTGGCTGGCTGCTCTCAGGGGAGATGCTGGTCTCAGCTCAGGGCCCCATGCAGGGACAGCACACATACTTACGCATGCATAAACACGTATACACACATACACATACTTGTACATGCATCACACGCCTGCACCCATGCACATACGTGCACACGCCTACACATGTGCACACACACCCACATGCATGTGCGACCTCAGATGACGGGGCTACATGATGTGTGTGGGAAATGTGGTCCTGCTTCAGGAAACAGGAAGTGGGCGTGAACGGCAGAGCACCTGACAGCAGCCAAGGATCAAAGTCCCAGAAGTCGGACATAAAAAGGGTGCAGCCACTGTCCCCACCACCAGTTGTGCCCCCCAGATCTGCTGGGCGTGGCCTGGGCTCCACCCCGCCTCCAGGAGGGGAGATTCTGGCATCAAGGGACCAGCTGGGAGTACAAAGGGCCACCCAAACAAGAGGCTCCTGCCAGGCGCAAGGCCTTCCTCCAGGGCTCCTGTGGGCAGAGGCAGTCCAGCCCACTGACAACAGGCACAGAAGCCAGGCCAGGCCCACCAGTGCTCAGACACTCCGGCCTTAGGACGCCGCCCCGTGCAGGGAAGCCATGCTGGTGCCCTTGATCCCTGCCTCTCCCTCCATCTCCACCTCCTTTCACTAGTTTCCCTCTGACCACAAAGTCCTTCCCCACTACTGAGAACTCCTGCCCACTCCGTAAAGCCCAGCTTGCAGGTGCCCCTCCTTGGTGCCCTCGGGAGAGAATCAGCCCCATGTCCTACTCTCCCACAGCCCCAGGGGCCCCTGGGGCTGGGTGTCTGGGTGCCCAGGCGCTTGGCCACCTCCCTGGTGGCAGAGTGGCGAGCATGCCCTCGGGAGCCCTCCAGTTCTTAGGTCCAAGCCCTGCAGCCCCTGGGACTGTGGGCCGGGCGGCTACTGGGGGGAAGCCCAGAATCATCCTGAATCGCCCGGCCCTCCCACTCGCTGGGGCTTATTTTCCAATTGTGACTTTATCTCTAATTACTGTCTTTACACAAACCAGGCTAGCTCAAGAGGAAAGTGCACGTGTCACAGATAATTGCATGGGTGGGACCGAAGCCGAGGAACCTCCAGCTCCCACCACCGCGTCTGCGGGAGGCAGGGGCAGGGAGGGTGCAGGGCTGCCGGACCCCACGGCAGTGAGGGGCTGCCGGCATCCTGGGCCCTGGGGCCACAGTGAGGACCCGGGCCCCGTGGGGCTGTCCCACCGCAGGCACCGGGAGCTCCTGACCTCAGGGCAGGTCCTGCCCAGACCCTGTCCTGCTGCTCCTTGGTGTGAGTGGGGTCCCCCAGGCATGTGACAGTGCTGGCAACGGGGTTCCTGGAGGGTCGGGAGGCAGTGGACACATGGGCCCTAGGCTGCAGCACAAGCCACCCGACACCAAGGCACCTGCAGACCGGAGGACCCATCTCAAAGTGGCCAGCAGGCAGGGGACTCAGGGCCTGGGCCCCTCGCCAGCTGTCCTCACTACATCCCAAGTGGGTCATGAGGCTGTAAGACTCTGGGACCAGCTAGAGGCCACACACCTCTCACGACATCCCTGTGTCCGTCCCCCTGTTGGTCTCCCCACACCTGGCCTAAGCATTGGGAGATGGACGCTGGAGAGCTCTGGGGCTATAGATCCCTCTGCCCCTCTATCATCACCCTGGCCCCGGGGTCACCGTCCTCAGGGACTGGGCCTCACAGGAAGACATGGGGTGCAGGCCTTCAAGGCCTGTCCCCTGAGATTCACGACATGGCACACAGTGGCCCTTAAGACACAGTGCCCCGCACTGCACTGACCTCTGGGGGTCTTGTAGTGATATTTGGGGGTGCCAAGCCTGGGCTATACAAAGGGACTTTGTCTTAGCAACTATCTAGATGGCTGCCACCATAAAGCCTGTCCCCAGGAGCCCGGAGCCAGTAGAAGGAAGAGGTGGCCCCCAGGTGGGCTTCCAGAGGAGCAAGTGGTGGTGGAGACCCTCCCCATGCTTCAGGCCCTACTCTCACGGCATCCCCGTCCCTTGCTGGCCCTCCCCAGCCATGATATGCCCCCCAGCAGTGGACTCAGCTCTCCAGTGCCTGAGAAGTTGCTAGGTGGAGGGTCAACGGGCACCCAGCCTCCTCCGTGCCCCCTGTGGGTGCACTGCAGCAGGTGCCAGCCAGCTGCCCCAGGGTCACTGAGCCACCAGCCTGGAGGGCCACCTGGAGCTGGGTATGAGAGAGGGTATGAGTTCAGAGAGTGGACTGGGGTGGGCCCCTCTGGCCACAGGCCCCGCCAGGGGATGTGGCGGGAGTGAGTGGTGGGCGACAGCATGCTGAGGACCTCCCCTCTCAGTGTGTCTGAGATGCCTCAGCTGCAGGGAGAGGCGGGGCTCTGCAGCCAGGACCCACAGGGTGCTGTCCTTGGTGCTGGACATGGCCCTTGCCCCACAGGAGAGCCTGGTCTCTGGCAGCCGGGGGGCAGGCCTTGACTTGGCCCGGCGGGGCAGCTGTGGAGTCAGCGGTCCTTGGGCACAGAGACACAGCAGCAGCCTCCCTGCAGTTCCTGGGGAGTGAGGCTCCTCACAGGCAGGACACGTCAGAGTGCCCAGGCCTGAGTCTGCGGACAAGCCACCCCCGTCAGCCTGCAGAGCCCGGGAGGCCAGGTCCCTGCCACCTCAGGAGGGCTGCTGGGAGGCCAGTGCTCCGTGGAGTGCTCCAGCGCCCTGGACCCCCTTCACCAGTGCCCTGCTCTGGAATCAAGTGGCTGTCATCCTGAACTGGCCCTTCAGGTGGCCCAGCTTCTGGGTGGCCGCCGCAGTGCGGTGACCCATTTCCTCAGCCTGCTCTCTGTGGGCAGCAGTTGGTGTGAAGACGCAGCGGTTCCCGTCTGCCCGGGGTGACGATGCGCAGCCTGGCCGGCGCAGCTCTCCACACAGGGGTCAGCACGATGCTGGCACCTGGAGACCCACAATGCTGACTGCAACCTTGGGCAACAGGAGACAGGTCTGAGGGGGTGTCGGGGCCAGATACACGTGGGCACCGGGAAACTGAGTCCCCGCCCAGCAGGGCTGTGTCGCCAAGGGCCGACGCAGCAGGATCCTGCCAGAGCCCATAGGCCACTGCCCTTGAAGGTCCTGAGGGAGCTTTGCAGCCCCACCGGAAGGCCAGCTCTGAGCAGCCTCACGGTGGCCTCAGCTAGACACTCAGGCCACAGTCCCAATACACACACCACAACCCCACACCCAGGCAGGGGCCAGAAGTGCTGGTCCACAGGGCCAGCTGGGTCCACGTGGGCTTCCAGGAAAAGCTGACCCTTGAGAGGAGGCCTAGAGAGGCAGGTCCTCACACCTGGGTGCTTTTGGCCATGTGACCTTTGGCTTTCACAGTTTGGGAACGCCAGACCCCCTCCCTGCCCAGGCATCCAGTTTCCAGGCCATGGCTGCTGGTCCCAGCCTACAGTCACCAGACTGCTGAACAGGCCCAGCAAGGCTGTGGAAGGGGTGTGCAGGACACACAGGAGGACAGCGGCTCCACACTGACCTGCACACAGGGAACCACCCACCAGGTGCGCAGGGCGCAGGAAGAGATAGAGATTCCTTAGGCTGCGCACGCCAGGGGAGCCCAACCTAACCCTGCAGGAGCAGGAGGCGGCACCACACAGACCGCGGCCGCCCACCAGTGTGCCAGGGAGGGCTGGCGTCTCTGGGGAGACGACTGTTCACGCTCCGAAAAGGAACCTCTCAAATTAAATTAATTAAGCCCTGGAATATTTCACTTGCCGGCAGCCGCTGGGCTGTCTCTGCTGTGCCCCAGCCCAGCACCCAAACACTGGGAGTTGGCTGCCCCACCTTGCAGACCCAACCCACAGCTTGTGCCTGGAGGGAGGCCCGTCCCAGGGGAGGGAGGACTCCGCCACGACCCCACTACTCAGTACCCACCTCAAGCCCCCTCCCAGGCAGAGCAGACCCCTCTGCAGCCCAGGGAGGATGGGGAGCCGGAGCCTGGTCCCCCCACCTCCGGGAGTGGGCCCTTGGATGCCCCCCAGCCACAGGGCTCTCCTAACACTCTACCCCTGCTGTGGTGTATTGGACAAGAACCCCACTTCTGAAGTCCTAGTCACCCCACTCTTACTCCTCCTCCTCCAGGAGGGGCCTGGGATGGCTCCCAAGAAGAGAGCCCAGCCAGGGGGTCCCAGGTGGGACCAGCCAAGCCAGGGGCCCTCCTCCACCCGAAGGCAGCCCACAGGGGCTCAGAGCTGTTCTTGTCCCCTCTTCTCTCTGCACTCAAATAAGAGAGAGGATAGAGCCACTGATGGGCCCGGGCTGAGGCCCCCCACCCCTGTGCACACAGACACCCCGCTCCCCATAGGATGCTGGGTGCCCAGTCCTCCAGGCTGGGCTTCCCCAGGAGGAATGGCCCTGGGCTAGTGGAGCCCGGGGGTGCTTCTGAGGCAGGAGTCAGGCAGGGAGGGACTGCTCCCCAGAGGCCTGCTGACCCAGGGAGGGAAGAGGAGCAGCAGATCTGGGCACAGAGGGGGACCCTGGTTGCCAGGGCAGTGCCAGAAACGCAGGCTGGATCCTGGGCAGGCTGGCTCTCAGGGCTGCCCCTACGGACCCCACCTCTGATTAGAAGAGGCAGCCAGCAGAGATGGAAAGACCGTACGCATTCAGAGCCCTCTGAAAAGTTTGCACAGGGGCTGGGCTGTCTCCAGGGACCGGGGAGGCTGTGCGTGTCTGGGCCAGGGAAGGGGGTCAGGGAAGGGGGTCGGGGGGGCCCCAGAGTCGGGCTGCTGAAACAGAGGGAGCAATCACCGAGGTTTGAACAGGACATCCTCAGGGTTGCACCTCCCTCCAGGCCTGGACAGAGACCACCCAGGACAAGGTCCAGCCAAGCGGGGGCAGGGGTGCCCCGGGCAACCCAGCCTCACTGCAACACCCTGACCCGCTCCTTGCTCATCAGCACATGACAGACAGCTCCAGGCGGAGGTCACACACCGCAGACTCGGGTGAGACACCTTGCTCCTTATCAGAACCACACGGGGCCCCTTCCCCGGGAAGGGCCCATGACCAGCACGGGAGGAGCTGTGCCTGGGAGGGGAAGTCCAGGGAGAGAGCACTGGAGCAGGCCTTGGGCAGCCCAGGGGTCCCATGCTGCTCCCCACACCCCCACAAGACTTGAAGGAGTTGCTAAGGTGAGGCCTCCACACAGAGCAGGAGAAAGCCAGAAAGGGCCTGGGGACCAGAGAACAATGGAGAGTTCTGGGAGAGAAACCATGGAATAAAGATGAGAAGACGAAATGCCCGTGACGGGAGCAGGACAGAGACGCCAGGACAGATGGCCAACCTGAGAGCCCAGCTCGCGACAAGGGAGGAGCCCCAGGGCGCGACACCAGGGGGGGGGGGGGGACGCTCTGGGCAGCGCACTCAGCGGCTCAGCAAACCCAGAGTTCTCCTGGTGACACTCAAGCCCATGTCCACTCCTGGGAGATGAGTCCCTCCTGGGCTCCCCCCCTAGAGGCCTGGCCCAGCCAAAGTCCTGTGAAGATCCAGTGACCAGCCTGACGGGGCAGTCCTGCCCGCCCGTTCTCAGCAGGAAGGGGCCATGTGGCCGGTCTCGGGGGCACAGCAGAGCAAGACACAGCTGCCCGGGGAAGCTGGGGAGGGAAGATGGAGAAGGGCCTTCAGATGGGCTCACAGCAGGGCAATGGGAGCTGTCCACAGGGGGACAGAGCATGGAGCGAAGGCAGCACATCGGAGGCTGCCGGACACCCCACAGGCCCACCCTTGCGCTTCAGTCCCAGAAACAGCGGCACGAGGGCCAAGGGCACGTTTCAAGAGGAGACAAACTAAACGCCTGCCCACAGATCCATGGAACTCTGAGCCGCAGCAGACAGAGCGCCCAGCAAGGCCCACCTGGGATCGCTCAGACAGAAGCACAGGCAGACAGAGAGATGCTCAGGGCACCGGGGAGGGGCGCACCTGCCTCCTCTCCAGAAAGAAGACAGGGACCATGGCCTGCCTGCCTACATGCTGAGAGCCAGCCAGGCGTCCCCACAGCCCACCGAGAGGCAGGAGCACGTAGGGGCCGACTCACACCAGGGGAGCACCAGGTGCCAGCCATACCCAAGGAGGGAGGAGGCACGCCCAAGAGGGGACCGCTCACGCAAACTCAAGTCCACTCCCGGAAGGGCACCGCAGGCAGGTCCAGAGGTCCCGCAGGGAGATGGGAGGGTCTTGCTCCAAACGGCTGATCCTGTGGCAGTGGCACAGAGCCCATGGGGTACGTCACCCCAGCCCCCGGCTCAGCCTGCAGGGCCAAGCCCTCACCCAGGATACTTAGTCTTTCCAGTGACTTAGAAATCACTGAGGATAGGGGCTGGGCTGGCGCTCCGGGCAGAGCGCTCGCCTAGCACATGTGAGGCACTGGGTTCCATCCTCAGCACCACACAGAAATAAGAAAAGAAAATAAAGGTTAAAAAATACAATAACATTTTTTTAAAAAAGCAATAAAGCTTTAAAAGATCACTGAGGACACTAGTAGAGTTCTATTTGTGTGGTTAGGTCAGCTGATGTTTATTGTGTAAGAGATTAAAACAAATTTCACAAATACTTGTTAACTTACAATGAAGCTGTTCCACACACAAGGACGTAAGCGCAAACCAACAACTTTATTAACTGCCCTGTCCGCCCCCGTGGGGGTCAGGGAGAAGAACAGCCCTCCCGTCCTCACGCCGCTCGGAGAAGGCGTCTCCCATGGTGTCAAACAAACAGTATCCAGTCAATCCCCAGGAAGGGTCTCAGGGACCCCAAGGACCCCTGGCCTAGGACTGCGGCTGCCCACCTTCCTACCTTCTGGGGACAGTTTGAAGTGGGAGCACTTTATCAAATCAGCCAAGGGACCCACCGTGCTTCTCCCCAGGGTGAGGGCACCCCTTATCCTCTAACGGACGACTCCAAGTGGTCATGGATGCCAGGCATTTCCAACAGAAGCTCCTCCCACCCGGGACCCAGCTGACCCAGGACCCCCTATGGGCAGCCTGCAGGGAGGGGACAGAGGGGTAGCCCACCCAGCCCAGCCAACCCCAGGCTGTGGTCCTAAGTGGGGCCTGAGGTCAGCCTCACACCCCTGGCCCTCGGCCCTGAGAGCAGGTGGAAGTCCATGAGCAGCTGCCACAGGGGCGTGGGGCTGGCAGGACTCCCACCACCTGCAGCCAGCGCCCCGATCCACCAGCTGGCCGGCAGAGACAGGGAGAAGACCAGCTGGCCCCTGGCCACCTGTCAGCCCTGGGAAGGCCACACTCACCCACACCTGGGAGCCTCCTGGGAAACACAGAGGGAGGTGGGAATGGGCGGGGGTCTCTGCCTGGGAAGGCCACACTCACCCACACCTGGGAGCCTCCTGGGAAACACAGAGGGAGGTGGGAATGGGCGGGGGTCTCCGCCTGGGAAGGCCACACTCACCCACACCTGGGAGCCTCCTGGGAAACACAGAGGGAGGTGGGAATGGGTGGGGGTCTCTGCCTGGGAAGGCCACACCCACCCACACCTGGGAGCCTCCTGGGAAACACAGAGGGAGGTGGGAATGGGTGGGGGTCTCTGCCTGGGAAGGCCACACCCACCCACACCTGGGAGCCTCCTGGGAAACACAGAGGGAGGTGGGAATGGGTGGGGGTCTCCACCTGGGAAGGCCACACTCACCCACACCTGGGAGCCTCCTGGGAAACACAGAGGGAGGTGGGAATGGGTGGGGTCTCTGCCTGGGAAGGCCACACCCACCCACACCTGGGAGCCTCCTGGGAAACACAGAGGGAGGTGGGAATGGGTGGGGGTCTCCACCTGGGAAGGCCACACTCACCCACACCTGGGAGCCTCCTGGGAAACACAGAGGGAGGTGGGAATGGGTGGGGGTCTCTGCCTGGGAAGGCCACACCCACCCACACCTGGGAGCCTCCTGGGAAACACAGAGGGAGGTGGGAATGGGTGGGGGTCTCCCCCGCAAGGGCAGCTGCAGGGGCCAAGCTGAGAGCCACTCCAGCTACAACTGCCCAGCCCTGCCCCCTGTTGGTGGGCAGGGGCAGGGGAGAGGGCCAGGCACCTGGCCCACCTCTCACAGAGGCAAGAAGTCCTACCCCTCCTAACACAGCTGGTTCCCACGGGAAGGCCAGGCCTGAGGACAGGGTGACACTTCCCTGCAAACCCTGTGGCCAGAGGCCCTCACTGCTGGACGGAGCGACTCAGACACAAGGCCTCTGCTGCTCTTGCCCTCAGGAGCCCCTGGCCTACCAAGAGGGGTCAATGTCCCCCTAGGGTCCCCTACAGCCCCAGGATGGGGAAGCCCCCAGTTCTAGGCCCCTCTTGGTGGCTCCAGAAGGCAGGTGACGGAACGGGGGCCCTGGGCTGACCAGGTGGGTGCTGGGTTGGCACACACTGCCGGAAGGGGCCATCTGGGAGGTTAACAGGCTGATGGTGGGGGACACTATCCAAGATGGACCACAGGGCCCACAGGGGTACCCAAGGGGCAGCTGGGGCCAGTATAGGCAGCCTGCTCCACCCAGAGATGCTGGCTTGGGCTTGAGCCCAGGAGCCCCATGAGATGCAGAGCCCCAGCCCAGCCCCTGCTCTCTACCCTCCCAGAAAGGCCTGCCTGGGCCATGACCATCCCACTCCCAGGCCTCCAGGGAAGGACAGACAGGGAAGGGGGCGTGATGGGCACCATGGAGGGACTGCTGCCCCCCTGCCCTGCCAGGAACTGGCATCCAAAGGGGGCCCCTAGCCACCCCAACTATGGGGATCCAGAGTCACACTGCACCCTGGGCCCCAAAGCCCCGGCCAGCTGGGGCAAAGGGGCCCTGTGTCTGAGTGCCAAGGCCACCCTGGGCAGGTGGGCAGGATTGCATCTGGGCTGGCGGCTGCTGTCCCTGGTTCCCAGCACCGTCCTCACTATTCTCCCAGATATGGCCCCTCCCACCTCCTGACCCCCCAGTACTTTCTAAGGGGGCCCACTGCCTCACGGCAGGGCCCCACCCCAGAGCCCCCATCCCACTGTCCCTACAAGGACCCAGGAAGTAGGACTGGAATACTGCAAGCTGTGCTCCTTGGGGAAGGGGTCTCCCAGTGTCAGGACAGTTGTCAAGTCTGTCCCTCGGCACTGTGGCCAGGCCGGTGCCAGCAGGCCTCGCCCCTGGGGAGGCAGTGCCTCATCAGGCCTCATGCAGGTGCCTGCCCTCCCAGGGTGGTCAGGGGCCTGAGCAGCTGGCCTCAGTGGAGCACCTGTGCAGGTTGCGTTCCCACAGCCCCGGGGCGATGGCTTGGGCCTGCCTGCAGGGCTCATCCCCACTCTCCACAGAACACTGCTGACTCACGCAAGGTCACAGCAGGCAGTGAGTGTCCTGCAGGGCTGGACCCAGCCTGGGAGTGTGTCCAGGTGGGCTCCTGTATGCAGCCCTGCCCACCTGCTGGGTCAGGCCTGGGAGCTCTCCTTAGAGCAGGGAAAGGGGCCACTGTCGGCTGGGACTCCACCATCAGAGAAGGTGGTCCCCCACCCCAAGGAGGTATCCCGGGTCGGCAGTCATATGGGGTGAGGCTGGAGTCCCAGACACACCTTCTCCCCAACTCCAGGGTTAGGAGGCGGGCCATGCCCACTGCCCAGCTCCCAGCCTGCTGGGGCCCTGACCCTTGGGCTGTCCAGCTGGGGACAGAGCCCCTTCCAATCTGCGACTCCAGCCCAGGAGCCAGGCTGGAAGACCCCAGGAAGGAGGCTCAGGCCTTCACCTACAGCCCACCCTCCCGTCCTGGGAGGCAGTTCTGTGGCCCTGGGAGAAGCCTCTCCACTGAAGGTCAGAGAGCCCCATCTCTGAAAGATCCCACTGGTCTCTAAACCCCAGCAGACTCCCACAAAGCCTCCCCCTCCTCTTCCTGACAAACCTCCATCTGTTGCCATGGTGACCGGAGCAGAACCGGCAGGCAGCCTCCACAGATCCCTGCCCCCACCCCTTCCTTCCATTCCCCTCAGCTGGGCCCCAGCTCAGACCCCCCACCCCACCCCACTCCAGCCCAGCCCAGCCCCAGCCCTGGACTCTGAGGCCTGTGAACACCTGGCTTCTGCTGCCCACCAACCCACAACACCCAGGCTGGTGCCAGGCCCACTGCAAGGTGCCCCACCTCTAGGCCAAAGGCGGGGCACCTGAGGAGGCCCACGGCCCAGCTGGAGCAGGTGGGGAGGGATGTCCTGGCTGGGATCTGTGGGTGCTGCCCAAGTGCGTGTCCAGCCCCCTCGGAGGGGGCGCATGGCTCCTTCACCCACCCCACATCAACTCCAGGCCCAAGACCAGAAAGAGGCAGAGCCCCAAGGACTGCCAGGAGCCAGCAGCACCCCAGCTCAGTCAGCCAGTCAGCTCAGAGCCCCCGGCTTCAAGCAAACGCTGCCCCCCCCCGTGCCCCCGCTAGAGGCGCCTGCTCAGGGCTCTTTTGTGCTGCGAACTGCTGTGTGGTCACGATGGCCCAGCGCCCCGCTCCGCGGCTGTCTTGCGGTCCTCTGGGGCAGAGCTGACGCACAGGAGCTGCATGAACTTCAAGTGCTCCTCTGGTCTCCGCCTAAGCACGCTCCTGTGAAAGGCCACCCCCACAGGAGGCCAACGCACTGCGGCCCCCTTGTCCTGTGTCCTGCACAGCCCCTCCCTCAGGCCCGCACTGCCTTCTCCAGCTTCGGGGCAGGAGACACGTGGTGCACACTCTAGCCCCTGGGACGCCACACGGACCCCAAGACAGATGGTGGCTGTGGGCTCCAGACACCCCCAAACAGAATGGCAGCTCTGAGTGGACTGGGAAAGAGGGCTCTGACCAGCCAATTAGAACCCCACAACACGCCAGCTGTTTCCAAATGAGCTGGGGGTGACAGGCGATTCCCAGTAAGATGCAGGTGACTAAGCACCTGCAATAAAGGGCGTCATGGTCCTGCCCAAGAAACCAACCAACACCAGGGAGACCTGTCCCAGGCACCAGGAGCCCCCACAAGCTCAGGGCACGGTCCTGGGAGGGAGGAAACAGGGCCAGCAGCTGCTCCTCCGCAGGGCAGGGGCAGCCACTGTGGGACTTGCCCCTTTCGTCACAAGGGACCTGGGCTGTGGAGTGAGGCAGCGCCCATGGCAGGGCTCAGCCCAGAAAGGCTTGTGCACACCCCCACACTCAGGACCTGGAACCCTAACAGCCCCAAGAAGGACTTGGAAATGATCCTGAGCTGCGGAGCGACAGTGCCTGGTAGCAGGAAGTGCCATGCACTGGCCACTCGCTGCAGCCTGGCCCACGTAGACAGCCCTGGAGTGCCTGTCAGGGTGGCATGGGGGCAGTCCACACAGTGGCCAGCACCCTCCACTCCAGACACACGCAAGTTTCAGGGAGGGCTCGGGACGGAGTGTCCCTTGAGCTCCTGCCACTTCTGCTGTCTGGTGTCTGGGCCAGGAAATGGAGGCAGGTGCGTGTGCTCCAGGCTGGCCGGGCTACCTGGTTGCAGAAGGCTGCCCCGTGCTGCCCAGGCCATGAGCCGGTCATCCTGGGTCCCCCAGGTTGGCAAGAGAGCAAGAAGGATGCAGCCTAGGTCCTTCGGGGAGCAGAGGGTCTGGAGGCAGAGGAGACATGGGGTTCCAAGAGCTGGACTCTGGAGTGACCAGCCAGGGTCCTCAGCCTCCCCCAGATCCACCACCAGCACATAAGGATGGGGGGCTTCACACCTGCTGCTAGGATGTGGAGGAGCTGTCAGCCAGTAGGATGGGGTCCCCTTCCCTCCTAGGCAGTCACTCAGCCCCTGCCAGCACAGGTTGCCATGGCAACCACAGAGGCAGCTGGACCAACCTCGGTATGATGCGACAGAAGCCGACCCTCCCCAGCCAGAGTCCCTGTAGGTGTCCACCGACCACAGGTGTCCACTTCCACACGGCCCGGGCCTCAGAAGTACTGCAGCAAGGGTGGGTGTTCTATTAGACCCTGTCTGAGAGCTATGGGGCCTCCTCCGAGGCAGGCGCTGCTCAGCACAGGGCAACCCCCTCCCATGGCCCCCCAGGCAGCCAGGCCCTGAGGGCCTTCCCTGGCCCCCTTCCTGGGGCCACAAGAGCTGTGAAGCCCTCAATTTAAGGTTGCGTGGGGAACTGAGAGGCAAACAGCCCCTCTACCACGTCCCTGTTCTGTGCCCCTGGCCGGGGAGGGAGCCCCTGCCCGAGCCCAACACACACTGGAATTGCATTCTTGTAGAGACAACCCTCCTGGAGGCGGGTGGGACCCCTACTCCAGCCCCCAGAGTGCCACGTTAGATTTTGATTAACTGGTTTCTGCAACTCAGTATTGTAAAATCAGCCCAGTGGGATCACTTGCTGAACCCCCGCTGCTCAGAAATGCCATGGGGCTGCTGTCGGGGCTGCTGTCCTAGGGGGAGGCCCTCCCTCCCCTCCCTACAGGGTCTGGAGAGCTACTGACAGGGTCACGGGCCGGCCCACCTGCAGAGTGGCAGCCCGGGACCCCAGAAAGAGAAGTCTTTGGGAGGATGCTGGCACTTTCTGTGAAGGCACATGCAGGGTGGTCAGCGTGGGCCAGGGGAGATGAGCAGAGTGTGGGAGGGAGGAAAGGCGGGGCCTCTGGCTGGGGGTCAGACATCTGGAGGCCCCAGTGCACTCTGGAGGGGGGGCCCACAGTGACATGACCAGAGGAGACCCAGCCACCGGCGATCCCTGCACAGTGCTGTCCAGCCCCTTGGAATGGCAAGAAAGCTGTGCTGGACAGAGTGCAGGGGGCTGGGGGCTGGGGCATTCAGCAGGCCTGTCTGGGATGGCTGGGGGCAGGGGAGGAGAGGCAGCAGGGCAGCTCAGCAGAGCCCCAGGGCTTGAGGCTGCTCCCTCCTGCCCTGCTCCGCAGGCCCCACCCCTCAGGGGCCCCAGGGATGGGTGATGGGGTTGCCATGGTGACGAGGTTGGGGAGGCCTTCCTTGGGAAGCCCCAGGGAGCCTCCGCCTGTCATCCCACACACAGGCAGACACAGGCACCCAGACCTGCACACACACACGTGACCTGTGCTCGCACAGACTTGTGCACCCCCACACCAACCCACATACATGCTCATGACACAGACACAAGCACACACCCTAGAGCCCCAGCCCCAGGCTGCAGACTCCGGCCTCCTCCATCTCTGGCCTCAAGCCTCTTTACAAGCTGCTGGCTGGGGTCCTGCTGTCCTCCCTCCAGGCCCTGTGACAGCCCAGCGGTGGGCCCACCCTCCCAGAAGCACAGCTGGCAAAGGGTCTTCTTGCCAGAACCAGAGCTGCCCCTGGCCCACCTGCTCCCTCTCACCTGCCCTCCCTCCCATACTGAGGGCCCAGTTCCCCTCAATGATGTCCTCCACTGGTGTGTGCGCCCAGCAGGACCCCAGGACCACTGAGTGGTCAGTGAGAGTACTTCCTCGGTCCAGGGACACCTCCGGTCCCCACCGCTGAGGCAGGCATGAGGGGTGGGGCCCAGAGGGCCAAGAGGGCCCAGCTCCCACAGCTCAGTGCTGAGCCCCAGACCTGCCACTGGGCCGGCAGGGTGCTCCCGGCCCTCCCTGCTGGAGCCTGGGCCCAGCCCACACTGGAATGACCTTTTTGTAGGGATGCACCCTCCTGGAGATGAGTGGGAACCCCCACCCCAACACCCCTGGTGCCAGGGAGTCACACTAGATTTCTACTAAACAGAGCTGCCCTGCCCCACCTAAGTCATCTGCCAGGTCACGTAGCCAGAGCTTACTGATGCCCCTCCATGCCAGGCCCTGCAGGAGGACTCAGGGAGCTCCAGAGAGGAGGTGCAGGAGCTCAGAGCCTGGGGTGCAGGGGTAGGGACCTCATGAAGCCCAGCAAGCTGAAAGGTGGGCATGGCACAGGCAGGGGCTACAGGGAGGCCGGGCCACACTTTCCAGGGACACCTCTGGGGTCTAACCCAGACGTGAGGGTTCTGTGTGCTGTGGGGCAGTGCAGGAGCTCCAAGTCCTGCCCTGGTGGGGAGGACTGCGGCGGGCCAGAGAGAGGGAGGAGGCGGCGACTGGTCATTGCCCCAGGTCCAACCACTCCCACGCCCTCTGCAGCAGGGGCAACCTCCCGGGGCCCAGACGCTACCCCCAGACGGACCTGCCACCCAGACAACCAGACACACACACACCCCACCTGCAACACCAGGGAGGGAATCACGCAGGGCCCTGCAGTCACCCACTGCGACAGGGACGGAAGCACTGGCCCAGCCCCCGCGGCGTGAGTGCCTGCTGTCCCTAAGGAGCAGCCTGCGCGGTAATCTCCAGTGTGGGGTAATAATAGAATCTGCTTAGTGGGCAGCAGGCAGGAAGGACAGGGAGAGGAGAGAGGCAGAGCCTGCTGGCCCACGCCCTGGTGCTCCCAAATAACAACATCTGTCCCCAAGTGCCACAGCGCCAGGGGCTGCACCAGAACCTGGGCAGGGTGTCTGCCTTACCCCATCCCTCTCGGGGCTGGTGCTGGGGCTGGTGGCCTCTGTCATTCCAGGCTCCCTGCATTCCTCACTGCACTCTCCTCCAGGGGCTAGGACATGAGGTCAGAGGACCCCACACTGTGCAATCAGCACCCAGGTCTGCACCCGGCCGGCAGTCAGGCTGGCACTCGATCCTGGCACGCCAACTCCTACAAAGTCCACAACCCTGGGAGGGGTGTTCCTGGGGAGGGGACATAACAGGGAACAAGGGTCAGGAAAGGGAGGCATTGGGAATGGGGGCAGAGGACAGCGGCAACATGAGAAGCAAGGCCCATGGGAGAAGTCAGCCCTGGCACCCTGGGTCCCATCCCTCGGAGGCCTCCGGGTGCTGGAGGCTGGGGGTTGAGGCCAGCTGCAGAAGGGCACAACACAGGCGGCTCCAGGGTGGCCAGGGCAGAGCCGCGGGGTGTCTCTGTGGGACTGCGAGGGGTACTGGCTCCAGATGCCCCCTCCAGAACCCATGAATCCTGCTTGTACTCCATGGGCCTAGCCTGGAGAGGCGTGCAGAGGGGCCCACCACATGCCCCAGGAAGGGAGCCAGGCATCTGTCACTGCCCCCATGCCACTGGGCATGGCACTAGAATACTCACACCAGGATAGGACCCTCTCTAAAGAAGCCCAGACACACCCAGCGCAAGGTGCTTGAGGACCTCACAGGTGAGCATCTAAACCAGGTCAGGAGCAGGAACCCAGCAGAACCCACCTCCTGGCCCAGCCACCAGCCACCCACCACACAGCCGTGCTCAGCCCGGCCTGCAGGCCACCCCAGGTAGATGAGACACCTAGAAACTCTCCCGTCATGCTCAGCCTGGCCGGATGGGCACGGGCTCAGTTTATGAAGCCATGAACCACCAGGAGGGCCACCTTGCCCAAGGCCACACTCATCAGAAAGAGCCGGACACCGCCCTGCCACTGTGGTACCCGTGATCATGCCCAGACATGCAGGGCCTCAGTGCCCAGGTCCAGCTCAGCTGATGCCGGATCCCCTGGGCCTGGGCTCCATATGGGGAGAGGAGACCACCTAGAGCTTCATGTCAAATCTGTTCTGGGGTCACCAGCCACCCCAGGGTGGAAAAGGCTCAGCATCCAGGCCCAAGAAGACAGGCATCCAGTGGTAAGTCCCTGAGGCCCAGCAAGAATCATCTGGAACAGTGATAGGGGAGCATGCCTGTGGCCACTGGTCACTCTGGAAGAGGCCTGCCTCCCCAGAAGGACTCTCTCAAAGACCAGAGAATGTCCCTCAGAAGCAGCGCCACTTGTGAGATTCACAGGGG
This sequence comes from Callospermophilus lateralis, assembly GCF_048772815.1. Lineage (NCBI taxonomy): Eukaryota > Metazoa > Chordata > Mammalia > Rodentia > Sciuridae > Callospermophilus > Callospermophilus lateralis. The sequence goes on from NC_135306.1 coordinate 211,332,320, forward strand.
CTCCTGTAGCAGACAGGCAGCCACATTCAGCCCGGGCAGCACAGACAGGCCTGGAGTCCAGCGGTGCCCACTGGGCTCAGGGCCAGTGTCCCACAGGAGAAGGCCCAGGGCCAGCATCCACCAGCAGGAGACCAGCATAGAGGGAGCTGTGGGCAGTCCCCTGCCTACCCCCGCTCTCTGGGAAGCGGTGGCCCCATCAGTCCGGGACTCACGGCTGTGTCCATCCACAGATATACTTGTCACCTGGTGGCACTTGCCAGGGGAGCTTCTGTCTGTACTGCTGTGATTAGGTGTGAATCCCCGGGATTTGGTTTAGAGCTCACAAACCTCCAATCCGAGACACCCTGGCAGCTGGCTCGGCGCTGATCCTCCTCTGGGAGCCAGGCCCCCAGGGCCTCTCGTCCTTCTCAGCCCCACCTGCCTTCAGCCCAGGTTCTCTCCCCAAGCCAGCCCAGGAGGGCAGGAGGGGCTCCCTGAGCCCAGGCCAATCCCAAGTGTCCCAGCCCAGAGGGCTTGGGGCACAGCCTTGAGGGGTGCCTGGGTTGGCCTGTGGCCGAGGGGGCACCTGGCACCTCTCGCCTCTCGCCTCCCAGCAGGTGGGACACAGACAGCACTGACTCGGCTGAGGCCGCCTAGGGCCCAGCCTGCAGTGGCCTCTCCGCTACAAGCCCCTGCCTGCCCCGGGGCCATCCCACACTCCCGCATGTCATCCACTCACAGGCCACAAAGAGCACAGAAAAAGGGCACCCAGAAGGGTGCACCAGGGGACAGACTGTGTCACTCCCCCACCCCGGGCGCCCCCACCCCAGGCCATCGTCCCTGTCAGAGTCACCAGAGGGGTCTGCTGCAGCAGCCCACGAGACACGCAGCCGATGTCAGAATCAACCACAGGTGGGGGCCATTCTCCACCAGTGACAGACCAGCCTGCAGAAGAGAATGGACACACCTGATGGCCACAGGAGGCCCAGCGCACACCAGGGCCTCGGCTGCAGAGAACCTGAGGCCCACAGCCGGGGTCAGACCTGGACCCAGCAGGCAGCAGAGCCCCTGAGCTCCCTCCAGCTGTAGCTGGGCTCTGGGGACCAACAGCTGCCAGCAGCCCCCTCACACAGCAGGCGCTGTGGATTTCAGCACAGTCCTGCTGGACAGCTCCCGACAAGCAGCAAGTTGGGCCTGGAAACCAAAGAGAGTGGATGGGGATGGGTGGAGGGCCACCTGAGCTGCCCGTCACCCCAGGGGCCTATTCTTGAACAGTGGCCTATTCTGCCAGGCTGCCTCAGACCTGGTCAGCAGACCGTAAAATGCACACCTGCACCAAGCATGAGCCCTGACTGACAGGTGAGAGCACAACCCATTTCCTGGCACAGCCCCGACCTCAGACCGGAACCCAGGTGCCCAGGCAGCAGGTGTGCACAGGTGGGTATCACATGTGTGAGTACATGGAGGCCACAGGTCAGGCGCGTTGGCAAAGCAGCTCCAGAGACAGCAGCTGGGACAGGTATCTTGCAGTCACTCAGCTCCATGTCCACCCTGTCACTGTGCATCTGCTGGACATGCTGCAGTGTCCCCCACAGTGACCCTCAGAGGCTTTGAAGGTGGACTGAGCCAAAGCCCCTATCCCAGAGGCTGAGGCTGCCCTGGAGCCAGGAGCCTGAGGGAACAAGGGGCTGTGGCCGAACCCAGCGTCCAGCCAGTCAGGCCTGGGGAGCTGACGCTGAGAGGTCCAGCACCATGAGGAGTCTGGGAGGAAGACTCCCTCAGACCTGCCTGCAGTCCAGCCTGTGCAGACACTCCTGCATCCTCACCTGTCCCCTCCCCAGAAGGAGGGACTGGAGGCCTGGGGTGGCACCTGGGCTTTCTGGGGTGGCAATTCCCGCTCCCAGCAGCAGAACTAAAATGGGCCCTGTTCCTCCTGTGTGACATCCACTCCTGCTGAGATGGCACCCACATGCTTGGCCTGCAGCGAACATTCTGGAACGTGGGAGCCACTGTCCCCAGGCAGACTCAAGCCCACACTTGCTGCCCCCACCCTGGCCTGGTGCTGGGCCATCACGAACAATGGTGACAGACTCAAGGTGGTGCCCCAGCTGGGGGTCAGGGGTTGAGTAAGAGGAGGCAGACAGGCCACAAGCTCCCCTGACCCTGCAGGTGAGGCCCTGACCAGTATCAGCATCAACCTGGGCTTGTCAGGAATGCAGACCATCAGGCCCACCCATAGCCCAGCCTTGGTGACACAGGGCAAAGGACCCCTGAGAACGGTCCCCACCCAGGGCCCAGTGGGCACTGGCCATGGCCTGGGGGAGAGCTCAGACCCCTGCTGTCCCCTGGATAGCAGATGCTGAATGGCCAGCAGAGGAGATCCAGGCTTCAGGGGACAGTCCTTCAAAGTTAAACTGCTGCACCAGACGGGACTTCTGCTAGTATTTAGAAATCAGCATTAGTTTCCAGGGTGACAAAGACACGGCCACCTAAGAGCCTGCCTTCTCAAGCCAGACACCAGAACACTTAGTAAACCCTGCCTGGGACGCGCTTCAGATAATGGGCCTGGGGTGTGAAGCAAAACTGGCCCTACGTCCTGCAGCCAAGGCCGGAGCCTTCTGGCTTCCAGGGAGCCTCTCCACATCCATGTCAGGAAATGTCATGACCGGGGTGAGCCCAGGGCTGGAACACAGTTCCCACAAAAGCCCCAACCCCACAGAAGTCCCAGGAACCACAGAGCTGAGGGTCAGTAGCCCCAAGTGGGAAGGTGGGAGCTGAAGGGCCACAGTGGACCTGCTGCTCTGATGCAGGCACGAGGCAGGGGCTAGGGTGGGTGAGGCCACTCCAGGGGTCACCATGGCCACACGTGGCCAAGGGACAGGGACAGAACAAATCCCTTCACCAGCCCAGGGCCTGTGAGGCAGGGGGACAGCAGCTGCCGGCCAGAGCCCTGAGGGACTGTGCTGGCCACGCATCTCCTCGGCTGGGCACAGCTGGCCGGCTGGCTTTGCCACAATCCTCATCATCCCTCCCTGCTCGCTGCCCCACAGATGAAAATCCCATCAGCCGAGGGGGTGAACAGGCACAATGACCATCTGTCCTCATCTCTCCTGCTGCATCCCAGGCCCCTCGAGCTGCATGCCTCCAATCCCAAGGGAGCCACTGGCCACAGCACCAGGCCAGGCCCCCACTCAGCCCGTGCAAGGACGTCCTCAGGTATCATTTCTCTGTCTCCCCCAGGCCAACTCACAGGGGGGAAGCCAAGGCGTGAAGACAAGCGATCCCCACCTGCAGGCTGGGCTCCCACCCAAGCACCTGGAGGTGGCCCTTCCCTCCGGCTCTGCCCATGACTAGACCTCAGGGCCCAGACAGGATGGGACGGGGCTGCCCAGCTCCAGGCTGGCTGGAGGGGCCCTTGTGCCACGGGAGGACTGCAGTGTTGTGCCAGCAGCCCCCTGAAGCCCCCTGCAAGCCCCGAGGAGGAGCATTCCACAGCGGGGACTAGCGGACTCTAAGCCCAGCCACGGGCTCAAGGCCTCAGGAAACCGCAGGGCCCACGGACGCCTGCTGCTCTCAATGGCCAGGGACTCCTGGGCCCCCAGGTAAGTCCCAGGCCTCAGGGCCATGCTTGCTCCCATGTACTCCCTGCCCACCAAAGACCTCCAGGCTTGGCCAGGCCCTGTGGAGCTGCAGGCCCTGCTGTGTGGCCAGCAGGAGGGGCATTTGAAGATGAGGAGGAGGGCAGGGCTATCTGAGGAGGGAGCTGCTCCTGCTGCTGAATCAGGTCTCTGAGACCAAGTGGGTTAAGAACCCAGGCTGCCTCTCACCCCTAGTGCCACCAGCCAGCAGCAGTGCCAAGGCCCTGCTGGGGCCACCTCTGGCCAGCACCTTTCCTGGGGCAGATGGGATACCTTGACACCTCTGGCCAATGTGAGAAAACTCTCAGACCCAGGGCAGGAAGGTCTCCTGCTCAGGAAACAGTAGGCAGGGCCCAGGTGAGCCTCCGGCCAGCGTAGCCACATGGTAGCAACCCCAGCAAATTAGCCCTGCTCTGGCCACAGGTCCCTAAAGCTGGCCTCAGTTACCCACAGTCATGTGGTGTGATCCAGAAGTCCTTCTCCCTGGACACGGGGAGTCCACCAGGCAAGGCCACCCCAGCCGCGGCCCTGGCTTGTTCACCCAGGCAAGACGCTGCCCAGCAGCCTGGGTCCCCCTGGCTTCCCAGCCATGCCATCCCTCCGAGGCCACATTCCTGACCATGCAGGCTTTCCCTGCAAACCGCCCACAGCTCTGAGCCTTACGGACGTGCCGCTGCCCCCGCCTACATCACTGGCCACGCAGCAGCTGTCCAGGCTGCCCTACCGTCTCTGCCTGAGGGCCAGGAAGACCAACCCTGCCCTTCAGGACCCTTGTGCCCAGCCTCAGCTCAGAGTGGGCAGCAATAAGGTGGATTCCCCGAGGCCCTCCATCCTGATGCAGGCCAGGAACTCCTGCCCCCAGGAGCCCTGCAGAGGATCCCAGGACTCCCAGCCTGGCCCTGTCCCCCATCCCAACCAGCCCAGAACTGTCGGCTCAACCCTGGCCAGGCCCACAAGGATGCTGTGGCCACCCATGGAAAGGACCAGGACCCCTGGTGCAGGTAGGACCTGATCTTAGCCTGAGGACAAGTGCCACCAGACTCTACACACATCGACCTACGAGACCTTCATGCTCTGCCAGGGAGGTGCCGTCACCACCCCGGTTCAGGGAGGAATTCTAGATCCAACCTCCGGCCAGGACACCAGAGGCCACAGAAAGAAGAGGTTTCTCTTTAAAGGCTGGACGGGGGACACTGTCCCACAGGCGGGGCTTGACTCCCAGCTGCTGGGCTCCGGAACACTGGCCCCTCAGAAGTGGTGGAACAAGGCCTGGACGGAGCAGGCTGGGCTCTGAGAGGCGGCCAGCCTGGCACAATCTCTGCTTTGTCCCTGGAGCCTCAGCCCCAGCCCAGCCTCCATCCTGTCCAGAGCCCAGGTCAGCCTAACCAGCCGGCTTTCCTGGGGTGAGGCCTTGGGGAGGCTTGCGGGCAGCTTGGCCACCTTGGGCTGGAACCTGGGCCTAGAGCCAAGCACACAGAGGCCTACCCCTGACCCCACCACCTGCAGGCTTCAGGATGTTCTGGCACCCTCAACTCCCTGCAGAGTACAGGACAACATGAGAGACAGCCAGCAGCCCCTGACAGATGCCCCTGCTGCCCACTACCACCCGACAGCTGTGCCTTGCCCAGACACCATCCAGCCTTGGAGCCTGGAAACCCATTCCACAGATAGGGGTCCTGAGGCTCAAAGCCCCTCTGCTGCCTGGTGGCCAGAGCCCAGGAGGACCATGCACAGACGCCAGGCCAGTGAGACAGAACCACCCCACCAAGCTGCAGCGACCCCAGGGGTCTGCACACAGAGGTGCAGCCTCCAGAGGCCGCCTCACTGTCCCCAGGCACCGTCCAAGGAGAGTCACCGGGTCTCAACTGCTCCTGTGGAGCACTAGCCACAGACTTCCCAACCACTGGGGCTGCACTCAGTGTCGCCCGTCTGCTGCGAAGAGAAGGAGCCGAGCCAGGGCAGGGCCCCTGGCCAGCAGAGGACACTGTTGCTGCCTGCCCACCCCTGCACTCAGGGCACTCCACTAACACTAGGAGAGAAACCGGGACAGACAGTAGGGCACAGGGCCCACCCCACTGGGGCCCACACTCAGGAGCAGGCCAGGGCCAGCTGCAGGACAAGCAGCAGGCAGCCCTAGTGCCCTGAAGTATAGTCCTTGCTGGCCTTGAGGTGGCTGCTTGGGGAGAGGAGCCGGCCACATGGGTAGATCAGGAGTCCACACACCAGTGACAACCAGCACAACACGTGGCCACCCTGTGAGCACTCCGGGCAGGCAGGGAAGGGGCAGGATGCAGGAGCCTGCTGGCAGCTCTGTCGCAGTGGCACCTCAGTGGTCCCAGCCGGGCTCCCCTGAGCCTAGGTGAGGATCTGTCAGAAACAGACTCCCCAGGGGGCTGGTGAAGGGCGGCTGAGCTTCACATCGCAGGGAGGGCCAGCCAGGCAGCTGTGTCGGCCATGTGCTCGACAGTCTAGACCAGCCCCACCTGGGCAATATCAGGGCAGAGACCAGCCACAGCCCACCCTGGAACAGCAGCCCCACAGGGGCCTGCCACACCAGTGTCCACACGGGGTCAGGCAGAGCCTACTCACAGCCAGCACTTCAGGACACACCTCAGTGTGGGCACCCGGGCCAGGGCTCCTGCCCAGCATGCCTTTCCAGCACAAGTGGTCCCACCGTGCCAGTGACAGTGCAGCAGACCATACAGGTGCCTCGGTGGGTCGGACCCTCTGGGCCAAGCTGTCCCCTTGGGGCAGTCCTCACAGACCAGCTCCCAACCTGGAATGGGCTCTGAGGCAGGGTCTGCACTGCTGGAGGAGGGCTGGGGTGGCACCTGGGCCGTCTGGGCGGAGACCCGAGCAGGAGAGAAGCCAGGTGGGACAGCTGTGACCTGTCCTGTGTGGGCAGCCCTCTCCCAGGCTTTCCTCCCTCCAGGAACACTGGCCTTGCTGCGGACTGGGTTCTGAGGCCCAGTCCCCTGTGGGCCTAGCTGGTCAGACAGCAGGGTCTGATGTGGGGGAGGGGACCGCACGATCACCTGTGAGACTCGCAGAAGGCCCACCTGGTGGCATGGTGACCACCAGACACAACTTGTGTCCCCAAAATGGAGTTCTGTCACCTATACCACCACAGAGGTCACCAGGTCCCATCCTTGGGCCTCAGCACCACAGAGCACCTCAGGTGGGTCCCTCCCTGCCTTTGCTCCCCTTCCCCAAACCAACATGGTCCCAGCACCCACCTCCTTCCCCTTTGTGTCTTCCCCAGCTCTGCTGCTTCCTCCTCTCCAGGGGGCACCAGGCACACCCTCAGTTCTGCCACGTTCCCCTCACACCAGTCTCACCCTCGCCCCCCTCTGTCTATCACCTGCCCTAATCTAACTGGCTTTACCACCCTGGACCCCTCTCCAGGTCACCAACTGCCAGAGAGTTCCACTTGGGAAGAGAGGTCCCAGGTCCCCTCACCCACCAGCTGTGACCGAAGCTGGGAAAGCCGGAGGCAGGTGAGTTGGACGGCAGGGACTTGGTGGGTAGCCTTCATGTCCATTCCCAGTCCTTGGCATGGCTGACCCTTCCCTGAGAGCCCTGTCACTGCCTCCTCCCCTCCCCTGCTTCTGGATGAAGGGATTCTAGGCACAACGGGGCTCCTAAAACAGCCAGGGCGCACAGTCCCCTCCTCCTCCCTCGGGGTCCTCCCAGTCCTCCTGGGCTACCAAAGCCGAGCTGTGGTTTGGGCAGGAGGGTGCCTGCTGTTTACCACTGAGCCTGCAGGATGAGGGCCATGCAATGCTCCCTCCAGGACCTAGGCAGGTGCTGCCTAGGCTCGCAGGGTCTCCCACTCCTGCCGGTCAAGATTCTGCGGGTACCATAATGGCAGGGACTGTGTTCTGGTGTCCCTGCAGGGGCCAAGCCCCAGAAGTGACTGAACAAGAGTTTCTTGGATAATGGAAAAGCCCAGCAGAGCCCTCGCTGGTGGATTCCCCCTGCCAGCCCAGCAACAACTGCCTCAGGTCCCAGCACAAGTCCTCAGGACCACAAGGTCCACAGGCGGTGGTAGACAGAGGCAGAGCCCACACTCTCCCCTGAGGTCTCCCTGCAGGAAGCCTGTCCCCCTCTGGAGTAAAGGGCAGGTCTGCAACACTGCAACTCTGCCCAGCACACACACACACACACACACACACACACACACAGGGCCCACATCCACGAAGATGACCCTTCACAGAAGACAAATGCTGGGGTGGACTTCCTGGCTACACATTTACACTGTGGCCACCAGAACTCTGGACCAGGTTGCTTCCTGGATGCAGGGCAGAGAGGCTACTTAGGCTGCCTTCTCAATTCTGCACACACCTCGCTGACACAGGCACACACCTTTCACAGCCATGGCTGCTAGTGGGAAGAACCTCCCATACTTAACTGTAGAGCAGTATAACCCAAGGGGAGCAGAGAGACTAGCCCCTGCCCCCAGGGGCTGGCGGCTCTGCACATAACCCACGCTGTCATCAGGTGCGTACAGAGGGTGTCTCGTGATGACATTTTATTGGTATGATAATTAGACCATTTCCCTGCCTCCTGCGCTAGGCTGCCCTGGGCCCTTCCTTCGCCAAGGATGTCACAAACTAGTTGTCCTTCCCTGGAAAGGTGCCTCTCCTGGACTCAGCTGAACCACAGCTGTCTGGGCTTCCTCCTCAAGCCCAGGCACAAGCCCTGGGCCGGGCCCTGGGACTCAGGGAGAGGAGGCAGATCTTAGCAGCCCAGACCCTTCCTGCCTCTGCTACATCGCAGCTGCCGCCCTCCCCAGAGCCCAGGCTGGCCCACTTTCTTCCCAGACACAACTGCCTAGCTCTGCGTCCTGTGGCCCTGGGGTGCTTGCAGAGGGACTCCTGGGCCCCCACTCTTGTGGGCGACCTCCTGCTAGCCTCCACCCCTGGGCTCTGGGGAGCTTTCCAAAAAGGAAAGCAGTGGTCAGTGCCAGTTAAACCTTTGGGCCACCAGAGACGGGCTGGTCCTGGGAGAAGAAAGAAAATGGCTGAGTCCCAGCCTCCCACAAAGAGGACTGTGTGAACGCGCCTGGCTGACCAGATGAGGGGGCTGGCCAAGCCCAACCAGGCCTGGAAAGTTAGCCAAATGCAAGGGGAGCTGTGCACACTGCTAGCCCAGGGTTGGCCCTTGCGGGGACCTAACCTGTCACAGGAAAGACAACCAAGACCAGCCAGAAAGTCCCCTCCTCTGTAGACTCTGGGTCTGCTCCAGGGGCCAGACCTGGATACTGATCCAGGCCCAGGAACAGTCACCCTCTTCTTCCCCTGGGGAGCACAGTGTCGCATACACGGAGGCCCGAGGTTGGGAGAAGAGGAAGGCGCTGTCCAGCTCTCTGACGGGTCCTTGCTCTCTCCCACCCGCTCCGCGAACGGAGGTCCGGGACTGGCCAGTGGGGCTCCAGCGGCCAGGGGTCGCGCGGCCGGGGCGCAGCTGCTCCAGCAGCACGCCTATTAGCGCGGCGCGGCAGACGGCAGATGGGCTCCCGCTCGGCCCCCTCCTCTCGCGGCACAATGGGCCCCAGCGCTCGGGTGCACAATGCGGCCCGGCCCGCGCACCTGCAGCGGGGCCGCCGGGCGCTGCCAGGCCGTGTTTTGCGCCCCACCGCGGTGCGCCCCGGGCCGTGCCGCGTGTCCTTGGGCCGCGCCCGGCCGACCGCAGCCGCGCGGCCTGCCGGGCTCCGCGGAGGGACCCAGGCGCAGGGCTGACGGGGGCGCATGAGTCGCCCATTGTTCGCGGCCGCCGGCTCGGGCCGGGCCTGCAGCATCACGACTAGTCAGCTTTCCCCGGCCCCGCCCGGCGGGTCCGCACGGCCTCCCCGGAGGTGCGCCCGCCCGCCAGCCCGCCTGACCGCGTCCCGGGCCACTCGCGCCCCTAGATCGCCCGCGCCCTCTCGCGCCGCGCCCGGCACCCCCGGCCCGCCCGGCCCGCGCCCCCAGCGCCGGCGCGCACGCACCTGTCTGCCCCTTGCCCAGCGTCTTCTCCAGCCGGTAGGGCCCCACATACTGCGCGTGCTGCGCCCCGCCGCCGTCCTTCCCCGTCGATGTCATCGCTCCCGGGCCCCGCGCCGGCGAGTGGGCGCCCGGGCGCGGGCAGGGAGGGGCTGGCCAGCCGTGCGTCCGCGTCCGCCGAGTGCCGTCCGCGCTGACCCGGCCGGCGGCGCCCCCGGGAGGGCCGCACTGCTCTGCGCCCCCGCCGCGCCCCGCCGCCCCCCGCGCCGCTCGCGCCGCGCCCGTCTGAGGCCCGGCCGGGGTGATGCCTCCGCCTCGTCGAGAGGACAGGGCGGGCGGGGGGAACCAGGCTTCCGCCGCCGCCGCCGCCGAGGCCCGCGCCCCGCGCCCCGCGCCCCCAGCGCACGCCCGTCCGCGGCCGCGCTGCCGAGCCGAGCCGAGCTGAGCCGCGCAGCCGAGCCGAGCCCAGCCGAGCAGCCGAGCCCAGCCGAGCCACGCCGCCGAACTCAGCCTCTCTGCCGAGCCGAGCCGAGCAGCCGAGTCGAGCCGAGCAGAGCCGAGTCTGATCGAGTGCTGCGGGATGTAGTGACCACGCCTAATGGTGCCCGCAGCAGCCAATCAGAGTCACTGCCCAATCAGCGCCTGCACCAATTGCTCGCCCGCCTTCGCCTGGGCCGAGGGAGGCTGGAACAGTGAAGCTGAGGACCAGGCGGGGTTGGGTCGGGGACCAGGTGGAGCCAGGCCAGGCCAGGGCACCTCCAACCCGCCGCCCGGCCTCATACTCTGGCTGTGCACAGACGGCCCTTAAGGCACAGCCCCGGATCGTGCTGGCAGCGGGCCCGTGGGGAGTGGGAGCAGGTGGCTGCTTTGGCTCGGGTTTCCGAAGGAGTTCGCCAGGGTGCTGCACGCAGAACAGAGTCGCTGCAAGCCGGCAGGGATGTTGCATGTAGGTTGGGTGCAGGGTTCTGCCCTCGGTGGTCTTGCTGCAGGGACGCTGCTTGTAGGTTGGGGTGCTGCACATAGGCCAGGTTCTGAGCTCTGGTGGGGTTACTGTACGCAGCGGAAGTGCTGCATGCAGGTTGGGGTGCAGAGGCACCGCACTGAGTCCCGGGTTGTGTGAGGAGTGGGGTGTTGCATTCACGTCAAGACTGCTGTACACTGCGATGCCCAGCCCTGACCTTGCTCCTCCAGAGGCAGTGCCTGTGTATGCAGTGGTGATCAGGACCGCCAGGCCAATGAGCTCACCCGGTGTCACACAGCAGCAGGCTGCACCTGAAGTCCCAGACTTTTGCTCTGAAGCTTTCTCTCTTCAGGTTGAGCTGTAGGCTGGAGTCCACCAGCATCTAAGTTCCAGACAAGGTGGGGAAGGCTTGTGGACAGCAGGCTGATCCAAAGAGGCAGCCAGACCTGAAGGGATTCTCTTCCTGCAGAAAAGCACTTGGGTTTCCTGAAGTACAGCAGAAAGTGGTAGGAGAGAACTGAGGGCAGGTTAGGGGTCCCTGGACCTGTGGACCTCCAGGGGAACTGCACTGACCACCATGGTGCCATCTACAGCACATTCCTGAGTCCTGACATTTTACCGGCAGATCTTCCTACTGCATGCCCTCTCTGCTGATGGCCAGCTGCCCACGTGCTCCTGCCCACCCCTGGGGTTTACAATAGTGGACCTTGAAAGGCTCAGTCCTTCCCAGTGCTCCTTAGAGAGACCAGTGGATAGTAGAATACTCTGGGCTGTTACATTTCCAGCCCAGAAAGAGAGGCAACCCTGAACAACTATCCCCTGCACAGGCCTGTCCTGTCCATATCTTGCATGTCTTTGGAGGTTGTAGATTAAGCGTCATCAGGTGTCAAATGTCAGGTTCTCAGGATGAGCAATGGGCCCTTCCAGTGAGGGCAGTGGTGAGTTTTAGGTGAATCTAAAGAGTGCATGGGACTTTGGACTAAAGAAATTGTCCAGCAGTGAGGTATGGCTGGAGGTAGACAGGGCATCAGGTGGAAGTTGCGGGAGTGCAGGAGACCAGGAGAGAATGTAGGTGATCCAAAAACCGGGCAGTGGTCTTGGTGGTGGCCTGCCAGGAGGTCAGTAGCTTCCCCCTGCCAACTGGTGCTGTCGAAGTCACTTGGCTTCCTCAGCCTACAGACTCATTTTCTTGTGCTCTCAGCAGTATTTGGCCTGTTGGACATTCTCATCTGCTCACCAGAATTCTTTCCTTCCAGACCCCATTTCCTCCCCATCCCTGCTCCACCCCAGCTCCCTGGCTCCTTTCTCCCCACTTGGCCACTCCTCAGTTTTTTCTTTGCTTGTGCAGCCTGCACCCTAGTCTCCAGGGCTCAGCTGGGGCTCTTCCTGTCCCTCTGTGTCTGCCTTAAGCCTTCAGCCTTGGTGTAATGCCTGACCACAAGTCACCACTGACAGCATTGCCCAGGTCCAGGGCTGTGTGGAGTCAGCTCCCAACTGAACCTGTCCTGTTGTATCTGTTGCAAATTAACCCCTTCACGACAGACACTATGTCCTTGCCTGGAGCTGTGGAGCGGCAGCCTCGGGGGAGGCTGGAGCACAGGTGACATGCAGCTGTGGGGACCCCTCCGTGCCAGTGCGGACCTGAGGCAAGCCAGACCAAGGCAAGTCAGGTGTGCCTACCTATGGCAGCACAGCAGCCTGGCCCAGGTCAACGTGGATGCCTACGTTGCAGAGTACTGCAGCTCTGAACCCCCAAGCATCCACAACCGCAGGGCTTCAATCTCCCACTTCTGGACCAACGGTAAGAAAACAGAAGTAGGGCCTACTTGAATGGAGTTCTTACTCAAGGACTGACCAATAGAATCTGGACTTTTCCAAACCCTCATTAGCATGAATTTGGACCAATAGTGTTGACCCCTAGGCTAGCCCATTCACGGGGCAACCCCTGTGGGAGTCCCCTCATGCACCTGCAAGAATCCTGCTTCTGTTCTGCACTCCTGAATAAATCCCACCCTTTCACTCCTGCCTTCCGTTTCCCCACGAATTGCATTCTACAGATTTGTGATTCAACAACCCAAAAAGTTGGTGTGTGCTTCTGGGGTCTATTGCAACACTGGGAGGGGCACCATTTAGAGGGGCAGCACTGAGAGCTGTAACACGCCACTCCGACTATTAGGGAAGAATTCAGCTAGGTCAGCTACAACCCTCAGAGCGGACACCAATAGGCATCCCTTGCTGTGATCAGCTGCTAAAAATAAAGGGGCTTCCTCGCCTGCAGAATCCTGTAGCTTACACAGACCCCACCCACCAGCAGAAACATAGAATCCAATTTTATCTCAGACTCTGGTTTCAAAAGTATAACCCCTCACGCACAGGCTCCGTCAGCCTGGCCCATTGGGTCTGGTCCAGAGATGCCTGGGAAGGACATACTTGGGGGAGAGCAACTAAGAGGCACTTGTGACTGTGGATGCCACGGTTCTTGGTGGCTTTCTCAATCACATTGTGGGGACAGGAACCAGGAGGGGTCCAGTGCTACTGAGCAAGAAGACATAGACTGGTGTTCAAAATTGCTATGTCCCTTGAGGAAGGTCCTGATGAGAGACTCATTGGTGGGTCCGAACACAGTGTAGACAGAGACTTCCCAATGACACGAAACCTTTGTGCCAAAACCACACAAGGCAGGACAAGAGGAGAACCCTGAAGTCCACTACCTCTATGAGCCTGCACACCCAAATCCTTAACAACACATCAGCACACGATTCCAGCATGATGTGAAAAAAGTGCACGTGACCCTGGGGAGCTCTTTCCAGGAAGGCTCAGGCAAGTCAGTTACTCTTTCAAAATCAATGGATATGATTCACCTGTTAGCAAACTAGAACAGAAAAAGACACAGGATCATTTGTTGGGGTGGGGGGAGCTATCAGTGACAGTTGGACATAGTGGCACACACCTGTATACCTGGTGGTTCAGGAAGCTGAGTCAGGAGGATCACAAGTTCAAAGCCAGCCTCAGCAATTTAGAGAGGCCCAACGCAGTTTAGTGAGACCCTGTCTCAAAATAGAAAATCTAAAAACAAAGGGCTGGGTATTTGGCTCAGTGGTTAAATGCCCCTGGGTTCAACCCCTGGTACAAAAAGAGAAAAAAAAAAAAAGGAAAAAGAAAAAGTCTCAGTGAACTTGGGATAGAAGCTGACAAAGAATGAACCTCACAATGGTGAGAGGGGCTCTCCCCGCCATCAGAAAGACGGGGAGAACATGCACTCCACTGCTCCATTTGAACACGGACAGAGGACACAGCCAGCGTATTTGGCAAGGAAAAGGTCCCAGCCATTGGAAGGGAAATGTTAAGTGATCTCTAATTGCATGTTTCATTATTGTCTGTAGGAAATGTTAAGCTACAAAGTGCTGTTAAAACTAATTAAATGATTTTACCAAAGCCACAGAATAAAAAGCCCCCCAATCAATTCTATTCCTTTGTACTAATAATGGACAGTTAGCACTTGAAATTTTAAAACAGTGCCATTTACAAATAGAATTTTTACAACATTGAATACTTAGGGGCAGATTTAAGATACATGAGACTCAGAAAACTACAAAATACCACTGAGACATAACAAGACCTAATGAAGAGAGAGTTATACCATGTTCATGGATTACAAGACAATATCGTTAAACAGTTGTCTCCAAAATAATCTGTAGATCTCTCATGTAAACCACAGCTAAGTTTGGTTTATGTCTTTTTTGTTTTATAAGCTGACAGGTTGATTCTAATTTATAAAGAAATTCAGAGGACCTAAAAAAGCCCACACCATCTTAAAGAAGAGCAGAGCTAGAAGGCTCACACTATCAGAGTTGAGTCCTGTTATAATGCTAAAGCAATCAAGACAGTATGGATGACCTAAAGACATCTGTAGATAGACTAAAGAATGAGATGAGAATCCAAAAATAAAGTCTTACCCTTATGGCAATTGGTTTTCAACAAAAGTGCATAGATAATCCCATGGAGAAAGGATATTCATTTAACGAAAGTTACTGGAACAAATAGACATCCACATGAAAGAAAAGAACTTCCAAACTTACCTTGCAATATACAAATATTATTTTAACTAAATTAGCAAGTTTGTAAAAGTACCAAGTAGAGGTCAGCCTATATATAAGAGCCATAACTATAAAGCTTCTAGAAGAAAACAGGTGAGAATTTTTGTGTCCTTTTTATTGCTTGGATAAAATTTTTAAAAAGCACAAACTGTAAAATAAAACAAAAATAATAAATTGGACTTTAGCAAAATTTTTAAAAAATTATGCTTCAAAGACACTGTGAAGAAAATAAAAACCACAGATTGAAAGAAAATATTTGCAAAACATATCTCTGATAGGAGACCTGTATCCACAATATATAAAGAGCTCTTACAACTCAAAAATAAGATGACTGGACCAAAAAAAATGGATAAAACCCTTCAAATACAAATGGCAAATAAGCATACAAAAATGCACAGCTTGATTAATTGTCTGAAGCAGGAAGGGAAATGTGCAAGGCAGCACTCACACCAGCAAATGTCTAGAGCTCACAAGGGAGGCACAGGCTGTGTTGGAGAGGGTGTGGCCTGCCCTGGACTCCTGCACGTGGTGGACAGCAGCATGAAAGGCGCAGCCACTCGGAGCCAGTTGACTACCTTGTCATCAAGTGAATGTGTACTTCCACCATGACCCAGCAATCCCAAGAAAAGTGGGAACCGCCGTGCACAGGAAATTGAGGTTTTATTTGTAACAGCCCACACTTAGAAACAATCCAACTGTCCTTTGGTGGGTGGAGGATAGACACCCCGTGGGTTTTCCATAGGTGCCCCTTATCAGTGAGAAGAATTTCACCTTGATTCCTGCTTGCTGAATTTTTTTTTATCATGAAAAGGTATTGGATTTTTTAAAATATATTTTTAGTTGTTGACAGACATTTTATTTATTTATTTATATATATGTGGTGCTGAGAATGGAACCCAGTGCCTCACAGATGCTAGGCAAGAGCTCTACCACTGAGCCACAACTCCTGCCCCAGAAAGGTCTTGGATTTTGTGAGAAGTCATTCCGTGTTGACTGAGATGATTGTGTGCCTTTTGCTACTTTATCTTTAGACATGGGGGATTGCATTAATTGGTTTTCAGATTTAAACTCACCTTGCATTCCTGGGTAATCCTACTTGGCTGTGGGGTGTAAGCTTTCTGGTATGTTGCCAGATTCTGTTTGTTAATGCATTGCTGAACCTTTGCACCCACCTTCGTAAGGGATACTGATCTTTAGTTTCTCATCTCTGATATCCCGTTCTGGTTTTGGTATCAGGGTGGTCTGGCCTCATGGAATGAGTTGGGAAGTGCCCTTCCCCTTTTGTTTCTTGGAAGAGTTTGTAAAGGATTGATATTCCTATTTAAGTGTCTGTTGGAAGTCAACAGCGAATGCGAATCCACCGGGCCCGTGTGTGCCCTGGTGGAAAGTTTCATAATTACCAATCCAACCTCCTGACTTGCTATGATCTATTTAACTTTGTGTGTGTGGTACTGGGGATCAGCCAGGCAGGTGCTCTACCACGGAGCCCCACCACAGACCTCTAGAGTCTCTCTGCTTCTTTTTGAGCCAGGTTTGGTGGTCTGTGTCTTTCCAGGGCTTGTCCCTGGTGGCAAAGCCACTCCCATTCCCAGTTAGAGGGCTTTGCAGTATGGCTTTATCTCTGGCCTCTTCTGAGGTGAGCACAGCTCCAAGGGTCCTCTGGGGAGGGACTCAGGTCCCATCCCTCCTCTGCAGACACCTCCGTGGGGCCCATTTCTGTCAGGACGGAGGCCAAGCTGGGCCCTCCTGCCGTCTCTCTGGCCTTGTTTCCCACCGTTTATTCCCCTCACAGGACGCCAGCACTTGCTCAGCAAATGTGCGTGACGTGCATATCTTCCCTGGTCATCGAATGCTCCTTTGCAGCGTTGTCTTGGTGGCTTCCATGGACGTGGCCCTCTGAAACCACACTATCGTATTGGTTGCTTTCTGTTGCTATAACAAAATGCCTGGGTACTTACAAAGGGAAGAGTTTTATTCAGCTCGCCAATTTGGAGGCTGGAAGTCTAGAGGAACCCATGGGCGATGCTGAGACTGGGGGTGTGGAGACGAGAGGGCAGAGTGGGAAAGGCTGGGAATGCGCCCCTGCACCGGAGGGCTCTTTGGGCCTGACCGTCCTGTGTTCTGGAGATCATCTCCCTTTGCCATTGGCTTCCTGGGTGTGTCACTCGCCACCCACACAGCCATGGCCATGCCCAAGGGAACCTCTCTACCTGTCGTTGTGAAAATGAAACCTTGCAGGCGCCCAAGCCCTGCCCACCCGGGGGGCTGCACTCTCTCCCCAGGGGCCTGTTACCACTTCCCTGAGGGCCAGCCTCCCCACCTGAGCTCGGGCTTGGGGGAGTCATGATAAGCGGAACTTGGAGCAGGGGCCAGGACACACCCACCCTGCAGGTGGGTCTGGGCGCTCCAGGCTGCTCAGGGGGGCTGCAGCGGTTCTCGACCCCTCCACCTGAGGTCAGGCTGTCCCACGCCCTTGGTCTCAGTGCCAGGGTCGATTCCTCTGCTCCTCCCACCCCCCAGCTTCTTGCCTGCCCAGAAAGGGGCCCCTGGAGCGCCAGGCGTGTGGGGAAGAGCTGGGAAGGAACCAGGAGCAAGAAGGGCCTTGGGTCTGGGCCGGCAGCAGCTCTGCTCTGGTCAGTGAGGGCCGTCCTGGGAGAGACGGCCTGGTCACTCCAAGGCCAGGGTCACAGTCCCTGGGCAGAGACGGCAGCCCCGGACACAGATGACTTTCCGGTACTTCTAAGGTGAGATCCCTTAAGGAATTCCTTGGAGGCTTGGTGAGAGGGGCTGGGGGCATGGTCTGCCGTGCAGGCTCCGGCTGGAGGCCGCTGTGGGCACAGTTGGGAAGGCGCGAGCTCTGGCTTGCTCTGCCATCCCTCTTCTTATTCCCTTAGCATTTGAACGTGCTAAAAGTGGTGTTTTATGTATATCTTACCACAATTTAAAAATGTTTAAAAACAGGCTGGAGAAAAAAATAAGGATCACACCCTTAAAACCAGGGCTTTGTCTCCATGCCCCCTCTGCCTGGTGGGACCTAGGATGTGCAGGGAGCCCAGCGCCCAACAGCCAGGGTGCCCCAAGGCCGGCGCACAGTGCTGGGGCCGGGGCAAAGAATAAGTGTGCTGTTTCTGAGGGGCCCCTAGAGCAGGGGAGAGCTACTCCACTCTCCCTGTGCCCCCTGCCGATTCAATTTGTGCACGCTGGGGTTAACCAGAGGGAGGACAGGCTGGGGACAGGGCTGACTTGGGGAAGGAGGGAAGCAAGTGCTGCTGATGCGGGCACCGCCATTGGGGGGCGCAGGACTTTGCCTTCCCGCCACTCTTTCTGCAGCAAGCCAGGAAGAGTCGGCACAGAAAGGAAGCGTCCAAGGCGATGGGGCAGAACACCCGTGTGGTCTTCCAGTGATTGATGGCAGGAATATCAGGAAGGAATGGTGTCCTACTCCGGTGAGTTGTGGCTTAATATCCCGTGAATTTTTAGCCTGTCTTTGTATTTACTGTTTAATGAACGGGCTGTGAGGCTGTGGCGAGGTCCCAGCCACGCAGGGAGAGGAGCCTCTGCCCTGGTTCCCGGCCGTCTGCTCCTGTCTGTAATGAGAACGTTTATTTATGACTTCAATTTGGTTTTTATTGTCATCACTGTTTGCTTTTCAGAATTAGGAGAAGTACATCAAGCACTCTTCCCGCCCCCACGCACAGAGCAGATCTTTCCTCGGATGCGAGGGAGGAAAAGCCTCTCATAATTATGTTGAATGTTAATAATTAAAGTTAAACGGCTCAATGGATTGAGTCTACATTTCTTGAAAGCCACCTGCTTCATCACAGGGTAACCCTGCGTGTCAATTCTCTGTACCTAAATGACTGATGGAGTTCAGTTCCTCCAAAGTTAGCATTTCCCAGGAAACTTGGACTTAATAAGGGTTTCCGTCTTGGTTTCTCAGGACCCTTCCATACCACAACCCTCGCTTGGTCTTGACCGGACATGTTTCCCCAGAGATGCGTGAGGGTGAGGGGCTGTCGGCGGTTGTCATGGTTCCTGGAACTGCATCCTGCTGTCCATCTCCCATTCACCCAGCTGCCTGGAGAGACTTTAGTCCTGTCCCACCACCCCAGCACCGGGATCCTTGATCTGCGCCCTTCTGTGAAGAAACCATGTAGTCCATCCTCCTGCCCTGTGCCCCACACCCAGGAGGGGTATCTGGGGCCACAGCTGTAGCCCACAGCCAGCTCCTCAGCAGCCCTTTTTTCCTCAGAAAGCAACTGGCCTTGTAAAGACCAAGTTGTGGGCATGGGTCAGGGTTAGGCTCCTTTTGTGGCTCCTAAAGGCAAAGCCTTCTGTGGCTGGTGCAGCTATAAGCCCTTGTAAAATCCCTAAGGTGGTTAAGCTAAAATGAGGCCATTAGGGTGGCCCTCATCCGCACGGCTGGGGGCCCCGTAAGAAGAGGAGAATAGGACACAGGGAGGAGAGAGGCTGTGGGGGGAGCCAGCCCAAGCAGTGTGCCCTGAGCCTGCCTTCCTCGGGAGAGGGACAGTGACTGTGATTGAAGCCTCTGGCTGTGGTGCTCTGTGAGGGCTACAAGGCCCCTCCCCAGCCTCCACCCGGGGCCTCCACCTGGCCCACGTGAACACACAGAGGTTCATGAAGCCTCCTGCACAGTTTGCAGGGCCCAGGCCCTGGCCTAGGGCTGTGGGGGTGGGTGCTGTCCCCAGACCGTCCCCATAGCCCCATCACAGAACCAGCACACTGTCCCTCGCAGAGGTGCCCCCCCTGGAGCAGGACCTTCCTGGCCGTGTGCAAAGTGGCCGCGGGCTGGTTCAAGCCTGTTCCTAAAAGGTCTTTGTGTGCCATTGCTGTGGGAACAGGTCTTGGTGACCTCTTCAGGTGGGACGCAGCTGTCCTCAGAGCCTAGTGCAACACTATCAGCCTGCACACACGCTCCTGGTGCACATCGCCAGCCTCCGGAGCGTGACCACAGAGGCTCCTGCCCCTTTCCACCTTCATCCCATCCCGTGAGAGGGTGAAGGGAACCAGGTGTCCTCATCCTGGCTCTAGGGGACAGCGGAGCTCAACCACCATCTGGACACACCCCGGGCAGGTTCAGCCTTTCTGCCTGTTTGCCCTCCCGGAGGGTTTCCAGCTCCAGTGCCTGGAAGGAGGAAGACGAGTGTGACCTTCCCAAGACAGAGCAGAACGAAAAGCAGAGCATTTTGTTTTCTTTAGAATGCTGCAGACACAAAGAAACTGTGTTTTCCTACTCGTGGGTGCCCAGCTTGGAGCCCAGGCAGCGCTGCAGGTGGTCACCTGGTGGAACGGCGGTACCCCACACGCGGCTGTGCACGCAGGGAGCCCTGGAATTGCTGGGAGTTGCTGGGGAAGGCCAGCGACAGGGACCCATGCGGGAGGCTGGGGGCCGCCTGCTGCCCTCCTTCCCCACGGTGTGGCTGACGCAGAGACTCTCCCTGTCCATGGGTCTCCACGCCTCCCACTCTCCCCCCTACTTGCAGAGACTCCAGCAGATGGGCCTCTGGCCAATGGACACTGTGATGGGGCTGGGGCCACGGGTGCCTGGGGACAGTGCTGCACCTGCTCTCCTCTGGACGCTGGCAGAGCAGAGGGGTGGGCTGTACAGCCTACGACAGCAAAAGCAACCTTTTTTTTTTTTTTTTTAAGCCGTGGTCTTAAAAAAGCAATCTCCCCTAAAATCAGAGTCTAGCTCCTGGGCAGCAGGAGGGGCCCCACATGGGGATGAGGCATGGGATTCGGGACCTCAGGTCTAAGGGCTGGGACATCCAGGCGGAGGGCATGGCAATACAGGGCCTCCAGTGGGGGCTTTGGGGGACACGCAGGCTGGGGAGGTGGGATGGGGACTGGGCCGCAGCTATGGCACCCCAGCTGTGGGCGCTCACTGCCTGGCTGCTCCAGGAGGTGTCCCTGAAGGTGCTCTGCAAGGAGAGCATGTGCTTTGCGGGGACACGGCCCGGTGTCACAGCACCCACTGCAGACTCAGGTGACTTCCATCACAGTTTGGCTCACTTTGAGGTTGATAAGGTCACCCAAACCAAGAGGCATGGAGAGTCGGCCACCACTGACCCAGGACCTGGCTGAGCAGGCCAGGCTTTCCTGTGGCCGCGAGGACTCCTGCTCACAGGGCTTTTGTGGCTAAGAAGGAACAGGGAGGGGAGGCCAGCGGCTGTCAGCAGCCATCAGGGAGTAGCCACTTCTGGCCCCTCTGGAACCTGAGCCTGGGGACCCTGCAGCCGGCTCTCTCCCACACCCACAAACCCCCAGGGAGCGGGCAACAGCCCCATTCACACAACCCCAGAGCTCCTTCCCTGCCAGTGCCCAGAGAGTCCCTCTGTCCGCTTCTGCTTTGTTGGGTTGCTACTTCTAGCTTCTTTTGGAAGAGATGCTGTTCCTCTCCGTGGGGCCCAGGGGAGGACACAGGCATGCACTGGGGTCAGGCCTCCATTAAAGTGTGCCCATGCTGGACACCTGTCCTGGACAGGCGTGTGGTGTGGCAGAAACAAGCCTGGGCTCCACTAGATGGGGGTGTGTGACATCTGAAGCCCTGGAGAGATCAGGTGGGGCACTGAGGTGGTGCACCCCTGCTCCTCAACACCCTCCTCAGAGACAGGAACACTGCCCACCGAGCACTGGGCTGGGCCCTCCCAGGATGCCTTTGAGCCGCCCAGTCCAGGATAGGCGCTGGCCCCCTGCTGCTCCCGTGAGGGCAGCCCCTCCCCCAGAGCCTGAGGGGGCCTGGGCTGAGCCTCAGGAAGGAAGTGGAACCGGCCTCTGGGTCATGAGTCCCCACAGCCCCCCTGGATTTTGCACCAAGGGGGCTCCCCACAAAGGATACCCCCCCCAAAGAATTCGGCCTGGGTTTTGTGCCCACAAGAGCGATCGTTCCCTCTACACACCTGCATTGTGAGCAGATGTGGTGAGAAGACCTGTTGAACCTGAATTTCAGGTAAACAAGGGAGACCTGTTAGTGTAGCCCCGCGGTGTTCAGGGTATGTGACCCGAGAACTGGTCATGTCTCATCTGAAACCCAGTGTAAGGGGATTCTTCCACCCGGCCTGGCAACCCTACCTGGAAGCAGGTGCACAAGGCCAGTCACCCACACAGAGGGCTGCCAGGGAGGCTGGGCAGGTAGAGGTGGCAGGAGCCCTGTGCTGTGGAGGGAGGCCTGTTCTCCCAGAATGTACTCTGAGGTCCCCCAACAGGACATGCCAGCCCCCTCTGCTCTCATGCCAGGGTCTGCCCAGGGAAGTGGTCTCCAGGCAGCTGACAGTCACACATGGAGCTCTGGACAGGGGCAAGGCCTTGTCTCAGGAGTCTTCTCCCCTCTCACCTCAGGGTCTGGCCATGCCCTGGGGCTCAGGCCAGGTGCCAGGGGAGCAGAGGGCTGTGAAGGACTGTCCTGTCCCATCTAGTCCTGTCCTGTCCTGTCTCAAAGAGCCTGCATCCTGAAGGGGGCAGGGACCAGGTGTCTTCCCTTCAGTTCTGAAGAGGGTCTGGAGTGTGTCACCGGCCAGCTCGGGGACCCCAGGGGCACTGCAGAAGCCGCCCTGCTGCCCACCCTGTCTGCAGAAGGAGCTGCTCCACTCCAGGGCTGAACTCTCAGCAAGCCCACAGCTGGGACTCAACTCAGAGAAGCGCCCCCTTCCTGGAGAAGGCAGCACCTTGCCTAAGGCTGTGGTTGCTGCAGCAGTGCCCCCACCTCACCCCACCACAGGCCGGGGCTTCTGACTTGCAAACGGGAAGGAATGGCAGCAGCAGCCCCGGGCCTGGCACCAGTACTTGGGGGCCCTGGGGAACCCTCCTGATCAGAAGCCTGGGGGCCAATTCATGGAAAAAGCAGGATGTCACCTGAGGAAGTAGAGACTCTGGATTAAGGGACCTGAACTCTCAAGCGCATCTGTGCAGATTAGAAACAGGACAGGTCAGGTGGGCTGGTCAGCTCAGAGAACGAAATCCCAGCCTTAGAAACTGCTGCCCTCTCCTGCCCTGCTCAACCACAGGGTCAGGTTCCACTGAGGGCATGCATAGAGTGCAGAATGGGCTTGGATGGGGCCTTTCTCCAGGCTGTCCCCAAAGGCCCTGCCCAGGAGAGAGCAGCCTCAAGGCCTGGCTCACACAGCTCTCAACAGGTGGGCGGCACTGGGCTGGCACTGGGCTGGCACTGGGGAAGCACTGGCCTCTTCTCCGACAAGTCTTGCTGGGCAACATTAACTGTCCTGCCCCATGTCAGGAGGGCCTGGTCTCAGGGCCGGGGTGCATGGGCTCCTGCTGCCTCAGCTCCTTGGAGAGGAACCCAATGTCGCTGAGCCCTGGTGTCTCTCAGGCAGGATGCCCTGTGCATTCAGGGTAATCAAGAGGAACCCAAACCTGGATGAGCCCCTCTGTCCACCCTTCCTACTCCTCAGGATGCAGGGGCCGGAAGTACTCCTGGGAGCAGCATCAGGAGAGTAGGGCTGGGTCAAGCTGGAGAGGGCTCCTGGACTGAGCTGAAGCCCTGGGCTCCCTGGTGCCAGAAGGTGCCTTCCTGGGTGAACCACCCTTCCTCAACACTCTTCATTGTTTCTAAACTCTTCTGCACACACTCTTGTGTCTTATTTTGCACTTACGTCATCTGTCAAATTGCATTTGAGGGGTCCCTGCTGCTTCCCTAACTTGAGAATGAACCCCACGGCACAGGGATCTGTCACCCATGACACAGGGACCAGCCATTGTGGGTCTAATAGCAATGAGTGAGCAGAGCTCTGGGTTTTCTCAAACAGCTTTTCCTGTATCTTCTCACTCTTCAAAACAGCCCTGGGAGATGAGTATGGGTTCCCGAGGGCACAGGCTGAGGGTCACACGGAGCCCAGGAGCATATTGCTGCCTGAGGGGAGCCCAGGGCTGAGGCACACAGGCCGGGAGGAGAGCCCAGCAACAAGGGAGGCTGCAGACAGGGCGGCTTCATGGTGGGCAGCTTCTGACAGGAGCAAGAAGCTCTGTACAGATGGCAGCAGAGCACAGGAGGGCAGCCCGGGGCATGGAGAATCCAGAGTCCTCAGGCAGGAGGGGAAGGAGCTGGTACAGCTCCAGAGCTGTGCAGAAGGGCTGGAGCATGAGCCGCCCTGGACAGAGGGCCTGGCTGTTGTGTCTCCTGGTAACCTCCCCTGGCCTGGGCTCTCGCCTCCATCCAGAGCACTCATGGCACAGCAAGAGTCCTTCCACCACGTGGACATTCTCCTTGAACCTCAGCACCGTGTGTTTTTGTGCATGACCTGCTTGACTCCTGGAGAGGGGCGTTCTGACGGGGTTCCTGCGAGCAGCTGATCACGGGGAGATCCACACTCCCACAGGGTTCGGATTTTTCCTCTTGCTTCACTGTCAACTGAGGGAAGAGGGTTCTGAGATCCAGCTTCAAACAGGGATTTGTTGGCTTCTGCGTTTAGTTCTTACATCCACAGGCAGTGAAATACAAACCTTTCGGAGGAGACAGCCTAACCAGCCACCAACACCTGGACTCCAGCCCGGTGCCTAAACCGCCCGGCAATGGCCTCTTCACTTCACCACCAGGACTCCCTCTCCAGGCTCTCCAGTTCCACAGGAGTGAACTCAAAACTCTGCTGGCCTTGTGACTGACGGGACCGTGCCTCCACCACGCTTCCACAATGCAGGCCTAGCCGAAGTCCACACCAGGGCTGCAAAACCCCCGTCACCATGGAGATCCACTCAGACAAAATTAACTGTCCACCTTGTAGTAAAACACACACACGATTTCCGTCTTGGCCACGTTCAGCGCACAGTCCGGGGGCTCAGGCACTTTCACCCTGGGTGCAGCCGTCACCACCTCCACCTCCAGAACGTCCTCATCTCCCCTCACAGCAACCTGTCCACCCAATGTGGACTCCCTCCCTCCCTCCCTGTCTCTGTGGGGCTGGTTAATGAACCCAGCTTCAGCCCAGGGCAGAGAGCAGAGAAGAGGGAGCTCTGCTCACAGACCAGCTTGTCCCTCCTGGGTGGGGGATAAGACAGGGGGTGGGGGAGACGAGGGGCAGGGATGGGCTAATAAAGGGATGAGGAAGGTCTCCCGGGACCTCCGTGCCACCTCCTCTTGTTGCTTCCTGGTTGGGTGTTTCTGGCTGTGGTGGCTGGTGGGCATCTTTAACCGTGAAGCTGGCGGTGGTAAGGAGCCCAGGCAAGTGTGGGTCAGGTTGACCTGCAGCCTAGCTTTGCACAGAACATTTCTCAAGTGGTCAACAAACATACAACATGCAGAGCTGGGGGGACTCAGACCCAAAGGTTAAGGCCGTAAAAGGGACAGACACCATGTGACGGCAGAGATGCCAAGGCTTCCTGTCCCACTCCGGCCACTCTTCTGACCTGGCAGGTTCTAGTAGAGAGTCCGTGCCTTCAGCCGAAGTGGATTTTAGGTCCCCAAAATGTAGCCTGGCTACCACCATCGTGACCCACATGTCAGAGCCATCTACAGCAAAGCTGGGGGTGGGGTCGTACTGTGTGGGCCACCTTGAGACCTCCCGCTGGCGCTCAAGTCAATGGACAACAAGGAGACAGGACTTCCTCGGGAGTTCGTTGATGGGGACCTTATCTGAGTGGACTCAGGCAACACCTGGACTTTGTGACTGGCTTATTTGGCTGACCATAGCGTCCAGTGGTCTGTCTGTATTGTAGCGTGTTGTTCAACTCCAGGGCTGCACCTGACCTCCAGCCCGGTGCCTACACTGCCTGGCAGTGACCTCATGCTAACTGATCCCAAAGACAGAGCGGGCAGGACGTGGCGGAGAGGGCCTGCACGCTTTACCCCCCACACGCTCCTCCTGGGGGGCGGGGGCGCTGGAGGACCGCCCCGCACCCGCTGCTGGGCAGTGTCGGGTAGGGTGCTCGCCCTGCACAGGGGTGTCTTCGGCTGGTTCATGAGCACATTCTCCCACTTCACAACCAGGTCGCGCTGCTGTGATCCTCACCTAGAGGCCAGCTGCCCTCCTTGTCCTTCCTGTGGCGCTGCCTGGGCCAGGAGCTCTCCCAGACATGTGTCAGAGCCTCATTCCCTCCTAAGGAGGGAGACATGCCACTGTGCGGATGGGCCACTTTGCTCTTCCAACAGGGATGACTGGTCGCCGGCTCCGAGCTCCTGCCACTGCTCGCTGCCAGGTGGCTTCTGGCCACAGCCTTCTGAACGGTTGCATGTGCAGCTGGGAAACGCCAGTGCCACTGTTGAAGAGCCCTGCCCAAGGGCGTGTGAGTGGCCCAGGGCTGCTGACCCACTTCAGGGACTCAGGTGAGATAGCCACAGACTGGGGACTCCACAGAGACACAACTGTTCTCTCCCAGGTCCTAGTCTGGAAGTCTGCAGGTAGGCGGGGCCATTCTCCCTCCCAGGGACCCCTGGACTTGTGGCCACATCCCTCCTCTGGGCCTGACTCTTGTGCCTCTTATGAGGACTCCGTCAAAGGACATAGCCCCCAATCCAGAATGGCTCATCCTTCACTAATCACATTGGCAGATACACTTTCCTTTCCACACAGGCCTCATTCACAGGTCCCTGTCCCTCAAGGAGAGTATATGAAGGAGGGGCCTGAGCTCCAGAGCTGGAGCCAAACCCAGCAGCACCTAAGGCGCCCCGCCCTTTCGCAAAGGGGAGGAATAAGCCGGGCCCCAGGGGTCAGGTCAGGCTACTCGAGAGGACTGGGGAGGTGGTGTCTGGGGGACTACACTCAGGAACGCCCTGGCCAGGCTCCAGCAGGGGAGGTGAGCCACTGGCTGCACTTTCGCCTATTTACTGAGCCAGGTGGGTTGTGCAAGAGCAGACCTCGGATCAAAGTCCAGCAAGTCTTCCTGCAGACCACGGGCTGAGATGCTCAGACGCAGAACCAGGAGGAGGTACCCAGCAGCCAGGGCAGGAAGGGACTCCAGATCCATGGAGCCATCTCTGGTCACAGATGGAGGTCCAGGAATACAGGGCCTGTGAGACCCTGGCTCCTCCTGCAGACACAGAAGAGAACCTCTCCCCTAGGACTGCTCCTGGATCCTGAGGCCAGACCCACAACAAGGATCCTGTTATGGTCATCCTGGAACAGTCCCAGAACTGCTGGGCCCCTGAGGCCTCTGGCAGTGGAATGCACAGGCAAAGGATCAGCTGTGTCCTGCCTTGGGGTCTGGGGTGTGAGTGGCAGATGGGTCTGCAGAGTGCAGGCCAAGAGGATGTTCTGGGGGCTCACGGGCAGGCTGGAGAATTGACGGGCAGGCTGGAGACCAGGTGGGAGATGGCAGGCCAAAGCCCACACCCAGAGTGCCCAGAGGCCCCTACAGGGCAGGCCACGGGGGACTCGCCCACTTGACCTCTGGTCATGTCCCACGGTCATCACTGGACCCCGGCTGCCCCTCGGGCCTTCGGGGTAGAAGCTACAGCCTGGTATATAGAGGACAGTGCCGAGGGACAAAGGAAACAGAGGCAGCAGCTGGACACTGACTGTCCCCATGGCAGGCCAGACAGAGCAGGTGGGGCCTCGGGTGGGGCTTTGTGCTGCTGGCCTGGGGACTGCCACAAATCATCCATCAAAATGAATGTCTCTCATCTGAATTCTAATTAGAAAGGGGACCAGGGGGCCTTCTCTGGGACTGCGGTGAGCTTCAAGCTGTCCAGCCAGGGTCACAAAGCCCCATGGGGCCAGGCACAGAAATAGGCTGTCCCCCAGGGAACTGAGTGTGCAGGTCTCGATGGTCTTTCTGAGGACCCCCTTGAATTGCGCCACCTGCAATGGGAAGAGCCACAAACTGCCGCCATCTGCTGGCCGGGCATGACCTCCTCGGACACTGGAGGGTGTTCCCTGCAGGGCGATGGGGGGCTTTCCCTGGGGAGCTCAGTGCAGAGACAGCCCCACTAGGCCTGAGAAGCAAGCATTTCCTTTGCCACCAGCTGGCCTTGATGTGTGAGTTTAGACTCTCTCACTGGGAGGTGGGTGCACGTCACCCCAGCAACCCAGACAGACACCCTCCAGTGCTCACCGGGACTCCCAGCTGGACTGCACATGCTTGCCACTCTATCTTGGTTTTCATTTGTTCAGAACGTGTGCAGAGAGGAGGGTGCTGGCGCTTGGGCCTCAGCCCCCTCAGTACCTGGGAGGAGCAGGAGGCAGCTGGTGATACCTGGAAGGTGAGCAGAGACTACAGAGCAGGCCCTGCAGCTGCGGCAGGGATCTGGAACCTTACTGCAAAGGAACATCTAACTATTCAATAGGCAGAAATACAGAATCAAGTCAGATCACCTGCTTGGCCACAGCAGTCACTGGGTGAGCGGACAAGTGCGAGGGAGAAGTCCTGGGCCACTCTTAGCTCTCTTCCCTGTAGGGAGAGGGGCAGATGGAGGACACCCTGCAGAGGCAGGAGGGAAAGCACAAGAGCTGGGCGGACAGGCAGCTGGAGATGCCACCTGGAAGTTAATGGCATTTATTAGTAACTGTCCTAACACTGGTGGCAGCTCACATTCTGAGGACAGCTGCTCTTGTACTTCTAATTAATCCTGAGTGTGCGTCCACATCGCAAGAGCCATTCCTAGTCACGTTTCAGAGACAAAGAAATGAAACTTACAGAGTCCTGGAACCACAGAAGGCATCCATCCCTGAATGCAGTGGCTTCTGAGTCCACATTCTGCATCCACCACTCAACCACCACAGAAAAAGACCCTTGGAAAAAAGTTGTGACTGTACTGGACACGTGCAGACTGTCCCGATCCCCTCCCTACACAGGGCAGTTTACCAGCTATGTCGGGGCCCTCACCCTGTGTTAGGTGTGGAGGGTAATCTAGAGTGACTTACAGTACCGGCAAGGACGTGTGCAGGGTGTATGCTAATACTACACTGTTTTATCTAAAGAACGGATTTCAGTATTCTCAGGGGTCCTGGAACCGATCACCCATGAATACAGACAGCCAGTTGCATAAGGCAAGTCTCATTTTCCCCATAAAAGAGCTGATTTTGAAGTTCAGTCAACTTGAACAGCCTAGCCCTGGAGAGCCACATGAAACCAGCAACAGGCATCTAACCTGCAATACACATTTAGAAATGCTGTTTTCTCCCCATTGTCTTTCCAGGGGAGACTTTGGCTCAGACTCAAGGCGTCCACTCCTCCTCTTGAGGTCATCGTGGTTTTCAGAGCACCTGCTGGGGGCCGGTCTGTACAGCTTGCAGCCCAGCATGGTCTCAGCTGAGTTGCAGAAGGGTCCTGTCCTTTCCTTCCAAATGGCAGCTGGTCATCCCTGTGGCAATATTAAAAGCCCCATCTTTGCCTTTACCTGGCAATGCCCCTCCACAGATGTCTGGCCTCTGACTTGGCTGTCCCTGCACCAAGTGGTATAGTTGCGGTTTTTAGGGTGTTCTCACATCTGCAAGGTCCAGCCCTCCAGAGATTTCTTTCCAGCTGTTGGTACAGAGGTGTTTTGCCATGAGAACTTTGCCTGGAACGTGCCCTCTGCCAGGACTCAGCATGCTGGGTCTTCGCTGAGCTCACCTTGAACTCCTAGATCAATGCAGAAGAGCCGGGTCAGCACAAGGCTGGGTCCCCCTGCCCACGAGCAGGAGTGCCTTTCCGTTTGCTGTGCACCTTCCTGCATCTGTTGGGTGCATTAAGGAGGCCCCACAAGACTCATGCAGTGTTCTCCCAACAGTAGCCTCTGACATCTTTAGGGCTGTCTTCGAAGCAATCGAAGCCAAATTTGTGAGTTCTGATGCTGGTGCCTAAAAGAAGATCTCTGTGGAGTGCTGAGCCGGGAGGTCCAGCTGGAGTCGGAGCTCCTCCTCCTCCTCCAAATGGTCCTGAAATCACCTTCTAGGGATCATGCACAGCTCCACCCGCACCCACAGGAGGACCCCCACCTTCGCCTATGTGTGGGGGGACCCCATGCCACAGCCAGCATCCAGTGAGGGCTACTATGAGATGGCAGCCCCGGCTACGCTCACCCCACATCAGAGGTGGTAAAGGTGGGAAGATTCACAAAGCACAAAGCACAGGACCTCGAGATCAAAGGACCTCAGAGGTATCATCAGAGATTCAGGAGGGGTGGCCATGCCCCTCGGAGGCCAACTGAGGCCGGAGGATCACAAGCTCCAGGAGCCTGGACAATTTAGCGGAACAAAATATCAAAAGGGCTGGGGTGTAGCTTAGTGGCAGAGCAGCCCTGGTGAAGAATCTTCATCAGCAAAGTTCACCAGGAGAACAGAGAATCATACGGATATGGTATCCACAGATGCAGAAAAGTTTTTAATACAACCCAACATTCATTCATGATTAAAAGAAAAAAACCCTAGCAAGACCAATAGAGGAAGGAGAAAGGGGGGAAAGGCGGGTAGCAGAGGGTGAAAAGGAGTAAATCAAGTTTCAGCATACATTGTCAAAATGAACCCAACTATGAGGCATAACTATAATGCGTTAATAAAGGGGGGACCCCTGGCAAAGCAGGAATGGAAGGGAGCTGCCTCAGCCCAGTGCCTGTGAGCCTGTCCCTGAGGGGGGCTGCCTGGAGCCTCTACTCAGTGCTGGGTGCTGTGGAAAGGGGGAAGAGAAAGCGGAGGGAAGCAGGTGTTGACTGCATGCTGTGCCCGAGCACATGGAAATCCAAGTCTAACCCCAGGGCCAGGGACTGTGCCTGTTGAAGATGGGAAATAATATGTAATAGGGTTAAAGTGGGGTCACCAGGATGGTCCTAATCCATCCATGATCTCCTCTTGGATGACCATCAGGACACAGAGGACCACATGAGGACACAGGGAGAAGACTGCCTGCCAGCATGCTACACCTTGATCCTGGACTTCAGCCCCAGGACCCAGGACAGTGAACTTCTATTGTTGAAGCCACCAGGATCTGATGCTTTGTGGCAGCAGGCCTGAGAACACTACTAACGTGCTTATGGCAAAGTCAATATATAGGGACAGAGTTTCAGTTTGGAGAGATGAAAACACTCTGGCGGAGTTTCTGGGGAGGCAGAGCAGGGTGAGTGTGCCTAGTGCCCCTGCACTTTGCACTGAGACGGGAGGGGGGGGAAGGGGGGACGGGGGGGAGGGGGGCAGGGGGGAGGGGGGAGGGGGGACGGGGGGGGGAGGGGGGCAGGGGGGGGGACAGCGTCAGGGCATCTGGCTTTCTCCGCATACACGTAGGGCTCAGTAAACTGCGAAGTGGACCTGGCAAAGTGGTGCAGCGAATTTTGAGGGTTGTGCTCTGCCACTGACACAGGAGCACAATGTCCACCACTCTGCCAGATCTCTGTGTGTCCTCAGGGGCAATGACCATCATCTCCCGTCTTCCCGGTCATGGCTCCTCCTGGTTTTCTGCCTCTCTGGGTTTCTTAGAAAGCTGGCACTCCAGGGTTGGTGTAGCACCAGCCTGGCTCCTGGGAACCAACGGGTTAGGAAGTGAAAATTCCACATCGCAGGGGGCTGGGATTGTGGCTCAGCGGTAGAGCACTCGCCTCGCACGTGAGAGGCACTGGGTTCGATCCTCAGCACCACATAAAAATAAATAAAATAAAGGTATTGTGTCCATCTACAACTAAAAAAATTAAAAGGAAAAAAAGAGAGAATTCCACATTGCCTTGGATATGATCAATTCATCAAGATTTTCAAATTGATTGGCATGAGCTCACATGAAGGCTTGTCTCTTCTAACTTTCAAAATGTCTTTAGTGGGTTAGGGGTATAGCTCAAAGGTAGCATGATTGCCTAGCATGCGTGAAATCCTGGGTTTGATCCCACGAACTTCACACACACAAAGTCTTTAATATCCTATCCGTCATTTCCTCTCTTCTTCTATAAGTTGTTGGCTTTGTCTTTTTTATTTACTTGTTTTCTTTCCTTTTTTTGTACTGAGGATTGAAGTGAAGCGTGCTTTACCACTGAGCCACAACCCCTGTCCTTTTCATTTTTTATTTTCAGAAAGGGTCTCTTTAAGTTGCTTAGCGCCTTGCTGAGTGGCTGAGGTTGACCTCAAGCTTGCAATTCTCCTGCCTCAGCCTCTTGAGTCTCTATGTGAGAGATAGAAAAGTCTGGTAGTTCATTTCAAAATCTACTATTCAGCCTTAATTGGCCCTTCCCTTTTGCCCACCCTAATTCTAAATTTAGCCCATCTGGAGCATCTCCAATCAGAGTGAAGGGCAGCGCAGCCATAGCGTTAGAGATATAAGCAGGCAGACTGCCGCCCAGGCCCACCTGCCAGCCAGGTTCTTAGCAGCACTTGCGCTGGAAGTAGAGGTCTGCCTTGCCCCCCACTTTCCAGCAGCGTCGACTTCGGGCAGCCCCTCGGCATCTCTGACAGCTGGGACTACAGGTCTGCACCGCTGGGCCCTGCGACTTGTAGAATTCTATTTTGTCTTTATTAATTCTTTTCTGATGGGGTGCGTTTTGTCGATCCACCCTAATTGGCTTCTCATCTCTTTCATTTTATGACACAAGGCTTTACTCTGCCCCCCCCCACCCCCCGCCAAACCTGGGACTTCGTTGGGGGCTTGTTTTCTAAGAAGTTTGCAATCCAAGTACTCATCTCCCCTACAACGAATCACCTCAGTCACTGTCCATCTTCTTCTGCCTTCCTCCCTCCGCTGCTTCTGCGGGCTTCCAGGGACAAGGTGTGCTCCCTGCACCGGGGCCGCCAGGTGGTGGCAGAGTTGCTCTCCTAGTGGGGGGAGGGCCGGCCAGCGCAGCAGCTGGATAGAAGGAAGGGGTGGGGTTCTCAGCACACTTCTCGAATGAGCACAAGTGTGTAAACAACTTGTTTGTAATGCAGTGGATCAGGTCAGTGGGGATGGGAGAAACCCTGCGGAGTGGAGGGTGGTGAGCCCCGGGGAACCTGAGACCCATTCCACTGTCCCCAAGGCCGTGCTGTCCCACGGGCTCCGCTCCAGAGTGCACAAATGCAGCACTGTGGATGACGTAGAGAGAGTGAACACAGAGGCGTCTAACAAGGCTGACCTCCTCTCCAGGAAAGCATTCTCTGGAGGAATTTTTAAACCGGTTTTATTTTTAAATTTATTTGCAATGCTTTTTTATTGGTGCGTTATAATTATACATAATAGTGGGATTCGTTTCACCTACTAGTACATGCGCATGATGTTTCGTCCAGCACCGCCCCTTTCCCTGCCCTCCCCCCCCCCCCCCCCCCCCGCCTCCCGTTTTCCTGAGATATGCCCACCCCATCCCCTTTACCCCTTTTTCGAAAGCATGTTCCGGAAAATGCCGCCTTACAGCCACAGACGCGCAGAGTTCCAAGTCTAATCTACGTTGTTCACATTCTACCCAACACGGTCTGATGTCCACGAAGCACCCGCCAAGGCTGATGCAGCATCGCCCAGCGCCGCCTCTGCAGACTGAGCCAGAGGTCCCCAGGGGCGTGCAAGAGATGCCATCGCGCAAGCACCCGAGCAGGCTGGCGCGCACGCAAGTGCAACAGGGAGCATAGGTGGCGCGAAGTTCTGAGTCCTGTCGCCTTTGTTTTTGCTAGGATTTGCTCACTTGCGAGTCAGCCTCCTCCCTTTTTTAGTGTTGCAGCAGCTCAGAGGCCCTGGAGACTTGGCCAGTAGGAGCTGCTGCAGCGGGAGCCATGGGACCGTGGGCGCTCTGGACGACCTAGCACTTGCTGGCTTCCTGCTTCTCACCATGGAGAACGCAGAGTCCCATCGGGAACAGTGTTTTTGTTTTATATGTCTGCCCAGAGACTAAAAATAAGGGAAAGGCAAGAAAGTGTAAGGAGACAGCTGGCGTGGAGCAGCCCCTGCGTGTCAGAGGGGACTCCTAGACAGAAGCACATCAGCTTCTCAACCATGCCACAATTGAGGAAGGGGTCCCAAGGAAGCCAGAGCAGGAAGCAGGGTGCAGCAAGGTGTCCGGGACCTTGGCTACTTCTGTGGAGGACAGAGCTGGGAAGATCGTGCCCAGAGAGAAGCTGCAGAAACAGGTCCATTGGGAAGAAGGCCAGTTGGTGGGCTGCGTGTCTGGCCCACGGTAAGGCTGGGTATGAGAACGAGGCCAGGACCTGCAGGGTCTGAGGAACCCAGGTGGAAGGAGATACCCAAGAGGATCCAGTGCCCAGCTGGTGCCTTCCTGCTGAGTTACCTCCCACTTACAGGGCCAGCCACCCCTCATCTTCCCATCTCAGTGATCTGCACTGCAGTGGCTTCTGGAGCAGCAAGCTGACTGTGGTCAGAGCCGTGGTTGATTTGGGCTGATTTTGATTTACGGGGTGTGTTTCCAAGCCTTCCCTATCAGAGGGAGAACCGATGAGGGAATAAGGAGGTTGCTCCATGCCCCCTGGATTTGGAGCCCTGGGCCCAGGCCAGAGGAACGGACAGCAGGCAGTGGCTGGGGCTGGCCCAGGGTGCCAGCATTGGCATGATCTTGAGGCAGGAGGGCACAGCCTTAACACTGGGTGAGAGACTGATGGATGCCGGGAAGGACATGGTTGGGCAGGGCACCACTGTCCATGCCACCTGGCCCGACCTCACAGGGTGCACTGGCCATTCCCAGCCGGGCAGGGACACACGGGCCAGCTCCACCCGGAGGAGACCTAAGCACACTGATTGAAGCACAACTCCAGGCTTTGTTACAAAGGACATTTGTTCTCAGACTGTGTTGTTCTCAGGGCCTCCAACATCTCTGAATTAGTTGGCACCTCAGAAAGGAAGAGCTGGTGCTTTCCTGAGCTCTGTGGCAGGAATTCTGGGTTCCAGCAGATGCTCTCGTGTGCACAGACTCCCTGATGTGACTATCACCAGCCAACAGCTGCATACTAGGTGTCTGGTACCTCTTTGGGCACACCTGTAACACTCCACTGGGGGCTCCAAGCAAGAGCAGGGCTCTGATTTACCCTCATCCTGCAGAATCCATCTCTCCTGCAGATTCACTCCCCACTCACTGCCCACAAGAGCATGGGTGAGTTGCTGCCCCACAGCCTCAGTTTCTCACTTGTGGCATATAGCTGTTGGCTCTCCTGAAGAGCCCAGGGAGTTGGACAGTCCCCACTGCAGAGCCCAGCAGGTGAGCATCACCAATGCTGGCTGTATGCTTGGGGTGCCCTTGTGGGGCCCACATTCAGCCTACACTCATCTAATGGTACCTGATCCTGTCAGCCTCCACAGCAGCCACCCTTGGTGCTGTGGGAAGACACGTCCCAGGGATGTGTAACAGCAGTAACGTGGTGGCAGGCCAGGGCTGGGCCTTCATAGAAGAACAGGAACTTTCCAGGCAGAAGAGCATCAGGGCATGTTCATCAGTTCAGTAGTTCCTAGGAAGGGACCAGAACCTCACACCATGGACAGCGGTCAGCTCAGCATGGATCAGAAACCTCAACATAGGACCTCAGCTACAAACCACTTGGAAGAAAATACAGGAGTAAACTTTGTGACCTTGAGTTTCTTGGATATGACACCCCAAAGCAAAGCAAAAAAAGAAAAACAGGTAAACTAGACTTCATCTATATTAAAACATTTCACCAGGTGCCAAGACTACACCTGTGATCTTAGGGACTTGGGAGGCTAGGGTGGGAGGAAGGCAAGTCCAAGGCCAGCCTTGGCAACTTAGCAAGACCCTGTCTCAAAATAAAATAAGAAAAAGGGCTGAGATGTGGCTCAGTGTTGGAGCACCCTGGGTTCAATCCTCAGGATCGCCCAAATAAAATAAATAAATAAATAAATAAATAAATAAAAATAAAAAATAAAGGGTGGTTATAGAAAGAACTGATAGAACTCAACAATGATAAGACAAACAACCCAGTTAAAAATGGCAAGGGATAGCTGGGCACAGTGCCGCATGATTGTGATCCCAGCGACTCCAAAGGCTAAGGCAGGAGGATTGTGAGTTCAAAGACAGCCTCAGCAATTTAGGGAGGCCCTAAGCAACTTAACTAGACCCTGTCTCAAAATAAAACATAAAACGGGCTGGAGATGTGGCTCAGTAGTTAATGCCCCTGGAGTTCAATCCCCAGTCCAAAAACAAAAACAACAAGGCAAAGGATATGAACAGGTATTTCTCCAAAGAAGATAAGTGAATACCCAGTAAGCCCCTGAAAGGAAGTCTGACGTCACCCATCAAAAAATGTAAATCCAAACCCCATTAGGTGCCCCCTTAAGCCCACTAGGATGGCCATAATAGTAACTTTTTTTTTTTTTGTACTAGGAATTGACCTAGAGGTGCTTAACCACTGAGATACAGCCTGAGCCCATTTTATATTTTAATTTGCAATAGGGTCTCACTAAGTTGCTGAGGCCAGCTTTGAATTTGCAATCCTTCTGCCTTAGCCTCCTGGGATACTGGGATTATAGGCCTGTGCCATCAAGCCCAGTTCATAATAGTAAGTTATTCATTCATTTATTTATTTATTGAAAATGGAAGCCAGCAAGTATTGGGGAGGACGTGGGGGAAACGGAGCCCTCCCACTGGGCCAAGGAAGTGGCACAGCTGCTGCGGACCAGTCAGCAGTTGTTCGAATGCTGGGTACAGAGCTGCCATGTGTCTGAGCAGTTCCCTCCTAGGACATGCCCAAGAGGAATGAGAACCCATGTCCACATAAAAGCTTGTCCACAAATGTTCATAGCAGTGTTATCCACAACAATCCAATGTGACAATAACCTAAGGTCTGGCAGCTACCGGAGAATGTGTCACACCCCTGTGATGGAGGGCTGTTTGTCCCTGAGGAGGAGTGAAACGCAATTGAAAACAGGGTCTAGATGTTCACATCAGTAGCGTCCACAGTAGCCAAGACGTGGAAGCCATCCAAGCATCCTGGTGGGTCAGCTGATGAACACTGGAGTCCACCCACACCATGGGATGTCACTAGGTCCTCAGCAGGAAGGACATTCTGACACCTGCTCCAACACGGGGACCCTCCAGGACACTGCCGAGATGAGCAGACACAGAGGAGTCTGATTCCACTGACGAGAAATGTCCAGAACAGGCCCATCCCCAGAGACAGGAGGCAGTTGAGCAGAGAGGCGGCTGGGTGGCAAGTGGCAGCTGGGGGTGCAGGGCTTCTTTGGGGTCATGAAAGTGTGCAAAAATACATTGTGAGTATGCTGAAGCCACCGAGTGTGCACACTACATGGGCGGGTGGTGTGTAGATTACAACAGTGGAGCTCCAGGGGCCTGGAGGAGGGACAGAAGGGACCCAGAGCCCGGAGCACACAGGCTGGGCTGGCTCTGGGCCACACAGGGGAGAGAAGAGCTGGCAGGTGCACTGTGGGCCACACACGGAGTCTGAGGAGGAGACCCTCTGTGTCTTTCCTTCCCTACCTCTCTTGATCCCAAAGCTCCTGCAGCTATTTGGCAAGGGCTACTCTGCCCAGTACCCCTCTCCTGTGTTCCAGCTAAGGGAGCCCAGAATTAGGGTGTGTGTGAGAGAGGGAGCCAGGACAGTTGAAGTGACACTGAAATCAGTACCAGCAGGTGACCGCAGTGAAGTCTCAGGTGACAAAGGGAACTAGTGGCTGCCTTCAGCAGACTCAGCAGTGTTCCCAGAAAGTGCTGCTTCCAATGCAAACATGTGTGCTTCATGCCTGCGGGTGCACTTGTGGGCGTGGAAGACGAGAAGAGGGTGGCCCTGGGCGGTCCTGAGTCCAGTGGCAGAGGAGAAGGCTGTGAGAAGACTTGGGTGAGACTGGAGCGTTGTGACCACAAGACAAGGATGCCTGGGGCCCCTAGAACTGGCAAGGCCGGAAGGCCCCCCGCAGGCCTCTCAGTGAGCCGGGCCCTGCAGATCTGATCCGGGACCTTGGCCCCAGGATAGAGAGGCTGTGGGTGTCTGCTGTCCTGAGGCAGGGCCTGCGCCTGCACCTGTAGTCCTGCCTCGCTGGAGGACAGGCTGCTTCTGCACCATGCACCTGCCTGGCTCACCCCTTCCTTGGGATCATGGGCTCTAAGCAGCCCTGACATTGGCTTCCACCTGCGTCTGCCCTGGGGGCTGCTCCTTGTGGCTTTGGAGACCACCAATTCACAGGAAAGCTGCCACATCCCCAGGAGACAGCCCCGGCAGGGACCCAGGTTTGGGGATGGCTCAAGAGTCTCCCACTGCACTGTTGGAAGATGGGTCTAGTTGTGGTGGCAGCTCACTGTAGTTTTTTTGTTTTGTTTTGTTTTTTTAATATTTATTATTATTTTTTTTTAAGGTGGACACAATATCTTTATTTTATTTTTATGTGGTGCTGAGGATTGAACCCAGTGCCTCATGCAGTGGCAGGTGAGCGCTCTACCCCTGAGCCACAACCCCAGCCCCTCTCACTGTGGTTTTAATGCATTTCCTATCTTGGTGGCCAAGTGTCCTTCCCACCCTTCTGAGCATTCCAGTTGGGTTGTGGCTTTTCTTATTTGTCACATTCCATGACTAAACACTCGGGTCACTCCAGGTGAACTGGGCTGGCATGAAATAATCACACAGAGACAGAGAAACACCTTTTTCTTTGGGTCCTGTAACAGCTCCTCTGATCTTAGGGGTCCGTGGAAAAGAGAGAGGAGCATGAGCTGAACCCTTTTATTGAAGAGAAGCCGTTCAAATGAGGCCAGGGGTAGGATTACAAAGGGACGGGAGAGTGCAGCTCAGCCCCTCTGGTGCCACCTCCTCCTAGGGCCTCGCCTCGCTATCCCAGCCAAGGAGAGCCCAAGTCGCGAGTCACAACACTTCCAGCGCCAGACCACAGTGACCTTCCAGATCCCGTGGTGCATCAGGGCTTAATGGTGTGTGCATTTGGAGTGGCTCCCACACTTATTAAGTTTGAAGATATTCAGATCTGTTCTGCACAATGTTCCTTCACAATGTGATTTGCAAATATTCTCTTGGTCTATTGCTTATCATTTTCTTAACAGTGTCTTCAGGAGTAAAAGTTATTAAATTCAATTAAGTACAATCTCATAAAAATCACATTGAGAGCTGGGCGTGGTGACCCACGCCTGTCATCCCAGAAGCTTGGGAGGCTGAGGCAGGACGATTGCAAGTTCAAAGCCAGCCTCAGCAACTCAGGAAGGCCTTAAATAACTCATGGAGACTCCATCTCTAAGTAAAATATTGAAAGGGCTGAGGATGAGGGGGCTGGGACTGTGGCTCAATGGTTAAGGCCCCTGGGTTCAATCCCTGGTACCAAAAAAAAAAAAAAAAAAAAAAAAGGGGCTGTTGTATCTAAGAAATTCTCACTCAGCTCCAAGTTACAAAGATGTTCTCATTTCTTTCAGGAAGGTGTGCGTTTATACATTTCACACTTATGTCCACCGGTTATCCTTAACTTGTCCATTGACACACTGTGTTGGCCAAGGCTGCTGTTCTGCACGTGATACCCAGGTATTCCAGCACCTTTTGCTGAAAAGACCATCCTTTCTCTGCAGAAAGTCTTGGCACCTTTGTCCAGAATGAATTAACATGGAATAACTCACCACAGCCAAGAGACAGAAGCAGGCTAAGTGGCTGGACAGATGGCTGGACAGACAGATGCAGCCCATCTGCTCAGTGGAGTATTACTCAGCCATTCAGGAAGGAAATTCTGACATGGGTGGCCTTGAGGACACTGTGCTCAGTGAGACAAGCCAGTCAAATGAGGCAAGGGGTAGGGTCACAAAGGAACAGATGAGTGTAGCTCAACCCTTCTGGGTGTCCCCAGAGGAGTCACAGACGTAGAAACAGGGAGTAAAGTGGCTGATGCAGCCGGTAGGCTGGGGCTGGTGCTTATGGGAGGGGGTTCCAGCTTTGCAAAGTGCATACATTTAAAACTACAGAAAGGCACACTTGAAGGGGGTCAAAGTTGATGTTATTCCCTTTTGACCACAAATCAGTATGTTTAAAAACTAATCAGCCACTGAATGTGACTCTGGTCTGCTTGTGCATTCTGTTCCGTTGATCTGTGTTCAGTCTGCCCTGGTGGAGGCATACCACAGTGGCCTGACCACCAGGCCTCTATGGTATGTCTTGTCATCAGGTACTGAAACTTCCAATTTTGACCTTCTTTTTCACAACTGTTCTGGATCCAGCCTCCCTCCCTCTGTTACCAGGCTGCCCTTGAGCTCCTGGGCTCACGTCCCCACAGCACAGAGACTACAGAATGCACCACTGTGCCTCTGTATTTTTCTATGTCTGTTGCATTTCCATATTAATTCAATTCCTTGTGAGGAGGAGCTTGCTGGGGTTTCAGTAGGATTATGTGTATCCATATATCAATTAGGGGAGATTAACTTTTTTAAAAAAGCGTGTCTTAAAAAGAACACAATATGTCTTTCCACTTTTTGTGTATTCTTTAATTTCTCTCAGCAACATTTTATAAATTTTCACTGTGCAAGTCTTGAACATTTTGGTCAGATTTACCCCCCAAGTATTTATTTATGCATTTTACATGTTTGTTAAAAGAAATATCGATTCACAAAATTAAAATACTCAAACTTATCAACTGCTAAAATATAAACTCAAGTACTTTTGGCTTCTTAAGTTCTATAAGACAACATATTTTGGGGTTTATTAAATGTGTTTTTATAAATTGTTGGTAAATGAAAAGTCAATTTAAGATGGCTTTGTTTCTGGGTCTTTACCAAAAATAGATGATCAAGGGTTAGAATTCTACTTACATGTGTTGTTCTACATGCCAGGAATAACACAACAATAACAAAACCAATCTAGTTTTGATTAAAAAAAGCTAGAGAGAAAACAAAGTATTTTATTTCATTGACAAAAAGTCATTTTATATACATTCATAAATTTTCAGGAATGTTTCAAATTGTAAACTTAAAAGGTCAAAAGCTAGGATTAAAAATGTAGGGGCTGGTGGGGCTGGGGTTGTGGCTCAGCGGTATAGTGCTCCCCTAGCACTTGTGAGGCCCTGGGTTTGATCAGCACTACATAAAAATAAATATATAAGTAAAGGTATTGTGTCTAACTACAACTAAAAAATAAATATTTTTTAAAAATGTAGGGGCTGGGGCTGTAGCTCAGTGGTAAAGTGCTTGCCTCTCATGTGTGAGGCACTGGGTTTGATCCTCAGCACCACATAAAAATAAATAAAGTTACTGTATGTTCATCTACAAATAAATATTTTTTTTAAAATGTAAAAAGTTGTAGATAAGAAAATATATTTTCTTTATAAGGAAAAATGTTTCTGAAAGATATCTGGTACGGTAATCATTTTATCCTATAGTTCAAAATAAAAAAGTGAGACAGGATAAAGCTACTTTTCTGCAAAGAAATTACAGAGTGTCCAAGTAAATTACAAAAGGTTTGTAAAAGGTATATCTCAAAAATTTTTCATGTGATTAAGTTGCATGTCCTCAGTCAGACAGTTGAAGTTAAGGAGTTTTTAATGTACCAATATAAAACAAAGTCTAGTTCTCTCTCTGTGCTTAAAAAGGACAAGATTTTTTTTAAATGTTAAGATTTTATTTACAAAGCTTTTTGGTTGTACAGAAAGTAAAAATGCTGTTACAATCTCATTGTAACTGGTAGCTGCGGACAGTTGACTCACCAATCACAGCTATCCATGCTACAGCAAGAGTCTTACACGAAAAACCTAACAATGCTCACAATTTTGTTGGGGCAAACTCCCCAAGCTGGCGGTGGATTACAAGAGGGACTAAAAGGAGGAAGGTGGAATGTCACAGGAACTCTTCTTTGGCCCTTTGGTGGGTGGGCGTCCTGGGGTTTGTATCACAGCTACCTTTTTTTTTTTTTTTTCTTTTTTAAACAGCTATCAAATCCATGAGCAGTCCAACCAAGACTGAACAGTTCTGTTTTGTGGCTTTTCTGGGTCTTAATCATCTTCTTCTTAATCATCTGTTTCTCTCTTCCTCTTTTCAACTTTCTCCCTTTCTTCCTCTTCGTCATCCTCATCCTCGTCTTCCTCATCTTCATCTACTACTCCATCATGCCCAAATTCTTCTTCCTCCCCGCTGACCTCATCTTCCTCATCGTCTTCCTCAAACTCTTCCTCCTCACCATCCTCATCCTCCTCGTCTTCTTCATCTTTTCCTTCTTCCTCCTCCTCTTCTTCATCCACACCATCCACCTCCGCATCTGCGTCAGGGGGCCTCCCCGTCTTCTGCATCATAGCCGTCCAGGTCGGTCAGCTGGGGCAGGAGTCTGAACACACTCTCGGTGACCATTCAGTTCAGTGACTTCACAGTTAAACAGATCCAGGCTCTTCAGACAATCCAACTTTTCCAAAGGTTCCAAGATGCTGACGTCTTTCAGTTTATTTCCACTTGAATTTAGATGTGTGATGTTGGGAAGTCTTTCTGCTAACATATCCAGACCTCCATAGAGCTCAGCTTTTTCAATTTAGGTAGCTTGGGGAGATTTGAAACTGAAATCAAGTCTACATTTATTAAACTGAAGGAAAAGGACAAGATTTTTAAAAACATTGATCTGATCTTGTTTACCAAGATAACTTCTGTGTATATTAGGTTTTATGAACTAGGGTTCATACCTATTTTAAAATAATTGTTTTGTAGCTCTGGTTAAATAAACAACTGTTATTTTAGGATATTACAATACAGCTGTCATTCTAGACTTATGTGACTAAAGATATGTATACAAATAAAAAACAAAGTATGTTTGTCTCAGCTTTGTCTAAGTGTTATGTAAAAGCTTGTAAAATGGAAGCTATGTATGTCTAATACAGGCATGGTAATGAATGAAGGCTCTTTTATACATTGTATCTGACATGAAAGGGCCACACTGACATTTAAAAACCTGGCTTATACCTGTTTTCCTTAACTACATAAATGTTTTATTGTTATATAAATGAGATGCATGTATATATCAGATAATGTCCATTTCTGATTTCTCACCTGAGTTAAGGCTCTGCCTCTCACCTTACTCCATGTTAGTATGGCTCCAAAACAGGCCAGAATTAAGCTTATTTAAAATTGTGTTCAAAAGACAGATTTTTTTTTTGTTATAAAGATTACTGTGATTTCAAAGTAAATAAGGGATATAATGCAAACCAAGGAAAGGTTTGAGTAGATTATAAAAGGTCTTTAAGATTATAAGAGAGTTGCAAAAGAAACAAAATATGAAAAGGATTTTATATGTGATGCATTCATAAATTGGTCTTTGTAGACGTGAAATAGATATCAATATACCTAAGTACTATTATCAACACCAGGTCTCTTGGTTTGAAGCTATTACCCGAACTAAATCCTCATACTACTTTATAATTGTTGCCTGTCAGTATTTTAGAAAATTACTTCTTCTAATGGACCAACCTGAGTTGATTTAAGACAATAAACCATTGGCATCAGAACAGATAGAATGTAATGCTGACTTTTAGTACTAATACTGTCCCTAATTAATTAAAGAGGGTGACTATGAAATTACAGATATTGAAATTAAAAC
The DNA here is from genome assembly GCF_048772815.1 of Callospermophilus lateralis. NCBI lineage: Eukaryota > Metazoa > Chordata > Mammalia > Rodentia > Sciuridae > Callospermophilus > Callospermophilus lateralis. Next base: position 211,375,325 of record NC_135306.1, read on the forward strand.
CCACTACTCCTACTTCAAAATGATGAAATGGCCTCTCCAAAACTTGGAGATCAAAGTCAAGGAAGTAAAAGGGCCAAGGGAAGCAGCCAGTATTTTGGCCCCTGCCGACTAAGGTCAACTGGAGCTCAGAGGATGATGGAACCTTTCTGAGGGCCCTGAACCTAAGGAGGCACTGGACCTCTTCATCAGAGGGAGTGTGGAGACCCTAGAGAACAGGAAGCCAGACAGTGCATGTTTTGCAAAGAAGAGGAGTATCGCAGGAGGAAGTATCCCTGATACTTCTGAAGGAAGCCCTATGTGGTCAGCAGATGGCATGACTGGTCGAGGAAAGCTAAAGGAGCCAAGAGTCTTCTCAAAGATTCCCAAGAGCGATCCCTGATAAATCTCTGCTGATTCCTAACAGTAGATGAGAACAGGGTCAACTTTTGACCACCTTGGCCTTAAATACCTGGCAGGAGAATTATAAGCAAAGCACAGCCATACATGAGCATTAAAAAAAAAAAATAAGAACATGGTTCTTTCAATGTAACCTGACATATACACTTGTGTCATTCCCCCCCAAAAGTAAGTTAAACTGGGAGGCTAAAAAGTGGGGGGCTGTTATACAGGAGTGTCTGAAAACTACCACAAAAGATGCTTCCAGTGTGCTAAGCTTGTTCTGAGTCAGTTTGAGACCTACAGTGTTTTCCTAACTCCCAAATAGGTGAGCACAATATGATTTTCACTAGTATAATTATTTAGCTCTGACATTTGTCCCCTAGATTGCTCTAAAAGATGTAATGTGGCGCATGAAAGCTCTAGCTAACTTTACCAAGAGAGTCTTAAGTGACATAACTAAAGGGACCCTTCTGCTAACACAGAGGTAAGGCCAATGAGAAAGCTATTTTACAAAAATCAGATGGCATTCCATAGCTCAAGGGGAACCTGTGCCACTACAAAAATTTAGAGTTGTGCATATGTCTTTAACAGCTTCGTTGATGTTTCTAAAGCCTTAACTGGCCTGCACTCACTAGTATAAACACTGTGTCAGGCCACACTTTTTAACAAGTTACTATGCTCATGGTCTTTAGACTAATACTGATTAGTTTTTTTTTTATTTTTAATTATAACAATATCTTTATTTTTTATTTTTATGTAGTGCTGAGGCTTGAACCCAGTGCTTATGCATGGTGGGCAAACACTCTGCCTCTGAGCCACAACCCCAGCCCCAACACTGATTGTTTTTGTGCTATTTGTTTGCAAAAACAATGCTTTGCTGTCTTGCTTATTGTTGTACTGGCATGATCCTCATCCTAGGTAGACAATGTCCAGTCACCTGTCAACTCTCACCATGGACCTCTGTATTGCCCTGATGCACGAATCTCCTGAAGATTCTGTTAACTCTAGATGGTCATGGAGATGCTATCTACCATGGAAGTACCACCTCACTTATCTGGGGGCCCATTAGAAAGCCCTATGTACAAAGACCCTGACTGTTCTTCCCTTCTCAACACCCGCTTTCAGCCTAAAAAAGTTAGAGTGGTCATTACCCACATTCCCTCACAGCAAATAGGGTTACTGCTACAGATGCGGGGGGTAATGATGTCAGGAGGAAGAGTTGAGGCTGGGAGAATAGGGAGGTGGGCCCCTGGGTATCTTCCTGGGCAGTAGAACACACACAGCACTGAAGATAGTTGGTAAGAAACTTTTAAACTTTTAAAATCAGGACCTATGTGACTGGGGGTGGGGTGGATGGGTCCATGCCTCTCCAAAGAAGGGGAAATGACTGATTGATATTTTCATATCAATATTTGGACTAAAGCTGTATGAATTCGTTGTGTCACTGAATGCCTTACCCAGGATTGGGCATGGGGCTGACTTCTTTAAACTTATAGATCTATATAAACCCCTAGACAGTAGCCTATCTTTAGTATCCTTCTCTGGGGACCCCATCCTCTTTGGAGCACTGCTTTCTTTCTGTTACTCTAGTAAAGCCTGTGACTTTGCTCTTACCCTTGTGTCCAGGGATTTAAATTTTTTAAAATTGTTGATAGACCTTTATTTTATTTATATATTTATATGTGGTGCTGAGAATTGAACCCAGTGCCTCACACATGCCAGGCAAGTGAACTACCGCTGGGCCCCAGCCCCAGCCCCACGTGTCCATGGATTTTATTCTTCAAATTCATGAGATAAAGAATACAACCTCACTCTTCATGCTACACTGTAGTCCTGTGTGGAGTGCAGAGAAGATGGGCCCAGGCATGAGGGAGATAAAGAAGGGCCTTAGCAGCCAGGGCAAGATCACAAGTAGGGAGGTCAGGGGCAGGGCTAGAGCAAATGAGCATGGAGAGAGTTTTCTGATGAGGTCAACTTCCTGCTTGACAAAAATGCTCGTGGACATAAGCAGGGGACCCAATCAGACAGATACTTCTGTACGCATGCCCCTAAGTCGGGGATCAAATAGAAAAACTAAAACAGATGCATTGTCAGAGAGGGCACCAATCAATAATAGTGAGGAGACTATGGACAGCGGAGGAGGTAAGGAAAGGAGGAAATTCCAGAGACCATAAAAAGAACAAGCCAAGACTTCCCCACCACATTCCTGGCTCTGGGGCCTCTTCTCTTTGGAGAAGTTTGTCTCTGTGACTTTTGCAATAAATCAGCTGCTTGTTTGCTATCTCTGTATCCTGTTCTTCAATTCTTTGCTGAACTGAGACAATGAGCTCAGCACCCCTAGATGAGTAATAGGCTGGAAGGTCCAAGGCTGGTCTTCCCTGGCACAATCCTGGGGAGGGCTGAGAGGCCACAATTGGAAGGATGAGATACCCTCTGGGGAGCTATGCAGAACACAGGGTGGCCACTTGGGTTCTCGCAGAGCTCTTCCACTCACCTGCAAATCTGTGCCCCTCATTACAGGGCTGGGACCTTCTCGGAAACTGAGGTAGTGTGAACACCCCATTCTTGCAATCAGTTCAGAAGATTTTGAACATGTCCGGCGAGTAACAAGCACGAATTATTAAAGGGCTATGAAGGTGGAAAAGGAACACTCTCAAGGGAGAGTGGGCCCTCTCACAGGAGAGGGACAGTGGGCCTCCTCTCTGCTCCAGTTTTATTGGGGGTCCAGGAGAAGTTTCCAAAGAGTTCTGTCCAGGTCAACCTCTTGACTTTTGACTGACAGCAGGATGACATCAGACTTTCAAGGCCCTGTGGCCAGGACAACCCTAGGTCACTTTGGCCCGTGCTGACCAGTTCTAATTGGAACCTGTTCCTACAGATGTTTTGGTTAGAGGGAATTATCCTTAGCCTCCTGAGTACCAGGATCTATTCTGTGGAAAGGGTCACAAAAGCCTCTCCTTCAGGGTAACTCAGGTTCCTCTTTTTGACATTATCTTGGGCCCGCATTTCTCCTGCAGATAGCAGGTCGTTTGCTGTGTCCACACAGGCTGTGTCCACTGTAGCCAGGCAGGGCTGGGAGTAAATCGCTTCTTGGAAAGGAAAGATGCGGTTCAGTACAGTCTACAGAACCCTTCCCTTAGCCTCAAGCGCCTACCGCTCTGGTCTGCCTGGCCCCCACCACCCCTAGACCTGGGCCGGTCTCCCCTGGGTCCACTTCTTTAGCGTTCCCACGTAAATGCTCTACCTCCAAGGGATTCTGAGTGAATTAGGACTGCAGGGACTGCCCATGGTTTGTTCTCAATCTTAAACAATCCTCTCCAGCGCATCAGACAACTGCCAGGGGAGCTGGTATCTCCAGACCCCAGCTTGTAGCCTGACCTCTCGGAAGAGTTCCCGACTCCGGGGCAGTGTGGGCATGCGCAGGAGGCAGGCGTGGGGGAGCCATTCGCAGGGCGGCAGGGGCGGGAGAGAGTCACTGCGCAGGCGCCTTCCAGCAGCCGATCCCGGCCCCCCTGAACCCGGAGCGCGCGTGCGCGGCGAAGCCGGAAGGGGCGGTGCCCGCGCTGCGCCTGCGCAGTGAGCGCGCCGGGGGGCGGGGCACGGCGGCCGTCACCTGACGGACGGCGGCTGCCTGGGGGACAACCGTCGGTACGCAGGCTCCGGCGGGGCGGAAGAGCTTATCCTGCGCGTCACTGTTGGGTCGGCGAGGTGTGGGGGGCCGCCGAACCACCATGGCAACCACCGTCAGCACGCAGCGCGGGCCGGTGAGGCCACCGGAGAGGGCCGGGCGGGGGCGGCGACCTCAAGCAACGGGAGGGGCCTCGGGCCGCTTCTTCCGTCAGCGGCGCGGGCGGCCCGGCGCCGGCTTTCCTCGGCCGTCGCGCGCACCCGCCGTGCTGCGCGGAAGCTCGGGGAGGGGCTGGACCCACGCGCGGGCGGGCGCCTGGTAGGCCGGAGCTGGCGCCTTCGGGACCCCAAGCCGGGCAGACCCCGGACGAGGCAGTTCCCTCACCCCTGCACTCACAGCGAGGGCAGTGAGGACCGTTTTCTGGGCCCAGTTAGTGGTCACCTTTCCAAGTCGGTTTCTTCCTTTGCAAATGAGAGAGTGGGATCAGGCAAGTTGGAAGATGGAAGACCCTTCCGGCTGGGATTTTCTCTGGAGCCCTGTCTTGGTTTCCGTAGTGGTGCTGTGTCCTCTGGAGAGCTGGCCGGGATGGTCTCCCAGCGGCTGACTGAGCCGCGGCTGAGGGTGCTCAGTGTCCATCCCCTGAAGTGCAGAACTGAGTCTAGAGAAGCTGGGTTTACAGGTCCCACCCTCACAGCTGGGTGTTGACAGTGTTGTCAGAGAGCAGACTCTCTGCTGCAGACTTTTTCTGAGGTCTTTGATGTGAACCTCCCGACATACTTGTCACACTTGGTATGGGAGCTTTCCAGAGTCAGTACGGAGAGTCAGGGCTGCCTCCCTTGCTCACTGTTTCCATGTCTTCGTCCAGAGCCACCCTAGGGAACAACAGCAGGTCATGTTGGCAGTTTTCTCATTTCTACCTGGCTTGCTCAACAGAGATGTGGGCTTTCCCCTGTACTTTCCCCTGTCCATATCCTCCATTGAAGCAAGTGACCAGCAGGACAGCCCCTCCATTGCTGTGTGGTCTGGGAGTGTCCTGACCTCCTGTAAACTCAGTCTGGGGTGGGACTGAGTTCGAGTTAGTACACTGGTGCAATCTGTCTGGAATGAAGTGAGCAACCAATATTAGCCTTCACCATTACTGACGGGAACTGTCTCTGTTGCTGTGACCATGTGAACTGGAGTAATGTACATACTGATGAGTTATTGGGAATGCAGGCAGCGTTCAAAGTTGGTGGATCTGTGGTGTTCAGTGCTGTGGCTTGGTCCAGTTTTCTACTTTTTCAGTGTTCTGGGGGGTCACATGGTTCCCTATCTGTATTACATGTAGACAAAGCAAGTGTTTTAGGGGCACCCTAATGACTTGCAAGCATGCAGTAACATTGGGTCTGGGCTCTAAGGCGGCATTATTAGTGAACTGGAGTCTTGGACTCTACTTGGGGTACATGGTGACTAAAATATTCAGCTGTGTGAATGATCATGGCATTCAGAGCACCCATGGCTCAGTGAACCACAGGTGTGTAGCACCGGAACAGGTGGCTGTAAGTGTGACTCAGACGATCCAGGCCTCAATTCAGGAGTTAGGTGCTGTGAAATTTGCTCCCCAGCCTGGGTATGTAAGTCTCATTGAGGCAGTATATCCAACTTGAGTCTTGAAAGGGAAACAGAAGCATGGAGTGGACCAGGAGGGGAGCCACTGGAAACAGGAAGTTCTGGAGATGGAGAAGGGGGTATGTTGTTTGGCCATGAGCAAGCTGTCTTATAGATGGAAGACTGAAATGACCCTTGAGCCTTATCTGGCCAGTGACAGTGTTTCTGTGAGTTTGGTGGACACATCCTCTCCGCAGCTTCACCTTTTCCAGCAGCTGCTGCTGCTAGCTGACCTGCCCATAGCCCCTGCTGCAACAGTGACTAGGGTCCAGTAAAATTCTTACTTTTGCCAGGATGTATTGATGTTTATTACATCCCTACTTTTTCTGTTACAAGAAACGGAGTTATGGAGATGTGAAGATTAACAGGGTGCTGGCTTTCCAAACGGAACCTGTGATACAGTGAGTGTGTGTGGTCAGTCCTGGAATCTGGCAGGCAGCCTCCTGCGTGTCAGCCCCTGGTGGGGTTTAGGTCATGGTTCAGGTCTTCCAGCCTGGGAGCCTGAACTTGTGCTTGGGCAGCTGACTCTGGCTGACTACTGCTTCCCGTAGGTGGGGATGGAATTCCCATGCAGAATCCTGTGGGCTATAAAGGGGCAGAGGACAATCTGACAAGGGTATGGGAGGGCCCTTTGTCCCTTCTTTGAGCTAGGGATGGTGAGGGGAGGACATGTGTATACCTAGCATCCTACAGGTCTGAAGGAAGGAGTCTTTGCTTCTGTTAGCAGAACCAGTGCAGTTCTTGCTTCAGGAGAAGCAGCACGTACATCTTCAGGGTAGTTTTTCTTGAATAGCCACTAAGGGATGCCACACCCTGTATTGCATCTGCCTTACTTTTGAAAAATGCTGCTGTTTTGGAATGACTACCTTTCTTCTGCTTAGTTCTATTAGAAAGCTCCAAAGGGGTTCCAACAAGAAGTGACAGAGGGTCCTGTTTCTCTGTGGGTGTGTGGGTATGTAGGCAGGAGATCTGTTTAAGGCTGGCTGGCATTCATGTCAGGAGTGGTCAGTGTGTGGGGTCATCTGCTTCTGGTTCCTTGTCCTGCTTTTGGAGATGCTGGTTGATCAGTGGCCAGCTCTGCCCTTATCTCTGGGTGTCTCTCGGATGGTGCCTGGTGGCACAGGCCTGTCCAGGGTTATGTTGGTCTCTGACTTCATTGATGACTCTTGCTAAGCTTGTGGCTTCATTAGGGATGGCAAGGGGTGGTGTTCAAAAAATGGTCTTCTGTTCTTCATTTGTGAACTGGGCTGTAACAATAAGCCTTGCCATCAGCCAGAGCTGTCTGTCTGTCTTGAAGGAGCGTGTGTCAGGGCAGGCAAAGTTAATTGCCTAGTCTTTCCCCTTATTGTAGGGATAGAGGAAGGAGTTGGTTTTCTTTTGAGGTTTGTATTGGCTGTCTCTTTCTTGAGTGTACCAAGAGCCCATGGTTTTCAAGCCTTCTGTGCCTGAGTCTTTGGCTCTCATCCCTAGCTACATGTTTATGGTCAGGTCCTGAGCAGGCTGAGTGGTGCTCACCAGCTGGGTCATTAGCTTGGGTCTCTGGCTGCTTTGAACGTCTGCTTGGGAATCTGAGGCCAGGTTAATTGTACATGCATACTTAGCATTGCTGATCCTCCAGTAAGTGGGGCTGTGGCCAGGAAGTGGTGGCCTCTCTGACCTTTTACCTTTGCTCATTTGTCTGATACTAGGATGGCTACTTTGCTTTCCTTCTAGGGAGTGTTTATTTGTTTGTTTTTCTTTGATTTACAGTTTACTCAAAATCTATTCATCATCAATAGCAAACAGGCACATTCTTTTTTCTTTTTTACAGTACTGGGGATAGAACCGAGGGCCTTATGCATGTTAGACAAGTGCTCTACCACTGAGCTGCATCCCCAGCCCATAGCTGCATTCTTAAAAAGCCAAATATCTAGGTCCAGTGTGTTAGTGCAAACTTGTAGTCCCAGTGACTCAGGAGGCTGAGGTAGGAGGATTGCAAGTTCGAGGCCAGCTTCAGCAACTTAGTGAGACCCTGTCTCAAAAATAAAGAGGGCTGGGGATATAGTTCAGTGGTAGAGTGTTACTGGGTTCAATCTCCAGTAACCTCTTATGTAATAATAAAAACTCTTAGTTTTTTTTTTAATATTTATTTTTTAGTTTTCAGTGGACACAACATCTTTATTTTTTAATGTGATACTGAGGATTGAACCCAGCGCCCCGTGCATGCCAGGCGAGCGTGCTACCACTTGAGCCACATCCCCAGCCCAAAAATTCGTAGTTTTTATTGTTACATATACGTGTTTGTGTGTGTGTGTATGAATATATTTATATATATGAGTATATATACATGTTTTTAACACTTTTGTGCTTTTATTTATTCTGTTTGTTCCTTTTGGATTTATTATACATAGGTTTAAAAACATTCAGTTCATTACTAAATTCTGTGCTGGTTTGGAAAATACATAATGTGTTTTGTTCTCTTGAGTGGTTACCCTAGAAATGTTAACATGCAGATGAAGCTCTGAAGTCAGTCATCATAGTTGCTTTGCCCGGCAGTGCCAAGACCTCAGTGCAGCCTTGGATGAGTTCTTCCTAGCCTGGGTGCTGTGTATGCTCTGTGTTATAGTTCCTGCATTCTTTTTGACCCTCCCACAGGGAAAACAGCATTTTTATCCAGTCAGTGCTTGTTGAGATTTGCTGAAATATATGCTGCTCTCTTTACCTTTGCTTAAAGTTCCTCTTTTAGATCTTAATTCCTAAGGACCCATGCTGCTGTGTGTGGTATTGTGGTTGGTATTTGCTTCTCCTCTTGGTATGTTGAAAGTCAGCTTGCTGTCTTCCTCCTGCCTTTCAAACCTCTGCCTGGCCTCTCTTGAGAGTCATTGCTTCTTTTTTGCCCATTGAAATTTTGGACATGTAAATTATTTGAGACTTTAAGTACAGCAACAACTCTCAGTCTTTGATCTGGTCACCATTCACAAAATTGTTTTCAGGGCTTAAGAGAGGATGGGTGGAGTTGGTGTGTGGGCAGTGCCTGCCCCAGGCCTGGTCTGGGGACTACTGTGGACTAGTGAACTTGCTGGGTGTCTGTGGTTCAGTTTTCATTTCTCAGAAACTTGGCTTTTACTGTGGCCAAATCCCTAACTACCTTTGCTTTGACACAAGCTAGACAGTAGAGCTAGGTACACGATGGTTTATGGGGCTGGGGACCTGCAAGAGGCAGGGAGGCAGCATGGCAATGGAACTGGTAGGAAGGACAGTAGCAGCTTGTCTTGTATTCAGAGATCCCCAGTGGGCTCCGGCTCTGGAAGGCTGCACCCAGGGGCAGTAGCCCTTGGCTCTGACTCAGCCATCACAGAAGCTCCAACACCACAATCACCTGGCCAATTTCTCCCTCACTCCCTTGGAGGTCTTCTTAGTGCCATGGCTTTATGTGTGCTGGTGATGGTGCCTGTCCTCTCCTGCCTCTTTCCTAAACTCAGAACCTGTAGTCCAGAAGCTCTCTGCTTTCCTCTGGAATGTTTTAGACATGCAGGTGGGCAAATCCTCCCTTCATGTTGCTCAGGACAAAAGCCTTGGGACCACCTTGTCTCCTTCATCTGCCAGGAAATCCCATGGGCTCTGCCTTTCAAGCACACCCAGGAATGGATTCAAACACTCTCTCCACTGGTTCACTGCTCTGTATTCAGTGGCTAGGCACAAGGCAGTGCCAGGTGTGAGGCCCAGCATGTCCCTTCTGCCCACCCTCTTTTCCATCAGGGACCCAGGGGTCTCTTTGTCATGTTAGGAAGA